>NC_142795.1:61710727-62310727 GCF_049724085.1 Artemia sp. Qi Xiang Cuo | reverse complement strand
ATGATAAACAAGATTATTCCCCATCGTAAGCCGAAGCCGACTTTACTCGAATGTAATCCTTGAAAAGTAGCTTCTCGTGAAACATCCCGTCATCAATGATAGGAGACAAATATAACTGAAATTAGCCCTGTAAAGGACAACACTCTGTCTAAAGAGTGAAATCACTTGACAAGTCCTGAAGTCATCACAAAGGCTCCTAAACCTGAAGCCAAGGGCCAGGGTCTAACGTTAACTAAATTATAGGGGTGGTTTAATTGATTCTTTATTATCTTGCATAGAGAGTCATCAGAGTCATAAAGACGTAGGACTGGATAATAGCGACAGAGAATTCTAGAACTAAGAGAATAATTTGGGAAAAGATTACAGCTATGGTTATATAGATATTTTCTATAGTTTCTTGGTTCCCTAGGAGAGTCAGGAGAAGGTGACCTGCAGTCATTTTGGCTGCGAGTCGTACAGAGAGATTGATAGGCCGAACGAGGTTTCTAATAATTTCAATCAATGCTATAAAAGGTATAAGAGGCGATGGTGTCCCTAATGGGACGAGATGGGCTAGGGCATTCAGAGTTTCCCCAATCCAAGCGCAAATGACAAAAGAAATTCATAGGGGGACTGCTAATCTCAAGGTGACCACCATATGTCTGGTGGCAGTAAAAATATAGGGAAATAAGCCAAAATAATTATTAAATAGAATAAATAAAAAAAGGGCCATTACTAGAATGTTGGCTCCAAGTCTAGTCGGTCCTATAAGTAGGGACATTTCTCAGTTTAGCCCCTTTAAAATCCCCTTAATTAAAAATTGGGGTGGTGAGGGGATCAGTCAAACAGATACCGCTATAAACAAGAGTGGGGTTAGCATTTTTAACCAATTAGACAAGAAAGAGGAAGTCGGATCAAATACTGAAAAGAGATTGGTTATTATTTTCAAGTCGGGTAAACAGTTCGGTTAAAGAACCCCTTAGTAGGTGGTGCGGCTGATAGACGAAAAAGACTTCAGCCATAAGAGTTCATTGGAGGAGTACCGAGGCAAAAAAGATCATAATTCAAGGAAGCAGTATTATTTGGGGGACAAGAGACTGCCATTGGCTTCTTAAATTTGACAGCCTTATATTTGTTACTAACTAAGTCTCTACTTTCAGAGGGGGTAATCACCATAAGAAAGCTTAAGAGGCTACCGCTTAAACTTCAGCCACCCTGTGAAATCTGTAATTCAAGTCACTTTAGGAAATCACCCTCTCTGATAGATTCAGTTACAATAGCTATAAAGCTATGTCTAGAGCCACAAATTTCAGAGCACTGCCCGTAAAATACTCCGGGTATATTTACTAAAAGTCTGGATTAATTAAGCCGGCCTGGGACTGTATCTATTTTAATACCAAAAGATGGTACGGCCCACGAGTGAAGAACGTCGTCTGAAGTAATCATCAGGCGAATAGCTTGATTGTAGGGGATAGGTATACGATTATCTACATCAAGTAAATGATACATACCAGCAGAACGTTCATTTGAAGGAATTATATATGAGTCAAATTGAATATGATCAAAGTCAGAGTATTCATAAGATCAATATCATTGGTGCCCTGTTACTTTAATTGTTAGGGCAGGATTATGAATTTCATCGATCATGTAAAGAAGAAATTTACATTTCAGATATAACATGTTGGGATGAGCTGCCGGATGAAAAGGGTTACGTTGATACTGTAATTATGCAGATAATATCCCCATCTGTATTAGGTAGACAATCATTAAAGCTTAAATATCTCTTGTTTCCGGCTTTTAAGGCTGGTAGTTTAGTTAACTTAAAGCTTTACAAAGAGAACAGGGGAAGAAGGATATTGAATACGTTCGACAAAATCGCCAGAACTTCTATTTTTAGAGTTTATCTCTGAGGGAAATAGAAGAGAGCTCATAGCAATCTTGAAATAGAAATAAACTGAGAGACATAAAGACACAACAAGAACCAATACAATAAAAGGGGGTAGAATATTCATTTCTAGAGATATTCATTTAATAAAAAACCCTAGGAAAGAAGCGAGTCCGACAAAAGAGAGGAGATAAAATGAAATCGAAGCCTTTTAAGTTAGTCTGGTGTTGTCACTCATTTGAATCAGGGAAAATAACCCCCTTGCTGTAATAGGGCTACTACAAAATAAAGAATAGTCAAGTAAGTGACGTAATAAATTGACACTAAATGAAATCTGCTTACATTAATTATAATTCAGGATAAATGTCTAACAGAGGAAAAAGCTATGATTAGGCGAAGGTTGGATTGGCTGATTCCCCCTAGTCCACCGACAATTGCTCTAATAAGGACAAAAAAAGAGTTTGTAAATTGGATTATAGTTAGTCCGAGAAGGGGTCCAATTTTTTGAAAAGTTATTAAGAGAGCTAAGGCCTTCCGACAGACTTAGAAATACTCACTAGCCACATGTGAAACGGGGCCGCTCAAACCTTAATTAATAATGCAAGGGTGATTAAAAATTAAAACGACTGATTTAGAGTACTTGCTAAAAAGATTACTGAGGCTACTAATTGAATTAAAAATACTTGAGTCTATCCTCCTTTCTTTCTTCAATCATAATGGGAATAAAGCTCAAAGAATTTATCTCCATTCTAATCCACAGACCTAGCCAAGAGTGGGAGGATACTACAAGGATATAGGAAAAAAATAAACATAATCACTTCATCATTTAAGGAGAGATTTCTCTACCATTGGGGTATAAGCCTAGTGGCTTAATTTAGCTTACTCTTCAATCCAACCGAACGAGAAGGACCCCCCCCCCCCCCCCGAGAACGCTTCATAAATGAAGCGGTTTGAGGGAGGAGTTTTTCTTGGAGGCTTACTTTAAGTATACAATATAATATTATATTAATAGCATACAATATTTATATCACGAAAGGACTAAATTTCTCTAATAATTAATACAGGCAATATTCTGTCTATCAAGACTAAATTTACCAACCTTTTTAGATCATTCTCGTCGAATGGGGATTAAAATCCCGATTTCAGAAGTTTTGGAGAGCCAAAATTTGGGCGAGTTTAAATCTGTCGGTTTTCAGACTGTAAGGCAACATTGTGAACAAGGCCATTTTTCAAACTAAATTCAATGAACCTCGCATTAACCTTGAAAAAGCGGGGCATAAAATTCCTTAAACGTAACTTTTAAGCTGAATTCTTAGTGATTTTAGGGGTTTTTGGATTTAAATTTTGAAATTAATTTATCTATACAGAACTTCATTATAATTATGTTAAATAAAGAAAGTAATTTAACAAAATGAAGATATAAGCACAGATATAAACTTATCCGTAGTATTTTTTCGCATCATAACACTTCGTGTTAGAATAAAAAATACTACAAATAAGTTTACAACTCTATTAAATTTTAAACCCTCTTAAAGAGCGGTGAATGTACTGTACAGAACGGTATATACATTAATAATATATATATATTATATATATATATATATATATATATATATATATATATATATATATATATATTATATATATATATATATATATATATATATATATATATATATATATATATATATATATATATATATATATATATATATATATATGTCTTCACGTAAGCTTGGCTTCTGGGTAAGACCCCTCTCAGACATGAAGGTCTCCGCCTACATGTCCAAGAGAGGGGGGGGGGTCTTACTCAGAAGGCAGCCTACGTGTACTACGTTACTACATTGATGTATCATTTTACTTTTTTATCAGTTGATCTTAATTGGGAATTAATTAGGTTTACCCACAGAATTAAATGTACGCTAATTATTCCATCGTTTATTGAAGATTTAAGGTTCCTAGGGGTGGATTGGTTCCCTATTTTACCTTTGTGTTTTATTTTACCTTATTTTCAGGTATAAATACATTAAAACAAGTACTTAAATAAACCTGTATCTAGTATTTAGTATTGTTACATAGCATAAATTGAACTTCATTCAACATTTTGCTGTGGTCAATTTTCATTTAGTGGCCATCACCAGGTATCAATCTTTATTTAACCAATTCGTATATTAACCAAGTAATTAATATTAATACAAAAAAACCCGATTCTCTATTAGATGCCGGATTATGCCACATCTATTCATGTAACCCCTTTTATAACTTTGGGTCAATTTTTACTGTGAAACACGATTATGCAGTTGTTGGTCCACTTAAAATGGCGGCTGGAGAATGGGTTTCGTTCGCTCGCAGGGGTGGCTGCTTTCATTTACCTTCCATTTTTATTTGGGGTTCATGTTATCACACAATTCAATTTTAATATTTCTATCAACTAGTAGGTAAGATAGGGTAAGATGGACTGTTTACTTTTTCTTGGGGTCATGTCAGGCATTCGTTTAGCTTAGTGGTGCATTAATACCTACTTTTTAGGGATGTGCCAGCATCCCTATCTACCTGTGCCAGCATCCGCGATCATACAGGGTCCTAAAGTAAACATTTTAGGTGAACAAGGGGACTTTGATACAAGAGTATTTTATACCAACAAGGGTGACATCTATACTTATCCTAAGCTTTTTGGTTGAAGTGCCTTTTAGGTGGTCAAACAACTAGTATAAGATACCCTATTAGTCCATTCTTAATTAACCTGGATAGTAGGATTAAAACCTAAAGAATTTGGCGGTTTCTAAGCTTACTAGAGTAACCAGCATCATAAACGACAATCCACAAGGACATCTACGCGGGTTTGTTAACTACTACTACTACTACTACCAACTCACCGCAGCACCAAGCCGCCTGAGGCCAACACAGCTACGCACGCTCCTCCTCCACCCCAATCTATTCAAAGCCTCCCTTTTTACACCCGCCCACGAAGTTCCCATTTCCTTTAAATCTTTCTTTATGACGTCCTCCCACCCCAGACGAGGACGACCTGCTTTCCGTTTAGCCCTAGATGGTTGGCCGAAAAGAACAATCTTCGGCAATCTGTCATCCTGCATCCGCAAAACGTGCCCTAGCCACCTCAACCTTTCTTTCATTATAGCCCTAGAAAGCCTATTGTATAGCCTATTGTATAGCCTCTTGTCCGAAGAGATAAGTCGTAACAAAGTAGGTGAACCGGAAGGTTCGTCTTGAAAAAAAGGAGGGAGTTTGAATAAACATTTTACTTGCACTAAGAAGATACTTTTAGAGTGCCCCCCCAAACTTTCATTTATGCTGGTTGTTTAAAACAATGTTATATAAGTAAAAGAATTGAATTTTATCCACAAGCAAGTACTGAAAAGGATAATTTTGTTAACTTCAAAAACGTTAGTTTCTGTGCCTTTTGTATCAGGGTTTATCTAATTCTGATCGGTATCGTTAATTCCCGAAATACGGTGATCTACATTAATTAAATATGACTGTTTCATAATTCATCTTCTCGCAAGATTAATGTCGGTGCAAAAAATTTTTCGCACCTTTATGTCTGGTTGGAGAATACTCCTTCAGGGTTCTCCACAAGGAAGATTTTCTAGGGGACGAGCTCTAGAAAAAATTGTATTAAAACACTATTAGTGAAATGAACAGGCTTAAAAGTTGCCAGGGTGTAATAGCCAGTCTCACTTAAATAATAATTTAAAGTTTATCAATGCAGACTAGCCGGTGTCGATTATTAAAATTCAGCAATCATAATGATAAAATTAGTTGAATTACAAACATACAATAGAACTTACTCTAAAAAGTCTGGAAGGAATTCGGCAAAACTTGCCTCCGCCTGTTTAACAAAAACATCACCTCCTAACTCTAGAAGGTTGGGCCTCCACCCCCCTCCCAAAAAAAAAAAATTCTTGCTTACGAGTCCGCCTGAAAAATACTCCTTAGCGTACTTTCATTTGAAGAAAGACTTGTTTCTATTTCATTTCTCATCCTTTTTAAGGTCATGGGGGAATCCTCTCTGTGGGGAAAATATTTCCAGGAAATCCCTTCCCCAAAGGAGTTTCTCCCGCAAAAAAATTCCCCATGGAGAATCTCTCCTGGTGATAATTTCCCCATTGATATTTTCTCCCGTGGGAAATCCTCCCCCCGCCAGGTGAAAATCCCCCAGAGAATTTCAACTCCGCTGAAAATTTCCCCCGGGCAATTCCCCCAAAGCATCTCCACATGTAAAATGGGGTCGCCAACGAGAAGGTAAGACGAATAAAACAAAATTTTGTATACGAATTCTGGCAAATTCCGCCTAGAAAGTTCACCCCCAGAAACTTCCATCCCTATGGGAAATTATACCCGCAGAAAATCTATGTCCAAAAAATCCCCTGACCATTAGAAATGTCGGTATACTTCCCTATAACAACTGCTATATGTTAACAATGGGCAAATTTCATAACTTTTATCCTTTCCTCTGGTGGTTCTGTGGAGTCACGTCATCTCCAAGGACATAGTTATTGTACCTTTCAACTATACTGAACAAAATGGCTATCTCAAAATTTCAATCAAACGATTTTTTGGGAACAAAGGGCGAGGGAGAGGGATATTTACCATCTAAGCATTTTTGTCACTTAAAAAGGGCAGTAGAACTTTTAACTTCCGTTCGGTCGAACCCTCTCGCGATACTCTAGGACTATTGGTTCGATACAATCACCCCTGGTAAAAAACACGTATTTATGAACCGGAGAAAAATTTGCTTCATTAACGAAAAACGGGGGATGGAAACATCCCCAAATTCTGAGATAGCCAACAGATTTAAAATTGTCCAAAATTAACACATTACCAGTTTCAGAGACAGTAATGCCACCCGGTGGCGCATTCGTCCTAAAGATACACGCAGTCCATGCAAAATAAACGGCTAATATACACGTTTATTTTAAAGCTTCATCTAAAGCTTTAAACTTTTTTCAGTTGAAGCTTGATTAAGCTATGTACAGTGGTGTGTACTTGCGCGTAAGCAATTATGGAGGTGGGCTGGAAAGATCTCTGCGTAGGTGATGAGAGCGTGCTTTCACCCTCAAAAAGTGTGCTTCTATGCCCAACTTTCCGAACTCTTCGTGAGCCTTCAGATAAACAGATATCTTTTTTAGGAGGGGGGTATATATTAACGTCTAATACTTCTAAATATTCAAAAGAATGTTCTTGGACGACGCCACTAATATTGATGGGGAGGGGGATCACTGGCAGATCCAGGGGGACCCCGGGCCCCCCAAGATTTTTGTGGTGCCCTCTATTCCTGTTTCTTTTTACTCTTTTTTTAGAATAAAAGTGTCAATTTGGTCAATTATTGGCATCTTTGTCACATTGCCCCCCCCCCCCACAAAATATTTTGTTCGTTGGCGCCCTTGCCACATTGGGCCTCTCCCACGATTTTTCCGCCCCTAAGGGGAATAGCGCCCCTCTTATTGTAGAAAATCTATTCCTATGTAGCATAAAAGGCTATAGGGAAAAAAGAGGAGGGAGAAGGGTCATGAGTCACCAGGAAATTTTTCAATGTGGAAGGAGGGGGGTTGACAAGTGCTACCAGGACCTTTTGTCGTCGAGATTTAAATGTTAATATAACATTTCCTATTTACATATAGCCTATTTACATATAATGTTTACTGGCTTCTTGTTTCCCGTGGTAATTCCCTCCCCCACCCAAATGAAAAGAAAATATACTAGAGCTCATTTTCTCTAAGCATTGATGCGCAAAAGCAAAATTTCGACTTAATGGGTTGTGTTTGAGGGGGCCCGTTAGTCTTCCTTACGTTTAGGCTAACCCCGGGTATGCAATTAAAAATGAACAGATTTTTTTCAAATGAGACTAATGAGCGACATTAAAATTTGAAATGAACAGTATCCATTCCATATATAAGGGGAGACGCGATACACTTCTCGAAAACCATGTTCCTTGCGCTATGGTTTGACTGTTTGTCCCAATTCTTTAAGAACGACTACTCAAACATAGGCGCCATTTAATCAGAATAATTCGAATTTTTAAAGCACTAAAATTTTAACGTAAACAGCGAGGGTTTAAGGAGGGGGCAGCCCTCCTCATACATGGAAAAATTCTTTTCGTTTTAAGTTTTAATGTCACCCTTTGCTTTCATTTAAAGAAAACCTTGTTTTTTGTTCAATCAAATATAACTGAGCCAGCACAACCAAACCGGTGTAACAGAAGCCACATTCGCGAATTCCTATTAGTAAGTCAAGAATATCCTACGGACAAATGACAAAAAGAATAAAGCCAAAAAAAGATTGCATTTTTAAACATTATAATAAACTTTAAATGACCCCTTGAGTATATTTGAATAATTAAATGCTCAAATCTGAATGAACAAGGTTGAAACAAGAAAGGACTTTTTTTTTGCTTTACAGAGCTGCTAAAAGCCTATTTTGTAACTATACAATTGTGTAACTACACAACTAGGACTGTATAACAAGTAAAATAAAACTATATTATTTATCCCTTTCTTATTTAGATTCATTAAGATGAATATTCAAACGATATCCAAGAGAATTCACCAAGATGAGATTAACGATATCCAAGAGATGGAAATTCTTAAGGACACGTTGAAATTTTGATTGTAATTACTAGTTCGAATTTTGAGTTTAATTCTAATTTTTAATCTAATTTATTCTAATTCTAGTTAATTTAAATTATTTAATACTGTTTTTGTGAGGTTGAATTGATTGTGAAACTTTGGTTGTGAATGAGTGACTTAGATCATAAAAGGCAAAGAATGCAGTTTCTACACATGTAAGGTAGGGCGTCTCACGAGGATGCCCCAGTAGGCTAGAACAAAAGAGTTTTGAGTACAAATTTGATCTGAATTTTTACAATCCAGTGTAATTTTTATATCTGAAGAGTGTAACCGTTGAACAAAGATGAGTGGGAAAGTAGTATACTTATAGGAAATGTCTCTTGTCCACTAAGACCTACGACAACATGAAGCACAGTAAGTTGAACATACAAAGCTTTCAGATATAGCTTCACAGGGAATTCAGTATCAAATTTCCATAAAAAGCTCGTGACTCTTGGTCGTCCTTGTGTAAATCTTCAGGGACAGACTTGAGATGAATATTTTATTTGAATGCCGATATTGAGTTAGCCCGTTTTGTCGTATATATTTCGTGTCAAGTTTTATTCTTTACTTTGTCTTTTTATTTTACTTATTATTTTCTTATACTCTGCCAGGTATTGTATTTTGTGCAATTTTGGCAGGTATTAAATCTATACCATATGATATAATAGCCAAAAAGGTTAAAATACACCATACTACTTGAAGTAAAGGAAATTTATTTCAATTCTTGAAGAAGGACAAGAGTAGTATTTACATACAATGACTAGTGCAAACATATATGTATAATATATACAAGGTAAATAACAGTGGAAAAAAGATGACACTAAAAAGGAAAAAAACAACAACAAACAAAAACATAAACAAAACTTAGGCAAATAAGACATTTGTGCTTAAAAGCAATTTGTTCTTAGTATAACATGACACTTTTTATATAATAACTAAAATCACTGTTAGGTTTTTAATTTAGAATTTCAGTCTCGCTAATGATACTACAATACGCAATAGTCATCTCTAATCTTTTTAAAAATTATAGAATGATAAAGTCCTACATTCTTTGGCAAATGTTTCATGCTCTAAATGTTATGACTGATCCTAGAATTTTAGCATACAACTCCTTATTTTACCCAATATAAAAAATTCTTCATGTTCATTTTACAAAAATTCACAAAACAAACCTTATACTTTCACCAGTGAAATACTGCAACAACTCTAGAACTAGTATATTTGACATTATTATGTACTGCAATTTAATTATGCACGAAACATGAAAAAGGTCCAAAATCGAAGACCTTTTTTCTACTTAGAATTGCAAACCTACATATAGAAACTGCAACATCTCACTCGTGAACAATGAATGATTGAAAGTACCGAAATCAATATAGGCTGATAGCAAGGTCATATACAGGATTTTTGTTCGGGGGGGGGGGGGGGGAATTACAAAACAAAACTTTAAAAACGCATCAAAAAATTTGTTTAGATGCATTTTGTTATGTTTTTACGAGTCGGACAAAGTTGACGGGGGGGGGGGGTCAAACCCCTAACCCTCCTTCTGGATACGGCTTTGGCTGATAGCATCTCTCTGATGAACCCTGATTGGCAGCTAAGTATAATTTTTATTTTATTTATATTAATAGATTATTCTTTTACATAGGTGCTACATGTTTTTTTTTTAAACCATGCATTCATTAACAACGACCTTGCGTCGTTTGGCGATGTGTTGGTTATTGGCCGTTACTCCTTGGTGCTAGGTAAGGTTAATTTCTCAATATGAACGGTAAGTTCCCATTCAAGTGCGTGCCTATGGTAGAATCAATAAAGCAGTTCTATTCTTTGTTGAATTTCCTTTCATATATATATAAAAAAAAGATTGGGCGCTTTTTCTCTTTTTTGGTTGTCAAATATTGATAATCACTTTCAAATTATTCCAACGTTGCATGAACAGCTTTGTTTTTCACCTATTCAGTACTTCAAGGTGAGTAAGGTTCACGGCAAGACCTAACTGACATAACAATACCAAACTAAAACAAATGTTGCTTATTAAACAGGATATAACCTTGTTAATGGGCTAAAAAAGTCCTCTATCCGTGAGCAGAGATACGAACTTATACTCAAGTTTGGACACCCACTACTTTCGAGTCAGAACCATCGGTCGTTGCTTCCGACTCATTGTACAAAGCGTCTGCCTACCCGAAGCAGGAATTAAATCGAACCATTGAGATGTCGTACCCATCGTTTTACGAACTTATTTTTCAGTGCATTTAATCGTTCATAATTTATTCAGCTTGTAATTTATTGATGTAGCAGAAAAATAGCGTAATTTAGTTACGGCCTAGGCCAAAATTATGAAAGATTTTTTTGTTAAATGAATTTTGAATTAATAATGAATTTTATATTTCTGAGCTCTTTTGGGAATAACCTACTCAAATCCCACCCACTCAAACGGGAATATGAATCCATTTTAATATATGAGCTAGACTGACATGAAAAACTACTGCAGGTTTAAACCTAAAAGAAACATTTCACCCATAACTACAATAGCAAAAGCTTGAGTAATTATATATTAGTCCAAAGGAATATTAGCGAACGCAAAACTCCACAAAAGCAAGTTTATATATATCGGCTATAATTTGAAAACATTTTGATAGATATTATAATAGAAACTGCTAACTGCTGACTGAAATTATAACCAGAAACTGCTAAATAGTAGCATGCTTAAGAAAGAGGACAATTTTTTCAAATACCAAAGCCAACTGGAAACAAAGTAATCACATACAACATTACCAGGTCTAGGTTATGGATCAGTTTTGGGTTATAGATAACACAGTCGTCCAAAATCAAAACAAATTACATGGATTTTCAAAACAATGAGTCATATTGCATCCTATTTCTCATTCCAACACATAATAATTCCTTAGACTTTATACTATGAGACACTGTTTCAGACAAGATGAAAAAAACACGGATAAATGACTTCCAGGTTTAACGTCCAGTCGCTTGAACAAGGGAGACGTTTTTAATGCATTGAAAACATGGCAAAAATAAGCACAGAATCTAAAGGTACACTTGTCAAATATTTCTTTTAGCAAGGAATAGATAATTCTTTCAAAAAAAAAATAGAATAGAAAAATATATATTATTTTTGAAAGAGGCATGGCCTAAATATCTCGAGAACCAAATTGAATACTGGAATAAACTGGTCTGGCTGATCAATACAGTGGATCAAGCATATAGTTTAACTAGGTGGCATGTAAACCTCGGCTAAACGAAAAATAACATAAAGAGTTTTTGATTGCCATACCCAAACTGCATCGACTGGTGATCTCTGCCAAGTCTCTAAATGTCTCGTTTTCAGTTTTTAAATACTAAAAATACAATATGCACTTTGTTTTGTTATATAACAGAGCAGTTTCAATGCGCAATTCCTCAAAACAAAAATTATTCACAAGCACAGGATTTTCAAATTCCATGTAAAAAGAAAAAAATCATCCTATTGCACCTGCTATTCCTTAACATAATTGCAAATGTATACTATATAAACGTTGATTGAAGAATTGGTAATGCCACGGGCATTTGTTTTGGAGCGAGGAGACACGAGCCTATGCAAACAGGCAAATGATCCGAAAAATATAGGAAAGACGGATAAAGTCACATTTTATTTCAAGATAAGGGGTTAAGCCCCCCCCCCTCTGCACACACGCCTGACAATAAGAGAACGCTAGATACAATATAATTTTTAAACGTTTTCTGATTGAAAGTGGCCAATCAATCAAACACACTAAACAAAGGACAACAGGGGAAATAACAAGAACACATAATAAACACTGACTAAGTCCTTAATATGCGTCCTTGTAAATCATTAAAGCAACTTTCAAATTCAAAACATTTAAATACTTGTAAATCTATAAGTATACCTATCTACATAAAAGAACAAACCAAAAGTTAATACTGAATCTTTGCACCACTTTTGAGAAAATTGAGCTGTTAAAAACAATAGCAACGCACAAGTAAAAGGGCGTGTCTTAAAGTTTTGTGCTGAAAGAAAATACATGATCAGCAATTTTATAAATGCTAAAGCTTCTTCTCTCTCAAATGAACAGTTCAGAAGCCATACCAATCAAGTCCCCTTCGTTATTTTAGACTCAAAGCAATTGACTGACTCTTAAATTTGCAAAACCATAAGGATAGTTCCTAGCAATAAGTGCTAATGCCGAAAAAATCAACAACATTTTAGCTATTAATAGCAGTTAAATATTCAACAATCGTTCTGAGAAACCAGCACTGAAATAAACTTTAACACATGCGCAGAAACTAAAACAACATCCAGAGCATTTTGTCATCAAACGACTGGAACGTTCAATCAAAACCAAGAATGTCACTTCTTTCGAAATTTCCCCATAGTTTAACTGATGATGTTAATCGATTTGACTTATAGAAATCGAATCGATCAGCGCTCAGAATCGTTCAGCTATTAATAGCGATAAAGTCGAATAAATAGACACGCCAAGTAACTGAAGATTTTTTTTTCTCGAGAATAAACTATGCTTTAGCATTTAATATAGGAAAAAAGTGGTAACACCTGACAAAGTTTCCACGCAAACTACCTAACCAAATAATAATCTCATTTGTTGTCAACCACAAAAATTGTATTAAAGGGATAACTACCGATGTGTACGCAACACCTCCACTCCAGCAATATGAATGCAGATAAGTAACCAGTCGTTCCGTGAGAATAATCTCTTGAAAACAGCAACTGGAACTACGCTCATCAACAAGAGAATAATCAAAGGTCACATGTCTTCTTTAGGTATTATAATCTTTGGGCAATATTTTATTTTAGCTCTGTCTTCTTGATATACCCCTTCATTCACATAGACTATACACAAATAGGGTATATCTATACTATCATTTTTATACCTATCCCATGAGAAAGAAGAGATTTAAAAATATTTCTCACATCGAAACTATGTACAGTTAAGTTATTTTTCTGTTTAGCACAATTTGTATTAATGAGCGGAAAACGAATTCGCCCGAATCTAAGAGAACTATAAGACTTAAGGAGCCTTTACCTTTAAATACTTACCTTTAATACCTTACCTTTAAATACTGGTCGAAAGTATTTTATCTGTATGTAATTGATAGAAATTTATTAACAGATTAGGAGCAAACATGTATATTACCTTTTGGTATGGCGGGATAACTAGCAGTCGTAGATATATACCAAAAAACTCGATTTTTCTTGCGCTTAGCACTAAAGAAACGAACCCTTTTTTTGAGGGTGTGAATATTACACCTTCCTACGTATGTCCTTACCGAAAACAGATTTATACGATAGCCGTCCGAAAATATATATATACATATTTGCGGTTAAAAATTCATGGAAAATAATTCTAGCTAGTAAACAATAAATCGTTGTTATTTTTTTTTTACTTTAGGTATTCAAAAAAATATTTACCTCATTTGATAAGATATTCAAATGAATACAAAAAAAAACGTTTTTCGAAACCAATTTGGCCAAGTCCATACGGAAATGGGCTTAAAACCACTTGACATTCAGAAATTTAAGCAAACAATCAAATCAGCTTGTATCTTCAGACTGAGCTTTCCCTGATGATTGTTTTATGGACTTTACTGAGAAATGTGGCTTCTGAGTAGTTCGGCTTTTGAACAGACTAGGCATGAAGTGAAAGATATGTTACAAAAAAAAAACAAGGCAAAAAATTATGGATATTCAAAAAACACAAAGGTACATATACATTAAAAATTCAAGTTGCTTTTTGTTTTCAAAAGCAACTAAAACAAAGCATTAATTTTGGATGCTGATATTACCATTTCATAGTAGAAAGAGAAAAAAAAAACAGATTACTGCAGAACATCAAGCAAAACACATGGAATGAATACATTTCAGTAGGTCAATAAAACGAACACAACTAAAGCTTCAAGAATTCCAACTCATCACTTGATTTCAAAACCTCTGTACATTCCTTCAAGATCAGAGTTAAATTAAGAAGGGGATCTAAATTCAATTGTTCCGAAACTAAGCTTCCGTTTCATCACCCCATTCACCGGAACTGTCACTGTCCGATTCGGTGTCCGAGAATTCAATAGCTACACGCCGAGCCAAAATTGAGGCAACATCATGTAGACCATTTGTGCTGGGTTCACTCTCTCTTGATTTAATCTTTTGTTCTTCAACTTTTCTAAGTGATATCCCTGTAATACGAGTTTTAATAACAACTTCATAGTATACTTATTAACACCATGCACTTAATAACAATTACACTTCTTACTGTGTTTGAAGCAAAACCATCTATGAAAAAAAAAGGTTGAGTGACGTGTAGAGAAAATTAGCTGTAAGACTCTATTTATCACAAGGCATAGGCACAAATATATATTCTCTCTTCTCTTCTTTATATATGAAAAGTTGGGTTTGTGCATATATTTATGTTTGATGCACTACTGAACCAAACATCACAAATTTGTGTACAAACACTTTTTTAATGAGAAAAGGCCTCCACATGTAGTTATGCAGTTTTGATATTAATTTTATATTTTATAATAATTATATTTTATGTTAATTTTATCTCATTATATAAAATTTAATAATTATATTTTATATTAATTCTATATTTATATTTTTATTTGATATTAAGTAAGTGCCAATTAAAAAAAAGAAATGTGGATGAAAATAAGAAAAAAAAACTAAAAACACTTGACACCAAATAGCTAAATTAAATTATTAATAATCAAAATCAGAGCCAACTCCTTTTTTCAGATTTTTATTGTATGACTAATATACTGTACACAAAAAGAACCATGGGCTGATCAGTTTTTTTTGTAAATAAAGTAGAAAGAAAAATTCGTAAAATTCCTGTCAAAATGGCGTAATCCATTTGCGACGGCCTAAGCTTCCACCCTAGCGAAGTGAAGGCCTTTCACTAGCGATGAAGGCCCGAGCTACCTAATATCTTGCCTGAGTGAAGCATATACATATGTTTATTAGATCTTATAATTAAAAGAAATAAAACACAGCTAAAGCAAGCAGCTGGTAAATTCGCTGGGCTTATAAAAATAAAAAGAAATATTGTTCTCAGTTCCCAAATCAAGCAGGACGAACAAAGCAGTCACCAACTATGCCTTCTTTATGAAACAATCTTACGGTTCGAGAGCGATTGCACAGGCTTACTACTCGCATTCGAGAAAGAAATGTAATTGTTGAGACTAGTAGCATATTCTCATATATGGCTCATGGTACCACAAAGGTGCCATGAAAAAAGGAAGACGAATTCCTCGATTCGGTATAAAAAATGGTGTTTATCTCTGAGTGTTCAAGCGAAAAAAGAAAAAACGACATCTAAAAAGTATTGCATTTACTAGTTCAAACAAATTGTTTCAATCATATTTTAGATCTTCAAACTCCAGACACGGTAAAAATTTCCTCATTGCTCCAAGCTGAAATATTCCCCTTGAATTTTTTGTGTACTAATGGCAGAAAACATGTTTGAGGAACTGTTCAGTTTCAAGAAAATACAGCCAACAAAAAAAAAAAAAACAGAAATACTGTTTCAATTTTATTAATTTTGATACTAATTTTATCAGAAATCTGAGGTTTTGAAAAGAATCCACATTTATGATGGAGCAACAAATTTGTAACCAAAATCTGCTAATTCTTTTCTCATAAACTCCGGCTATTTTTGATAAAGTTTTTGAGCAATCAAACAACAATCAGGCAATATTTCACTCGTCCAGCTTCAGTAACATGATTACGGCTTAATTCTGTTCCAAATTTTGAGATTCTCTCCAGTTTTCCGAGACCTTACATTCAATCTTGGCCCCTCCAGCTTTCAATTTAGCAATTACTGATCTATTTGATAGGTGCAGTAAGCATTCCAAAAATCAAATTTGAGCGAGTAAAGTAGATATCCCCAAATTAAACATTCTATTTGCCCGCTGTTTCTTTTTTTAAGCCAAGAGCTACACTATTGAAGTCCTTATCCGTCAAAGCACAATAGTAGCATTTCAGAGTATTCCCTGTTGCCGAGAAATATCACAGTGATTCCAATTAATATTAGAATTAGGGTAAGAATCCACAATTATATTTTCGTAAACAAACACTAGCATGATTCCCATATTAATACATAAAAAAGTATTACTAAGCAACGTCCACTGCGATAAATTAATGGTGACAATGAACACACTATAATACAGAGTAATTTATATATGATATGTGAATTTCAGCAAAGATGATATCTCTTAGTTTGACGTATCAAATATGCAAAGCCAAAATATATTCAACATTTAGTTAAAAAAAAATATTAGGAACTGTATAAATTTTTTTTTCTTCCCCCCACCCTTCTCGGCAATTATGTGTATATATATATATATATATATATATATATATATATATATATATATATATATATATATATATATATATATATATACATATACATATATATATGCATATATATATATATATATATATATATATATATATATATATATATATATATATATATATATATATATATATATATATATATATATATATATATATATATATATATATATATATATATATATATATATATATATAAATATATATATAAATATATATATATACATACATATATATATACATACATATATATATACTATATATATATATATATATATATATATATATATATATATATATATATATATATATATATATATATATAGCCATATGTAACCCCCCTTTAACTCAACCCATGCGACTCAACCCCTGATTTACCCAACACTCATTCAAACTGATCTATGATTGAGTTTGAACTACCGCTGATTAGAAGCTCAAAATTTGCTTCGAACTTCGCTCACAGTTTCCAACTTATATTGGAGTACCCTAAACTTAACGTCAAATCTGATGTTTTAATAAATTTTACAGGGTTTAAACTTTAAGTTGATTTGCCTTGAAGGTTTTGGCGGTAAATTTGTCGAAGTTTCAATTACCTCGATAGTTGAATAACCAGTTAATTACACTTCCCTATGGGATGGGGGAAATAAAATCCCAATTCTGAGAACCTTGGATGGTTACCTATTTCGACGTCCCTAAGATGTTCCAGTAACAAGCTAGCGCTGAAAAAAAAATAAATGAGAAAAAAAAGAAGACAGGTTTAAACTCTTTTTTGAAATTCCCAAAAATATGCTGGGTAATTGATTTTACTCTTGGGATCAATGAGGGTTCTATACCAGGGCAGGGGGGGGGCAGCTGGCCCCCGCCAGTTTTCTGATATCTGACTTTAAATTCCTTTTATTTTATATTTATACACTCATGTGGCATGCCCCGTCCCTCAGATTATGAGGTCTAAAACCGCTACTGTTTGGGGTGGAAATAAATAGTGTACATCATTAATCAATCAGCTTTGTATTTGAATGTTTTTGTTGTTGTTTTTTCTCTGGGCAGTTTTTTTTTTTAACTCGTTAACTCTTAGTTTGTCCGCTTGGATTGATTTTGCACCAGAAATTAGAAATAAACAAGAAATTGAAGGGAAGGAGACAATATTATCAAAACATCCCACACAACCATCCACAGTTAGTACATGAAATGCATGCAAGTGGGATTATTGCGACACATCGAAGCTCGAATTTTGTAGTTCAGATCGGATTTGAAAGGAAATGGGTTGCTAAATTATTCTGAAAATCAGTTTCGCGTATGTGGATTCCTTGGCAAGTCATCAAGCTTAGGTGACCAAACGCTATGGCGAGTTCGCAATAGTAGTAGCTGAAAGTAGAAGGGGTATAATTGGATTCAACTTCTAGTAGCTTTTTACTATTTAAAGATTCTAGTTGCTTTTTACCATGCAAATACATTTCGTACTTCTGAAGCATTACAGCAAGAACAACCCATTATTAAACTGAAAATAAGTTTATTTATTCAGAGATTAGATGAATAAAAACGCTCAAAACTGCAGGAGAATAAACAACTTATTGTACGATATTCTCTATCTTTAAACACCCTCGACTTTTTTTTTAATAAATTTAACAGCATAATGACAGGATTCAATATAAAATAAAGTAAAGAACGATTCTTTTTCTGGTAAGAGAGTGAAGGAAAAGTACCTTCTCTGATTGCTCTGAGTAGACCACTTCGAGCGTCGTCAATACGAGGCAGTGTTTGCTTCGGTTTTGGCTGTATTAAAGTTGGCGACTTGACTGGCGATGTTGTAAGAGAGCCTTCACCTGGTGCAGGAGGGGGAGAGGGAGGATATAAAATAAAATGAGAGTCAATATTTTTCACTTTGAGTTGAAAAACAAAAATTTCCACCATGGGCGTAGACAGCATATTGTCTGGGGGGGGGCAGTCAATAGTGTGATGGAGGGCCTTTTATCAACTGCTTTCCCAACCATCTGCTTTTTCAGCCATATCTAATGTAAATTTGAAGGTGTAGGGGGGGGGGCAGCTGCCCCCCCAGATTAACTCAGCACTCTAGTTCAATTAATAATACACTTAAAAAGCGAATAAAACAGAAAATTTTGACTCTGCCCTTGCAGAGCACATTTTTGAAAAACCAGACCATACTATTTTGTTTAATCAAGCTAGCTTAATTTCGCATGACAAAGGTATTGTCCAGCACTACAGATAAGCTGTTGAAATTCATATGTACCAGATTTTAGGTTTAGCTTTGAACAGGGATTCTGGAGATTTAAGAATAAACGTGTCGCATTTAGGTTTTCCCAAATGAGAAGTTCACACTTCTGTATTCCCTGAAATGCAGCTTGAACTACTTTTCCAATCCTATAATTAATCACTTTAACAGCCCGTTATGTCTCAAAGGGTGCCTGCAAGAAATGTCTTGACTAAAATTCAAAGTCATATGATATACTTCTCCAAGTTATTTAATTGCTGGTTCGTTTTGTTTTGAGTGAATGAATTGTTTTTCTTTTCTCTCTCAGTTGTTCGCTAGTATCCGTCGATGGCAGTTCATATTTTTTGCATTTTGTGTAAATCGCGGATATTGGCGAATAACTCCCTTTTTTGGTTGTTTGATATTTGGTTTTAGTTCTTTTAATTTTTGGCTTTAATTGAATTTTATTCATCTATTAATTTTTTGGTTTTTTCTTTGGTTTTTTTGTTTCTTTTCAAGTTTATTTTCTGCTTTTGTTTTTTTGTTGTTTTTTTTTTTTTTTTTTTTTTTTTTTTTTTTGCACTTTCCTTGGATACATTATTTCGTTATGCGCTGAAGAAGAGAGGCGTTTGTCCTCTCGAAATATTCGCTTTGATGTGTTTTTTCAGTACTTTCATTTGGCCTATAAAAACTCCATTTTTGCTCGTTTTTCTTTCTTTATGCTACAATTTTTAAGACATATATAGTTGTATAAGTTTCTTCTTAGTCAATTCAAACAATCAGTTTTGATTATCACTGCTTTTGGTACTTCAAGAGTCAATCCAGAAAACGAACTACTAACTTTTCACCAGTAAACTAAATAAGTCAATAAACAAAACTTAATAATCAAAAATTAAAGAATTACTAAATGACTAATTACATTTTTATCAGTAAACTAGAATAAATAAGACAATATTTTTAGCCTTTACCGTCGTTTTAAGGATGTTCAAAGTGCGTTTAACTTGCGCATGATAAAGACTATGGAATGTTAATCTAGATTCACATAGATGTTCAAACAGGAGTAGTATGTTCTGAAAACGAAACTCTAGAAGACAATTTCAGCAATTGAGTTGTCAAGTAATTTATGGAGTTAAAAAAAAAACTTTTATTGGGTTGCTACAAATTTTTTTCTACCCAACAGCAACAGCCATGGAAAAGGCAATACTTTGCAAACGTAAAGGCAATTAAAATTTGATCATTAACGCAATTAAAGAGCATTTATAATGCCGACGGCAGCAATTTCTTCTATATCAACTTAGATAAAGAGCTAAAACTTAAGAGTCAAATCCAGAAAAAGGAAAATAACCCCTAACTTTAAACCTTAACACAAAACTGGAAATTCAGTTTCCATCCATTATTCAGGTAGTTCATACTATCTTTGGTAGTTGGTGATTAATAGTGCCCAATTATCGCCAAGTCCCAAATGAACTAGTGTTTCAGATACTTCCAACATTTTCAAAGGAAGCGAAAATAAGATTTTAGACTTTTTCCTGAATAATTTTTGCTCAAGGCCCTAAATAAGAGAAATCTGTAAAAAGTAGTTTGTTGTTGAATAACATGGCATCAACTTGGCAAATTGTACATGAAATTAAATTACTGATTCCTTAAAACTAGAGGAACAAAAATGGAATTCAAGCCCCAACGCAGTGCTATTAAATTCAACTAGCCAACAAATCCATCTAATGTTTGATACATCTAAACTAGTGTTTCGTGTGTGCGGGGGGAAGGGATTTGGACCCTATTGAATGGGCACAACACTGTGTACTTTATCTAAAGCCCTTTAAATTACAAGATGTGTACAAAACAATTCAAAAAATAAAATTAACTACCCGGAAAGAGCTGGTTTACCCTAACATAAATCGATGGATAAATTGTCTTCAAATCGTATCTTCCCATAAGCAATGTCAGCGCCATTCCAGTAAATATTTTGACCATTAGAATTATAAACACTGCAGATGCAATAAAATTGCATTACGTTCAATTTGTAAACTCAATAAAATATGAGATCCAAAATCATAATGCTTGACCACAACTGAGTACAGGGGTGGGGGGGGGGGGGGTAAACATAAAAAGACTAGCCAAATTTACACCAGAGATCATAATCCCAGGTTTTAGATCCATGTTGGTTTATAATAGATTTTACAACAGAGCTTTCAATACCCATTATACAATATGTAACCCTATGCGCCATCAAGTTTTAGTATAAACAGATGACAGAATCTCAGAATCACTTGATATTACTATCAACAAATATTGGAAAAAGAATATCTTACTTGATTTTTCAATGACATTAGTGGCGGTGGAGGTGGAGGACTAGCAGTTGGGGGAGGAGGTGGTGGTGGAGGAGGTTCAGTAGCTGGCCTCGTTGGTTGCACTATTTCTCTTTCTCCAAATTCTTCATGAGGGGGAGATGGTGGCGGCGGTAAGTCCAATTCCGAATTGTCAAAGTTTGGCATCTTAATATGGTTTTGACTAAAGTCACTTGGAGGAGGTGGAGGCGGTGGGAGGCTATCCCTTGCACTCACACGGTTACGCAACCTAAAAGTAAAATATAATTGCATCATTTTTTAGATAAGAGAGGATTGAATATTAAGTGGGTGTTTCTTTAATTCTCAGTTAAAATAAGTTAGAATTTGTTCCCAAATATTCATTCCAGATCACTGTTACGAGAATCTGACGAAAGATATAAAGGCATAGTGGTACTCAATAGTTGAGAAACAAATTAGTGTTGATACAAGCTTTTGAAAATAGTGTTGATACATGCATTTCTTGCCATTATAATTTTTCTGGTCTTAGAAAAAGAAGGCAAGATCCACAAACGTAGAATAGTGGCACGTCAGTTCTCCAAATGTGAGTGAAAAGATCCTTCGCATCACCATTGTAGTCGTTTACGGACCATACAACAAAGTAGAGCCAGCAAGTACTCTAGCAAGAGCCTCCTTAGGGACATTTCAAATACACCAAGGAAACTGAGTAAAGGTTTAACTAAAAAAAAAGGCCGAAATTGCTAGAAGCTCACCACTTGACTTTTAACACTGTCACTAGATCACTAACGATAACGACACCTGTAATTTAAAAACAACAGAGCAGAGAAATTTTTTTGGCAAGACCCTTGTTAGGAACATACACCAAGCTCTTACAAATACCTCTCACATTTGGCTATAAACTATAGTTTTACAATTTATTTAATCACTCGCAGATTTCTCTTTCTTCTTCTTACCAAGTTTTGGTCTCAATTTCTTTTGATATCAGCTTTTATAAATTTTGGAAAAAAGAAAACGAAAAAGAAATAATTTTAATAGCTTTATGCACCTTGTTGTAGGTCTAGGGGCTAAATAAAAAGCTTATTTTTTTGTCAACTTTTTTTATTATTTAGTTTCATGGTCCCTGATTGTTGATTCTTAACTTTACATACAGTAATTATAATGTAAATTCATAATAACACGGATTCATGCAACTAAATGACAAACAAAATACTTAATAAAATTTATTTTACAAAACAATTTGGCTAACTATACTAAATGTACCTCACTCAAAGACATACTCAAAAACAAATAGTTTTTCCGTAGGTGAGCCAGAATTTTTTCTCCCAAATTTTCATGTTTTTTTTAGCACTTATATCAAAATTAAATTTCTGAAATATATATATAGTCAAGAAAAAAGCAGCTGTTTTATTCTTTGTCACTACCTGATTTTTTTTTTTTTTTTTTTTTTTTTTTTTATTGTATAGCGTTAATCAATTTGAAAATATATATATATATATATATATATATATATATATATATATATATATATATATATATATATATATATATATATATATATATATATATATATATATATATATATATATATATATATACATATATATTGTCTTTTATATCCCTGACCGATTGTATTCAAAGGGTTCAGCTAGTCATAAACAACCATTATTCAATCACAAGCCTTGAAACAGTTTTCAATACCCAATTAACGACGGTGGTAATATTTTCGGTTCCTGCTTAGTGCGTTTTTAATTCTTTGACTTAGCAACAGAAAAAAAAATTGATTTATTCCAGTGGTGAAACACTAGATTGACCTAATTTATCTGAAATATGACGATTATGGACAATTCTAACATTTTATTCGCGCAAGATAGCATGCTCTTTAAATACTTTTGTACAAAGAAAGAAGGCCTCAAGACAATCAATAGTGGATGTATTCATGCAGGATCATACGCAGGAACTAGCATAGAAAAGTACAAACTTTCCTACTAGAGCATTGATGGTAAGGAAGGAGGGGGGGGGGTAAATTTTCCTTTCTAGATTTTTCGGGCTTTTAAAGGTACAGCTTGAAAAGGATTGAGATTTCTTGTTGTTTAGTCCTTAGTATTTTTATCTTTAAATTTTTATATTTAGAATTATGTTTTTACTTTTTGTATTTTATTTATAATAAATAAACTTAAATTTGAAATAAAAATTAAATTTATATTCAAATTAATTTTATTATAATAAAATTTTAGCATAATAAAAAATCTAATCTATTAAAATAATATATATATAATATCTTTATAAGCGAGCAATTATTGTGTATTTACTTATTTTTTCTTGGAAACGGCTCCATTTTTTTCGGAAAAATTGGTATACTGGCATATTCTGGTCTAAAAAAACGATTTAGATAGGTCAGAATGTGCCAACATAATTTTGAATCGAACTTAACAGTATCTTAATTAATTATTTTTTAATAAATTTTAGTTTATCTTAGTTAAGATAAACTAATTAATAGTTAATTAAGTTAATCTTAGTTAATTAAACTAATTAAGATAAGCTATTATGTAAACTGCAAAATAATTATGGTGTCTCATCAAAAATTGTTTTTTTTTACTGAAACTAAAGTAATATCTGAAAATTTTAAAAGAAGTTTTATTTTCTATTGGGTTAAATCCACTTAAAGCATTTTTTTTCTCGAAACTAAATTCTTTTTGACTGAAACTAGAGAAATACCTAAAAAGTTTAAAAGAAGCTTTGTTTTCTATTACGTTAAATCCACTTATAGCATAAAAAGAGAGATATGACAGAATAAACACCAGTAAGCTTACAGTTTTCAACGCAACAAAATAAAAGCCGGAATTACATCTATGACGCATGAAACAATACAAAAGGAACATGGCTCAGTAAAAAATACCAACTGTAATTATTCTATTTACAAAAGGCGTTTAAAGTCGTTAATTTGTTGTCATACGTATGATAAAAAGGGGAAAAATCGAAGATTTTCATGCATGAAGAATTTTACATTAAATTACATAAAGAGCAAAAAACTGGTAATTACAAATATATTTGTATATATTTGGACAAGGGATTACGACAATTCAAAAACCTTAAAAAAGAAATCTTTGACCCTCGCACAGCTGCTTTTCAAAATGATTCGGATGGTTTTTGGGTTCGGAAAGTTGTCCCTTACCACATCCGAGGTTGAACCCACAAACCTCTGATCAACAGGCACACTTTCATCCACCGTACTGTGACAAGATGTTCAATAATTTGATTTTTCTGCAAAACTGTACATATACTATGGATAAAGGAATCGTAATGGTAATGCAGCTGATTATTACAAGTAATTGGGACCCTTCAACGTGTTATGTGCTCCCTGGGGAGCCTTCCATTTTACTGTGGAAAGAGTAGCAACATGACGAGTGCCGGGTCCGGTTTCGAGATCGGTCACATAGTTTTTTTTTTCTTCTTAAAACAGGCAAATTCACATTTCTGGCCACAACAACAATCTAAATAGGTCACAACTTTAAGAAAGAATTTGTATTTTTCCCAGGGTGGCTGGATTTCATGCATGGAGAATTTTACATAAAATTGCTAAAAGAGCAAAAAAACTAGTAATTACAAAAATATTTGTATATATTTTAACAAGGGATTACAACAATTCAAAAACATTAAAAAAGAAAACCAAAAGTTTGAAGCTTAGTAGACAATCGGTTCTAGAAATCGGACTTGCTTCAATTATCAAATATCATAGGCAGCGCAATAGCGCTTTGAAAAGACCCAGTATGAAAAGAGATCTCGGTATAAAAACTTATCTAGAGGTAGGCCCAAAAAACTAAAATTTACAAGTGTTATTAATGATAATTCGTTGGAAGAAAAAAAGGTTAATTCGTTGCAAGAAAAAATGTTTTTGTACCACTACCTGAACAATTAACAAATCAACAACCTGAACCACAACCCTTGCCACAGGCGTGAGTGAACCCACAAACCTCTGATCAAGAGGCACACTTTCATCCATTGTACTGTGACAAGGTATTCAATAATTTGATTTTTCCACAAAACTGTGTATATACATTGGATAAAGGAATTGTAATGGCACTGCAACTGTTTGTTACAAGTCATTGGGACCCTTCAACGCTCTATGTGTTCCCTCGGGGAGCCCTCCATTTTCCCGAGGAAAGAGTAGCAACGTTCCGAGTGCCGGGGCCCGGCTTCGAAATCGGCTACATAGTGTTTTTTCTTAACTGACATATTGACATTACTGGCAACAAAACCGATCTAAAAAGGACACAACTTTAAGGAAGAATTTGTATTTTCCCCACGGTTGTTGTACCAAACGTGGGGTGACGCCGTGATATCAAGAAGAGGTTCACATTGTCTGTGGTTACAAGACAAGTGACAACGAGAATCAACGTATACAAGCCTTTCGCGTAGCCATGCCGGGGCCCGGCCTCAAAATCGGCTAAATAGTTGTTTTTTTTTCTTCTTCTTAAAACTGGCAAATTGACAATTTTCTGGTCACAACAACGATCTAAATAGGTCGCAACTTTAAGAACTTTTCCCAGGGTGACTGCATCGAACCTGTGGTGACGTACTGATATCAAGAAGAGGCTCAATGTGTTTGCAGTTAAAAGACAAGCGAGAATCCATATATAGAAGCCTGCCGCGTGCCTTCTTAATTTTTCGAATGTATACAAAAAAGTACCATATGCAGTTTATTTTAGAAAACCAAGTAAATATATGCCATTAGATTAACTGATATCAATAATGCCATCTACCTTCATAAAATATTCTAATCCTGAATTAGAATAGTTTTACTACTGATGACGGTCACTGCATATGTGACCAAAATATCTGGTATTTTTGTGAATTTCTATCACTGTTATTATCATTATTGTCTATTAAAAGGATTTTATCCCTATCTGAACTTTTATTTATCGTCCTGAATTTTCCCTGATGTCATATATTCTATGGGTACTTGCAATCGTTGGGTTAATGATTAGAAATACTCAAGAGATAAAGTAAAAACTACGAAACAGGAAAACTTACGTCATATTTGCTTGTGAATCGTATTTGCTAAGAATTCGATGATTATTTTGCATTTGAGACAAGTCGCTGTTTCGATGTAGATTAACAACTGAAGGATATTGCAGATAGGCATCCTCAGTAATACTCGGCCTCGGAATGCTTGGTATCGACCTAAAATTATGTCAAAAGGAAAATAAATTAAATAGTTGGCTAGTAAAATTTCATAAAAAAAAAACAATTTTAAATTGTTTTTGGCAAGTTCAAGTCTCACGGCACATAATCATATCTCGGATGCGATGTCAAACTCGAGTAAGAACATTTCGTACGATGGCTGCAATTGGTTCTACGGTGCATTAGCCAATATCATAATCGCATGTCCGGCAATAAATGACGTAAACGTATACGGCAATAAAACGTAAGTTGAGGTCAAATCAGAGATTCGCTCCTCGAAGCAGTTTTAATTACATAGCTATGGGCTTATTTTCTTTTCCAAAGGGAATACTGGAAAAAATTGCGGAAATCTTTTTCTGTGAAGTCTCACGGCACATAATCATATCTCGGATGCGATGTCAAACTCGAGTAAGAACATTTCGTACGATGGCTGCAATTGGTTCTACGGTGCATTAGCCAATGTCATGATCGCATGTCCGGCAATAAAAGACGTAAACGTATACGGCAATAAAACGTAAGTTCAGGTCAAATCAGAGATTCGCTCCTCGAAGCAGTTTTAATTACATAGCTATGGGCTTATTTTCTTTTCCAAAGGGAATACTGAAAAAAATTGCGGAAATCTTTTTCTGTGAAGTCTCACGGCACATAATCATATCTCGGATGCGATGTCAAACTCGAGTAAGAACATTTCGTACGATGGCTGCAATTGGTTCTACGGTGCATTAGCCAATATCATAATCGCATGTCCGGCAATAAAAGACGTAAACGTATACGGCAATAAAACGTAAGTTGAGGTCAAATCAGAGATTCGCTCCTCGAAGCAGTTTTAATTACATAGCTATGGGCTTATTTTCTTTTCCAAAGGGAATACTGGAAAAAATTGCGGAAATCTTTTTCTGTGAAGTCTCACGGCACATAATCATATCTCGGATGCGATGTCAAACTCGAGTAAGATCATTTCGTACGATGGCTGCAATTGGTTCTACGGTGCATTAGCCAATGTCATGATCGCATGTCCGGCAATAAAAGACGTAAACGTATACGGCAATAAAACGTAACTTCAGGTCAAATCAGAGATTCGCTCCACGAAGCAGTTTTAATTACATAGCTATGGGCTTATTTTCTTTTCCAAAGGGAATACTGGAAAAAATTGCGGAAATCTTTTTCTGTGAAGTCTCACGGCACATAATCATATCTCGGATGCGATGTCAAACTCGAGTAAGAACATTTCGTACGATGGCTGCAATTGGTTCTACGGTGCATTAGCCAATGTCATGATCGCATGTCCGGCAATAAAAGACGTAAACGTATACGGCAATAAAACGTAAGTTGAGGTCAAATCAGAGATTCGCAGCTCGAAGCAGTTTTAATTACATAGCTATGGGCTTATTTTCTTTTCCAAAGGGAATACTAGAAAAAAATTGCGGAAATCTTTTTCTGTGAAGTCTCACGGCATATAATCATATCTCGGATGCGATGTCAAACTCGAGTAGAACATTTCGTACGATAGCTGCCATTGGTTCTACGGTGCATTAGCCAATATCATGATCGCATGTCTGGCAATAAAAGACGTAAACGTATACGGCAATAAAACGTAAGTTCAGGTCAAATCAGAGATTCGCTACTCGAAGCAGTTTTAATTACATAGCTATGGGCTTATTTTCTTTTCCAAAGGGAATACTGGAAAAAATTGCGGAAATCTTTTTCTGTGAAGTCTCACGGCACATAATCATATCTCGGATGCGATGTCAAACTCGAGTAAGAACATGTCGTACGATGGCTGCAATTGGTTCTACGGTGCATTAGCCAATCTCATAATCGCATGTCCGGCAATAAAAGACGTAAACGTATACGGCAATAAAACGTAAGTTGAGGTCAAATCAGAGATTCGCTCCTCGAAGCAGTTTTAATTACATAGCTATGGGCTTATTTTCTTTTCCAAAGGGAATACTGGAAAAAATTGCGGAAATCTTTTTCTGTGAAGTCTCACGGCACATAATCATATCTCGGATGCGATGTCAAACTCGAGTAAGAACATTTCGTACGATGGCTCCAATTGGTTCCAATGTCATGATCGCATGTCCGGCAATAAAAGACGTAAACGTATACGGCAATAAAACGTAAGTTGAGGTCAAATCAGAGATTCGCTCCTCGAAGCAGTTTTAATTACATAGCTATGGGCTTATTTTCTTTTCCAAAGGGAATACTGAAAAAAATTGCGGAAATCTTTTTCTGTGAAGTCTCACGGCACATAATCATATCTCGGATGCGATGTCAAACTCGAGTAAGAACATTTCGTACGATGGCTCCAATTGGTTCTACGGTGCATTAGCCAATGTCATGATCGCATGTCCGGCAATAAAAGACGTAAACGTATACGGCAATAAAACGTAAGTTGAGGTCAAATCAGAGATTCGCTCCTCGAAGCAGTTTTAATTACATAGCTATGGGCTTATTTTCTTTTCCAAAGGGAATACTGAAAAAAATTGCAGAATCTTTTTCTGTGAAGTCTCACGGCACATAATCATATCTCGGATGCGATGTCAAACTCGAGTAAGAACATTTCGTACGATGGCTCCAATTGGTTCTACGGTGCATTAGCCAATGTCATGATCGCATGTCCGGCAATAAAAGACGTAAACGTATACGGCAATAAAACGTAAGTTGAGGTCAAATCAGAGATTCGCTCTTCGAAGCAGTTTTAATTACATAGCTATGGGCTTATTTTCTTTTCCAAAGGGAATACTGGAAAAAATTGCGGAAATCTTTTTCTGTGAAGTCTCACGGCATATAATCATATCTCGGATGCGATGTCAAACTCGAGTAGAACATTTCGTACGATAGCTGCAATTGGTTCTACGGTGCATTAGCCAATGTCATGATCGCATGTCTGGCAATCAAAGACGTAAACGTATACGGCAATAAAACGTAAGTTCAGGTCAAATCAGAGATTCGCTCCTCGAAGCAGTTTTAATTACATAGCTATGGGCTTATTTTCTTTTCCAGAGGGAATACTGGAAAAAATTGCGGAAATCTTTTTCTGTGAAGTCTCACGGCATATAATCATATCTCGGATGCGATGTCAAACTCGAGTAAGAACATTTCGTACGATGGCTGCAATTGGTTCTACGGTGCATTAGCCAATATCATGATCGCATGTCCGGCAATAAAAGACGTAAACGTATACGGCAATAAAACGTAAATTGAGGTCAAATCAGAGATTCGCTCCTCGAAGCAGTTTTAATTACATAGCTATGGGCTTATTTTCTTTTCCAAAGGGAATACTGGAAAAAATTGCGGAAATCTTTTTCTGTGAAGTCTCACGGCACATAATCATATCTCGGATGCGATGTCAAACTCGAGTAAGAACATTTCGTACGATGGCTCCAATTGGTTCTACGGTGCATAAGCCAATATCATAATCGCATGTCCGGCAATAAAAGACGTAAACGTATACGGCAATAAAACGTAAGTTGAGGTCAAATCAGAGATTCGCTCCTCGAAGCAGTTTTAATTACATAGCTATGGGCTTATTTTCTTTTCCAAAGGGAATACTGAAAAAAATTGCGGAAATCTTTTTCTGTGAAGTCTCACGGCACATAATCATATCTCGGATGCGATGTCAAACTCGAGTAAGAACATTTCGTACGATGGCTGCAATTGGTTCTACGGTGCATTAGCCAATGTCACGATCGCATGTCCGGCAATAAAAGACGTAAACGTATACGGCAATAAAACGTAAGTTGAGGTCAAATCAGAGATTCGCTTCTCGAAGCAGTTTTAATTACATAGCTATGGGCTTATTTTCTTTTCCAAAGGGAATACTGGAAAAAATTGCGGAAATCTTTTTCTGTGAAGTCTCACGGCATATAATCATATCTCGGATGCGATGTCAAACGCGAGTAGAACATTTCGTACGATGGCTGCAATTGGTTCTACGGTGCATTAGCCAATATCACGATCGCATGTCCGGCAATGAAAGACGTAAGTTGAGGTCAAATCAGAGTTTCGCTTCTCCGAGGCAGTTTTAATTATATAGCTATGGGTTTTTTTTTCAATGGGAATACTGGAAAAAATTGCGGAAATCTTTTTCTGTGAAGAACCTGAGGCTTCAACAGAAAAACTGGAAACACGTCTAGATTTTGATGAGTGGTTTTTTGTGCATCGAAAGCATCAATACCTCTCAAGATTGATAAGACCATGGACATAGACCGAAAACCCCTTTCTGTGAAGAACCTGATGCTCAAACAGAAAAACTGGAAACATATCTAGACTTAGATGAGGGTAATTGTGGATCGAAAACTTCGATACCTCTCAAATCGTGATCTTATGAATTTTCACCTTAGCTTGGCATGAAAGGACTTGTTTAAGTGTGAGAGGCTATACAAAACGTAACATAACCACTTAGGATAGGAACTAATTGATAAGACCAGGACCATTCACATAAATCTTTTCCTGTGCAGAACCTGAGGCTTCAACAGAAAAACTGGAAACACGTCTAGATTTTGATGAGGGGGATTTTGTGCATTGAAAGCATCAATATCTCTCAAGATCATTGATCCACGAACACAATACAACTGAGCATCGATATTTGCTGGGTCATATCAAGCACTAGGCCGCACTATATTTAAATTGGATAAATCACTAAATTATTTATAAAGTATTATTAAATTAAAAAGCTGTTTATTCTGTTTAAGTGTTACAGGGAAAAACATTGTTATCACAGTAGTTATCAGACGTTATAGTACTGAGGAGAAGGTGAATCTTTTCCAATTACTTATCTTTGATTTGCTATACGAGTTTGATTAATTTTAAGAAGATCATTGTCCAAGAAGCGATCATTTACCCTAATATGAACGACAGAACTATTTTATTGGATCAACGACGTTTCCAAACTACTAAGGTACTTGTATCGGCAATGAGTTGCTACAGCCGGGTTCAATATCCTGGTCCCACATTAACAAGCTGAGGTCATACCCACTGCGCCACCACAGGACTATAACTATGACAAAGCCAAATTTTTCCACTATATCATAAGAGTAACAGACGCATAATTGGCAGAGTCAGTAATTATTAATAATGTCGAAAGTGAGAACATTTTAGGAATAGAAATAGCAGTAGAAACAATATATTCACTATTCCTTATTTCTAGTATCCTATCCCAACTAACTACATATACATATGTTTGTTATAGTTCATAATTTGGTATATTCTGAGGGACTTTAGATTTTCGCTAGCGAAAAACCTATAAATTATAAGTAGAGCTATTTGAATTCTGGTTTGTAAGCATCATATGATGGCAATAAAATGCAATCTTAACAAGGCTCATGAGTTATTTAACAGTGACAATGTATTTCCTACTGGAAAGCAAAATAAGAGTAAGAATCGTGATGACCGGACATTATAAAGGCTTGTAAAGCGCTTCTCTTCAGCATGTCCATAATTGCCAATGTCTTCTTCAAAATTTAACAATATATTGAAATTTTATATTTTATGATAATCAGTTTTTCTTTTAGTAGTTAATTAGTTTACTTTTCTTTATTATGTTTTAAACTTACCTAATCAATACTTAATCTTACTATTTAATTACATGTAATTAAAAATGTTACACTTAAGTCAATTTTACAATAAATTCACACTGTATTAAGGAATTTCATAAAATGTTTCAATAAACTGAGCCAATTCTAAAATAATTACAAAAAACCGTTTGCTGAACTATATTCAAAGAGAGGATTAACAAGGCAATGTATTTTCAAGCACAATCAATCCTCCCAATCCACATTATATCTCAACCTAAAACCTATTCTATACCTAAAACCTTCACAAGAGTGTACTAAACATCTTTTTAAAGTTTCTAGGCGATCGGATGAATAGTGTACTTTGAATTTGAAGTTCCTCATTTGGGTACTAGATTAGACCAGTCTTAGTTATGAGCCATCAAGGATTCAGAGTACTGAATACTAACCATTACACCATGCGACCTTGAAAAATTTCCACAAATGAAATTGATATCCAGGAAATGAGAGTAATGTGAGTTTTTATTTACAGTTTTGCAGATAACATATTTAATTAATTGTTAAGTTTCGTTTTTGTTATTTCGGTTTTATTTGTTGTTTTGTTCCTTTCTTTTTGCTCAATGAAAGAAGCGGGTCTTATAATCTGATTATAATTATCATCAGTCCAAAAAGTTGAGGTGACTCAATTCCTTGAGGTAAAATTTCCGCTTTGCCACCTCATTGCCATCTATTCGAGCATTTCTGCAGGGGTATCTAATTTCAGTCAGTAATAAAGGTATTCGAAAGATTAAGAGGACCTTGGGGGAAGGGGATTTTATGCCTAAAACCTTCGCAAGAATGGGGGGGGTAGGTTTCTAATTCAAGCAGTTTCAAATATATAAAAGCAGAATACGTACCCATTAGCTTTTTTCAACTCGTCACTGCTCATATATTCGGAAGTTGACTGAATAGTTACATAACTCCCTGACTCAACAGGTGAACGAGTATCGTAAATAGGCTGAAAGGGATGAAGACTATTAGACCACAGCTGATCTAGTTTACACCAAAAAAAAAATCAATCCCTAAAAAAAATGCTACAACAAATTGATACTTTACAACAAACTGAAAATGCTATAAACAAATTGAATTGAATCAATGCTACACAAATTGAAACTTTTCGGGGGGAAATAGAATAAATTTAGAGCCAAAATGAATAACCCTCATTTTAATTTAAATGACGAAAATCATCTGTCGTTGATAAATGTAAACTGCTTTCAACTGATGTTTATGTCTTTTTCATTTTTTTTTAATTAGTTTACTATAATAGTCAAGAAGCCACTTTCGCCAGCTCTTGGCAAGGAACAGCTTGCTTGACAGGTCTGTGGACCGTAACTCCTTAAATTTGAATCAATGTGTTTAGTTTTTCTATGACTCCCGCGCCCAGGTATGCTCTTTGAGCGCTTGCAGTCTTCCAGCTACCCAAAATAGTTCCCAACTCCATAGACAGTATTACACGTTTACTATGTATATGTGATTATTAGTTTCCTATCATGAATGACAAAGAGTAGTAAAGATTAACTTATATCAACGATCAATTTTGTAAATGCTGTGCTGAAGTGTGTTTTTATTATTTTTTTTTTATCGCCAAGATTTGCCAATTCAATTTGGATACCTATGCTTTTCCCAAGACGTTTGGTTTAGTCTCTTATATGTCTAGAATTTGTTGTTTCTCCTCCAAGACGTTTTGGATACATAAGGGTACTTTTAATACCTACTAGCTTACCCGTTGGGCGTTACAGCGATCTCAAAAGAAACGAACTTCAAGGACACATAAATTAAAATCGCACATTCATTTTTTTAATACTACTTATTTATTTATTCGAGCACTTTCGGAAATACAGTATTTTTTATTTTTTCGCCTGGTGTAAAATAGGTTAGGTTTATTAGAGGGCCTTGGGGGGGGGGGGGTTATCTATACCCCAAAGATTCGCAAGAGTGAACTAAACAACTTCTTAAAGTTTGTTGGCGGTCAGATGAACAGTGTAGTAATGCGTACGGGATAGAAAAACATACACTCGTTTTTATTTATACAGACTGAAGATATATTCACATAATCTATTAACTCTATATATCTATGGCGCTATTTTACTTACTCAAAATTCAAATAATCAAGCAGCAATGTGTCTACGCATGCTTTTATTTCTAAGCCTAATAGCGTTCATCATCCAGTTCGCAGTAAAATTTAGTTTACTAACTGATTTCTATTATATTTTCTTTTTTTGTGAATTACCTTGCAAATTATTTGCAAGCATAGCTAAACATAAATAGATAATTACTGAGAGCCCTTTGCTTAGATTTTATATTACTCCACTTTACATCCCTTTTAACTATCGAATTTTCTTAATATAAGAACTATTTTTTTTTTATTTGACATGTTTATATGTAGAAAAAAGAAAAATTGCAAATTCACACTGGTTACTTTAGCGAATTGTACTTTTAGGACCAATTAACTATTCTAACGAAGCATGATGCCACGTTTTATTGCATTGCCTGGTATAATTACCATGCTTCTTATTATTAACAATAAATATAGCCACAAGATTATCGTTCTACATGCATCAAAATCGTTAAATAGCGATTTTAAGAAAAGATAGAAATTATAAGCGATTTAATTTCAGTCTACTCTCCGGATGTGTAAAAGATATATATTGTGAACTTCTCAGAGAATGAAATTAAGTAAAAAATGAATATATACAGAGTTGTAGATTCAAGAAGGGTCTTTGAACTGTTTATCTATATTTAACGTGTGTCTATTTTTTTTTGTTAATTTAGTAACGAGCATTCCTTCCTTTCCTAGATTTATCAATTCAAACATTGGTGATGTTTTTTTTTTTTTGCTTTTTTTAACATAATTTCGGCTACTAGCATTAGCTGGCCGATTTAAACTTTTTAGCTGTATATTTTTTTTTATAAATGTCTTCAAAATGAGTGTAAAGTTCTTTGGTCTTTAGCTGAAAGCATCAAAAAAAAGTTACCAACCACGTCTAGTTTTTTAGTCGAGTGCAGAAATTAGCTAAAAACCGTCGTGTATGAGAGTTGAAGTCAGGGTTAAAGATGCAATAAAGGAATTTAGTGACAAGCCATGTGAATTAGGAATAAAAAAAAACTTCATTTAACGAATTATGAAACTCTTTTTTCTTTTTGTCGAAATTTAGGTGTGAGGCTTTGGTCCAGCGCTTTTCTTTTGTTTTGGGTAGGCACCGGAGGGTTCCGGCCCTCCGGTCAGGGATTGGCGTCCCTGACCCTAGCCAAGCCGAAGAAACCGGTTGGGCAGTGGCCTAGCAAGTCGCTCCCGTAAAAGAAGAATATGCTAAAGAAACGTCAGTGAGAAGCCTCGGACCAAATCCCGATATGATGACGACCCATGCATGCCCCTCGACCGGATTTCTGAACGCGAATAAACCAGTACGAGTCGGATTTTGGAACGTAAGGATCATGTCGGCCCTTTCAAAAACTGAACAAGTTCTACAAGAGTACGAAAACTTTCGGCTAGACATCCTCGTAGTGACCGAAGCCCGATGGAAAGGCTGCAGAGAAAAGAAGCTCAAAGCAGTAAACAGCAACACGACTTATATAGTTCTGCACAGCGGAAAAGCGGAGAGACATGCAGCTAGAGTCGCAGCTACATTGAACCCAAATACAGCAAAATCTTTCTGCTCGTGGAGGCCGATTAACAAGAGAATCCTGCATACACGATTTGCATCTAAACATGCAAAGCTGTCGCTAGGCATCTGCTATGCACCAACAAACGATGCCGATGAAGCCTCGAAAGACGATTTTTATGAAACCCTCCAGTCCGTCCTAAACTCCATTCCTCTCCATTGCACCGTTTGCTTGGCCGGCGACCTAAATGCGAAAGTTGGTCAGGACAGATCTTATTGCCCCGAAGTGTTGGGACATCATGTGCTTGGAACTATCAACGAAAATGGCGCAAGGCTAGTCAGCTTTGCCATGTCGAACGACCTGCTGATAGGAGGTACATTATTCGAGCACAAAGATATCCATAAGTATACATGGACATCCCCAGACAAAACCGTCAAAAATCCTATTGACCACTTTCTGATCCAACGAAAGTGGAGAACTAGTCTGAAAGATTTGGGAGTTACAGAAGTGCGGACGTTGGGTCGGACCATGAACTTCTTGTAGCAGCAATCAAGTTGAAACTCCGCTCCAGCAGATCTCGACAACCAACAAAACTACCCAGAAATTTCGACGTGGAGAAGCTCAGAAACAAGGATGTTATAAGACAATTCAGCATTAAAATCTCGAACAAATTCGAGGCACTTGCCAAGCTTTTGCGCAGAAAAAGCTTGGACGACTATACAACTGAACTACACTGAAACTGCTGAAGAAGTTTTTGGCTTTAAAAAGTCAATAAGGGAACAGTGGATATCCCAGAAGACATGGGACTTGACCGAAGACCGCAAGAAAATAAAACAGAGCACGCTCAGTAATGATCCCTCTGCTGATGTCATGAAAGAAATAGCGCATAAATAAGCGGACAAAGAAGTGAAGAAAAGTACTAGATCAGACAATCGACAGCACCTCAATGAGAAAGCAAGAATGGCAGGAGAAGCAGTCCGACGTGGAACACGAGAGCTGTGTACCGCCTAATTAAAGAAATCATTGGGATGACCAACGTACAAGATGGACCAGTAAAAGAGTAAAACGGAAGACTGCTAACCGATCCAGATGACGGGAAAAATAGATGGGCGGATTGCTTCGAAAGCCTTCTCATCCGCCCGTCCCTTCTGTTCCACCAGATATTCCGGACAGCCCATTTTTGGATCTCCTCATTACTGAAGACGAGCCAACGGCGGATGAAATCCTTTCAGCCTCGAATAAGCTGAAGAATGGAAAATCTCCGGATAGTGACCGTATATCCGGTAAAAGATTATTGAGAGCTTTATGAACCAATCATTTGGTTTATTTAGCCCATTTAAGGGTTTTCTGTTTTGTTGTGTTGTTTTTGCGTTTTCAGTAAAGCGTAAGTTTTTCACAAATCTAATAATTGAGGGAAATATGACGAGCCAGTTTGTTTGGAACAGTTTTTCAAAAATATGTTGCATAAACCACAGAAATTTTTTTTCCTTTTAAGTTTCAACTTCGTTCTTTGCTAGCATGGGAAAAACTTTTTTTATCAAAACATAGTTCATAAAAGTGAACCAGATCTAATTTTGCTACAAGACTCTCTGAAACAAGCTAAAATTGATGTAAAAGCATTAATAATAACCGTAGTGTTTAAATTAAGCCTGTAAGCTGTGTGAAATGATTTTTGAACCCATGAATAATAAGGGCTATGTTTTGGGTTGTGAACCTTTGATAATTAAGGTTATACAAACTTTGGTTATAGGAGATAAGATTTTGAAAAAGAGTTGGTTAAACTTAAAAACTTTTAAGCCATGTATAAAAACAAAGCGAAAACACGTAGGAATCCTAAAATATTGTAAAATGACTAAAAAACATGTATAACAGAGGGCCATTCGAAAAAGTGTAAATGTAAGGGACTTGGACATGGTTTAATTTACTGTCGAGCGTTTCAAATAAGTCACTAAAACACAAGCTCAATTTTACCTAATAAATATATAGAAAAAAGACTTACCTCTAATGGTTCTTTGTTAGCAATGAATTCTCCATGTCTTATCGCTTGTTCTCGAAGTTTTTCTCTCGTGTTATGAGGTTGTCTAACTCTGTGTTTATTTCTACCTCCTCCTTTTTGATTACCACCTCCTCGCTTTTGCTGTAATAAATGAAAATTATTGACAAAACAGATTTTACGCCTTATTTACGAAATCTTTTCGCCATAGGGATTGTAATAAACTCGAAGAGTAGTTTGTGCGTCATCCTTTAATCACAAATTACCAAAAGCACAGTTAACATAACAGCAACATTTTTAACAAATGCATGAGGGCGCTTTCTTTAAAGCAAAAACTTTTCTAAATCACAAAAGACGCCATATTATTCGAAACTTTTCGGAGATGAGATTTCGGAGTAAACTTCGACGAGCCCCCAACCTCCTCTGACCCCTTGCCTATGTATGTAGTAAGAAAGCTAAAAGGATTATATTTGAGAATTAAGGAAGGGAGATGCTGGGATTTCAAACCTGAGCTTGTGGCTATATTAAGAACTACAACCAAAAAGTTGCAACTAAAGAAGTTATATTATACCATTGTTGTTCAATATTAAACACTGAGATATTTAACATCTCAGTTGGATTTCTTTAGAATTCAGTCAACCAATCTCATATATGGATGCATGGCCAATTGATATCTAAATAGCTACCTGATATTATCTGTAGCTAGTAAAGCTTACATTACCATAGACAGGAAAGGGCACAACCCAAAGGATGTCATAATTTTACAAATAAATAAATTTCTGGAGGGATTAAGAAATTTTTTCGTTTGATAACTCAATGTCAGCTATAATATAACCTTAGTATTAGTAGCTTTTGGCAGTCAACGTTTAGCGTGAATTTTAGCTATCTTTAGATTTGAATTTTAATTTAAAACATTTATTACTGATCACGTAAATTGTCTATTTGTACTCCTCTGCGGTTAACGATTATAGCGGAATAGTAACATACTTTTAACTAGAAATTTTATGAATGGTGTCTTACTAAGTGTTTTAGTAACAGAAAAAAATGTCCCTTATTTCTCAGTCATCTCAAACCTTTTTCGCCTGCACGCCTTCTTTGTAGGTAATTAACTATTTTTACGAGACGATAAAAACTAGTTTTAGGAAATTTAACCACGAATTTTAAAGGATAATAGAACAAAATTGACGAAGTAACGGGGATTCCATAACAAACGTACAAGAGTTCCTTAGCTTTAAGCAAAAATACGATTTATTCCTTTTAAATGTTTCTAACAAATTTTCGTCTTTTTTTGTCAACGCAAATTGAAATCAGTCAACGCAAATTGAAAAACTGTACACGGAAAAACATTAACTAAATTTTGCCCAAAATATCACATAGAACGTGTTCATGCGAGGAGAGGTGTTTAAAAGAATTCTTGATTTCACCCAGTTTCGTTCAAGCTAAAAAAAATTATAAGGAGAAAAAAAAATCTCAGACCGTTATAAAAGAAGACAGAAATCATTATCACAAGAGCTGACAAAGGGAATAAAGTTGTCATTCTTGATAGAGTTGCAGTTAATAAAAGGTTTTGACATTTCTTTCTCCGACACGGACACTTATAGGCCCAAACCTTCGAATTTGATCCCACTAATCGTTTCACCTGGGAAACACGAAAAGAACTAAGAAGCTTAAAAACCAGAAGACTTATTACTCCAAACACAAAAACTACTTTATCCTAAAGGCTGCGTTGCTCCTAAACTTCCCAGTCTCCCAAAAATTGACAAGGAGGGGGTTTCTTTTCGTCCCATTTTAGCTATCCAGCTGCCAAATTGCGATAATAGTTGTCTACAATTTCAACTCCCCTTATATCCAGGTATAATTCATATACACAAAGTTCGTTTCACCTTGTGGAAAAGTTAAAAGAGCTTGCCATAGAAACCGTACGATTTTGGCTACTTTCAATACTATCTCTATTCATACTTCTTGTGGTAATAAAAAATGCAAACTTGATATTCAGAAAATAATATTAACCAAGTTGACAACAAAACTTTAGATATTGACACCATTCTACGTTTTGTCTGTATTTGTAAAAGCATTTCTTTTTTCCGATATTAAAACCGGTTTTTCACTCAAACTATGGGACTTCCAATGGGTATTAGCCTTTCACATTTTTTAACCACTTTCTATACGGAATTTATTAAAATCTGCCTTGAATACTTTCCTCCGAAACATGGTTTCTGGGGGCGGTTTGTGGATAACGCTATTTCTGGGTGGAACCGTGGAGAGACGTCACTTAAGACTTCCTTCACACATCATAACACTCTAGATTCTAATCTTCAGTTCCTTTAGAACTAGAAGATAGTCGCAAACTGCCTTTTCTGGGCGTTTTAATTTTCAAAAAGTATCTCAGCCTTGAGATTTCTTTTATAGAAAATCTACACGCAATGATAGGTATCTGCACTTCCCTTCCAGGTGCTGTTCTTGTGTAAATAGAAGAGTGGCAACATCCTTAGCTGATTGGGAGATTCGATTATGTTCTGAAGCTTGCATAGTCCCAAAAGTGAATTGTCTCAAGGACATTTTATTTTACCATGTATATCCCATCAAGTGCTGGATCTACAATTAATAAAGAAAAAAGGCGGCAAAAATTCATTAGCAACACAATATCCAACTGACAGTATCACTCTGGAGGGCATAAAGAAAATCTTCACTCCTTTGTGATATCATCTTCTGTTAGTTATATTCCAAAACTGAGCAACAAACTTCTTCAACTTCTTTCTTGAAGCTGGATTTCTTCAACTACGGCAAATATAAAATTGGCCCCTTTCTGGGTAGCAGTGTTCATAGAATCCGCTGTTCTCACGGTTGTCACCAACAACTAGGAGAGGGATTATCGAAACATAAAATTTTCAATCAGTAAAACCAAGAAGTTATGCCAAATACCAGAGAATTTTGACTGTTCTTGACCCTACACGTCTATGACAACCCAGACAACTTCGACCACTTTAATAGCACTTCCAATATTTTCTTCGTTAAAATTCTCAAGCATGTTTCCAGCGGAAGCTGAAATCAAGAAGCATATCTACCAAAAATTAGCCCTTGATAGAGCTACTGGATAAACTTATCTCAGTCCATTTTACAGTGCTCTTATAAATTTTGATGTTTCATATTTCTCACATTGTCATACTTCCCAATCTAATGAAAATTCCAATGCTACCACATCCGGTTTTTAGACCAGCATTTAGAAAAGCCTTGTATACAATAAATTCTCAATTAAAAGTCTAATTCTTCCGTTCACTATCAAGTTCTTTATACAGTCACCTTTTTACCATAACTTCAGAAATAGCTTCTTTCTTATTTTGGTTTTTTAATATCTGTCTTTTTATGTTGTCCTGAGGACTTTTTATCCTTCTTCTTGCAATGACGACGGCTGAGCCGAGGTCTCGGGCAAAATATTTCACTGGCTGTGAATTACTTCTTTCTACGTTTTCTTGTTTCCTCATGCTTAGGCAGTGTGGTCTCAGAAACCGTTTATAAGTATCTCTTGGCGCGTTCCACGGTACAATAATAATTAATTATAATATTTATTATTATTTGCGATCTAAAACAGAAAATAGTCAAAGTTCGGTCAACTCTTTATTTTATAAGTGCAGAAAGCGCTAATACGTCTCTTTTGCTTATTATTAGTATATAAGGGGTTAGATCTGCAGGTGTGAAGCATTTTAGGATTTAACGCATTATTAATTATAAGTAATGATCATTCGCTTTTTCAACATATTCTCTGCCTTCTGAATTACCATTCGGTTAGGTAAAAGAGAAATAAATCAATCAAATCAATGCTACCTCAGTGTTACCCATGCAAAAAAGTCGTTTCCCTTGTTATTCAGGGTGGGGGACTGTAAACCTCAACCCACCAGTCTATTTATTATTTTAATCTGGCATTATTTTTTATGGGTGCAGGCTCTTTTGCGAAATTCTCAAAAATTTCTTCTTGTAATTGAAAATTACTGTTCAGTGGTTGATAGAAAAAACATTCTAAAATAATGCCCAAGGTTATATATTGTTTCATTTAGAATAATAATAAATAATCAAAAATATTAAAATATTTGGACCTTGTATATTCTTTGTTTCGTGATAACTGAAACACTAATAAATTTTACAAATTTTGAACTAAAAATTTCACGTCAGTGACGAGTAAGAACCCTATATACAAACACTCAGGCGAGTTTAAAAATTAATTTTAAAAAAAAAGAGAAAAAGAGCGAACATGTATATAAAAAAACTTCTACATTATGTAATTTCAAATTGGTCGGCTCCTTAAAAAAGTAATAATAGCAATAATAATAATAATAATAATAATAGCAAATTCATTCGGCTCCAAATTACAGCTAACATAACAAGACGTTATGAAATTGCTTAACAAGCATAAAAATTGGGTTATTTCATTCCGAATTAATTATTTGAGGCTGTAAAATTAAAAAAAAATACAGATTATAACATAGTTTACCTTCCTCGTTCTATCTTGCACTACTTTTTCAGTGTCTTTAATCATTTGCTGTCGCCACAAATCAAAGAAATAATCTGGGTCTGTGTAAAATTTAAGACCGTCTTTTCCGTCATCCCTAAAAAAACAAATGACATTTTAATACTATATAAGCAACAGTGCGCAAATTTAAATTGATGAACATAATTAAACTTAAGACCATCCCGTTATCCCTAAATAAATAAAAAATACATTTTAACATTATATAAGCAAAGATACACATATTTAAATTAGAGCACATAATTAAATTTAATTATGATATTGGTGCACATAATTAAATTTAAGACCACCTTTTCCCTCGTCCCTAAAATACTTCGTTTAAGTAAAATACTTAAATTCGGTGATTAGGACCGAATTTTGGCAAAAATTCTACTTTATCACAACAATGGATATTTGGTATCTAGAGGGCCTAGAGGGCCTTTCTTCTCTCTTTTTCTCTAGAACTGCAGGAATTGACACATTCTGTGGCGCAAATTTTTTGTATTACTTAAAGAGTCCTAGGACAATAAATATTCACTCAAATAAATCCTGCTCCAACGTTCTAATCTCATCGACTCAATACGATTGAGAAAGAATAGAGAATAAATTGAGAAAGAATAGATAGCCACCCAAGCTCAAAAGAAATACAGTTTAGAGTTTTTGTACATATGGGTTTGAAACTTTGCTTATAGAATTCTCAGACGGTTTGGAGATTGCCCTGTTTCGAGGGTGTTTCCCTTTTTCTAACATTACGGAAACGTTCTTACGCTGATAACTGTTATACAGTTATTTAGAAGATAGACATATTTTGAATCAGCAAGAAAAGAATATACTTCTAATATGTATATTGTTGACAAAATTCTTCTTTTTTCTTAATTTAGTATTGTTCTTTTCTTACCGTTCATTACCATGAACCATTTGCGAAAATATGACGAAGTTCAGATGAAGTCTTTTTACCTAACTACCTATGACTGCTAATCCTTCCCTCACCCGCCCCCATGAGAAACAATGTCGGAAACATATTCTTTGGGGTAAGCTAAACCGACTGAAAATTTGCGGATAAAATTAACTCTAAACCAGAATATTGTAAAAACAGAGCATAAACATAAGACGATAGATTTAATAGGCATTTATGTATACAGGTTGCCCATAGGTAACACAAAATATTTTCCAGATGGTCCGATCGGATCCAACTATTTATTTATCCTGTCATTTACATACGCTTTCTTTGCAATTACATTCCCCTCAGATTGTCTTACGTTTGGGAAAGTAGAACTAGGAAAAACACGCTTAGAGCAAGACGCTTTTAAATCTTTGGCAAGAGTTGAGCATTGCAATTAGTAATTGCAAATAAGCAAATGCTGTACAAGCACTAATATTAAATCAACAAATATTTGTATTAAACCACAGTTTAAAAAGTTTGTAAAATACTAAATTTGTTGAGGCAGAAATTAATGGAGTGAATCAATTGCCCTCTTCTTGTACTGTAAGAACTTTATAAAGCGGTAAAAGCCAAAGAAAGACCGATAATTCATTATCATATCTAGTAGTTTGTAGAGATGACAAAAATACACCTCTAATTACAATTTCCCCTAAGCCACCCCACAACTCCATAAATATTTTACTGTCCCAACGTTTTTCATTTTGAAATGGTGTTGAGTAAAACTTTTGAAAATCACCTAAGAAATGTTGTCTTAACGGAACACTGCAGATATATAAAGTGTGTACTTGTGTGGCGGAGAAATACGGGGGGGGGGATACAAAATCATGAGAACTAGGTTTTTTCAGTTTAATATTTAGCTTGATGCAGTTTATATGCTAACATATGTTCCCTGACAATCTGACATACTTGTATAAACAAAGCTGCCTTACCAATTAATTTGTCCTAGGGACACATTTGAAAACTCTCCTTTACAGTTAAATGATTTACTAACAAGTGTTTGGTGTATAGCATCACCTTTTCTTCTTTTTCTTCTCTTATCCTTTGTCAAAGCAATCCTCGTAGGACGTTTTGCAGTCACTCCTCCTGCCAGGTCACGAGAAATGGCTCTGTACTTCCCTCTATCTGGTACAGTTCATACTAACTGGGCTATTTAACTTAACCAAGTTCTCCACCCATTATTTTCGTGGCCTGCCTCGTGGACAAAGTCCATAGGAAAACCCTCCAAGTGTGATTTTCTTTGAAGGAAAATCCTTAAAATTCCTTCAATCAAACCCTTTAATAATTATTAAATTATAACTAAACATTTTTTTGTATATTTACCATGTGCACAAATTACCCTCAATTTCAAATATCTTCCGAAATAAAGCCACTGCTATTTATACTAGAATTCAACTTCTGACTGACAAACAACAATAAATTGAAATACACTAAATTTTTTATCTGCAGAAATGTGCTGCTTTTTCTAACTAAACAAATCGTCTGCAAATTGTTTTCAGCAAAATAAAAGTTAAATTCTCATATAAAAAGCAGCGGGTTCAGGAGATGCATGCCTCAAAAATAATGGAAAATTTTTGGAAGTTTTTTATGAAATTTTTTTTAAATATTATTATGATTTCTATTTATGGTTTTATGCAAAAACAACTGACAAGAAAATAAGCTGATTTTTTTTTTACAACACATACAGGGAAATTAAAAACTAAAATATAGATTTTGGAATATTTCTGCATAAAATTAATATAAACATAATAATATCAAATAATTCCTGGACTTGAATTGTAACTAAAGAGCAATAAAAACATAAAAACTGAAAAGAGTAACCGAAACTCTAAAAACTAAACTTAATAACAAATGTATACATTAAAAGAATCTTGCTTTTTAAGATCATTCTAAATATATGAAATATATTAAGTTAAAAGCTAATCATCAAAACTTTTTAAGGCAAGAAAATCAATAATGTTTTACAGAAAAAAAACATGCAATCTTGAAGAAAATAAACCCATCAAATTTGGCATGCCCATGGCCCTCCCTGCTTGAGGTTTCAAGTTCCTATACGAAATGTTCAAGAAAACAAAATTTTCCGATTTTCCCGAGAAAGTATTTCGAGGATATGTGTAGGTGACGAACCAGTTGATTTTTTTTAGCTCAATTTATATTTTACAAGGAAATTTAAAAACAAAATCCAATACGCGTTGAACTCTATAAGTTTATGCTAAGTTTGACAGGGTCGTAAAATATCGAGAGGGGGAGATTAAAAAATTCAGGCCATTTTAAGTGACAAAAGAGCAAAAAAAGCGGCAATTTCGGCCACTTTATGCCCCATAAAACGCAAATCTTGGCCCTTCTAGGACCATAGTGCTCTCGAGCGAAAATTCTAAGATAGTGTATATGTTTTATAGCATATAAATCTGCATCAGAGAAGAAAGAACCAGGCTGGGTTCCGCACAGGGATATACTGATCATATTTTCACTCAGCGACTCCTCCTCCAACATAGATTCATTCACGGACAAAACACCATCGCAGTCTTTCTCGATTTCATTGACGCATTTGATTCTATACACCGGCCTATCCTTTGGTAGATAATGCTTCAAGATGGTGTCCTAACTAAATTAGTCAACCTGTTCAAATCATTTTATGGAGATTCGAAGTAGTATATATAGTGATCTGACATAACTCGTTGAAATGGAGTATGGTGTTCGCCAAGGCTGTCCAGCGTCCCCAATTCTTTTCAATTTTACAGCAGATTGGATTATGAAAAAAGCTTTGAACAAGAAGATGGCGTGGCATTTTCAGCCGAAGAAAGTGCTGTTGACCCCGAATATGTTGATGATGGTACTCTCCTATCCGACTCAGCACTGAAAGCGGAAGAAATGATAAAAAGAATGATGGCTACTACAGATATGGCAGGTCTCGCAAACAGCATCCTGAAAACTAAATACATATCAACTGAGAATGATACCAACTCTTTTATACATTTTAATAGAGATCCTTTTGACAGAGTCAAAGAGTTCAAATATCTGGGAGCACTTACGGATACTAAGGGATATCTGGGAGCACTTATGGATACTAAGAGTGAAACATCGAATGAGGTCCAAGCTCGGATCAGCAAAGCCTGGTGTGCTTTCAGGCAACTGTGCAAACACCTGTGGTCGAAACGAGAAATTGAGCACAAAACAAAACATATACTCGGCATGCGCACGTTCTATACTCCGACACGGCTGTGCGACCTGGCCGGTAAAGGCAGAGGAAGAAAAACAAGTAGACGTTCTAGACCGGAAGAGGTATTTGTAACATTAGACAGCCACAACAAATTAGCAACCACGAGCTCCTGAAGATGTGTGGACAAAAACTTACAATGTCACGTATAATCAAGAAAAGACGTCTCAGGTGGCTTGGCCATGTAATGCGACGCCCAAAGGAGACCCTAACACACTAGGTCCTTATTGCAGTGCCTGACTTCTCCTGGAAAAAACCAGGAGGCCAGATCAAATCATAGTGGAACGTCGTGAACAAGTACTTGTGGGACAAGTCGTGGCTTCAACTCATTCGACCGCAGATACAGGATAGATCACTTTGGCAGAACCTGGTCTAACAGCTTCCTGGTGCCGAGTGGGGCTGAATAGCCTGTGCCTCGTCTTAAGTAAGTAAGGGAGTAATAGCCTGCACAAAGGCCGACGTGGCAATGGTTGTCTAATGAATTCCCCTTAAAACAATTTAGTCGTCACGTTATGATCAATTCATCGTTTCAGGGATTGTTATCAAAGCAATGGTATGCAATTGTGAAAGCTTTACCATAAATATTCGGGGCTTGAGGCGGGTGGTTGCTCGACTCAAATTTAGAATAAAATTCGATGTGATATTAAGAACAAAGATAAAATTGAAACCATCAAGGTAAATTACCACATTAAAACTTAAAACGATCAGAGATTATCCTAAATGAACGACTACCACCTCTACAAATGCCCACATTTTACGCTGAAGTTAGCACCCATGAAAGAACCCATCAACTGTTATAAGCTTAAGCAAATTTGCATGATTTCAGGAAAAGTGTGGGAAGTCCCCTTAAAATTATCCAATCTTGATGAAAAAAGGGGAGATCACATTTTAAATGTCGTAAGATCCAAAACTCAAAAAATAGTTGTTGTTTTTTTGTGGTTTTTTGTTTGTCACAGATACATGTTCTTTTTTACGCCAAGAACGATGTTTCTTTAAACCATTTGTCGTAAAGTTTCGGGAAGAGTTTCATTTGAACGAGTATCAGGAGTTCTAGTGCCCTATCTAAAAACAAAAAGTGACTGGAGGGCAACTAGATCCCCTCCTGTGTCATTTTAACCTCCAAGACGCATCCGGGGAAACATCAAAATAAAAGAGACTGTCTCTAATGAAGCTCAATCCGTGCAGCCCCAAGGGCATGGGCCCACAGTTATGAATAACTGCTCATTTTATACCGAACGATTCATAATCAAACCTTCAAAGAAGTATAGACTGGTTAAGTATTGTTGAATTTATGATCTTACGGATATTTTGGTCAAGAGTATTTTACACTTTTCAAAAGATATTTAGGACAAGTAACCCCAACTTATGGTAAAGGTAAACGATGCGGCATTGGCTTTATAGTCCCTACCAGCGGTGCTGATCTCCGTTTTATGGCCCTTCGGCCAGGAAGTGCAATGGAAGGTTGGGGGCCAACCATCCTGTGATTTTGCAAACCCATCCTGTTTACTTTCCCCCAATTTTTTCCAGAAACCAAATAACCAGCGATACCAGGGCTTGAACTCCTCTCCTCACGGGCAAAAAATTTCAAGCCTAGCATATCAACCCATCGGCTAGGCTCGGCCCCAACATAAACCAATGACTGATTTCAAAAGAAAAGGCTTATCATTGAATTGCATTAGAAAAGCGAGAATGCTATACCTCCTTGCCACTGGGATTGCATAGGAATTTCATCCGAGGCAGTTGTAGGATTCCAAAGATTTTCCCTTTTTTTAATCCATACAAAAATTATGAAGCATCACAATTTTCAAGGCCCAAGGACTAGTTGATAAACTTTAGGAGAAAGGTGACCATATCGTAGCAGTTTCAACTAAATATTTAGAGTATGTGCATTCCGGCATGACTATAGGACTCTATCCCCTCCTCCTACCTATATTCTCCAAAAATGTATCAAGGGGACGTTTTGAATCAAACAATAGTCGTAAGATATTGGAAGATAATTCTTTCAAGCGAAAAAAAGCGAGTTCTGGTGGTCTTTTTATGAGCTGGAAGTGATTAGAGGTAACAAGGCCCCTTCCTCATCTTTTTGCCCAGAGTTCTATTGAAGCAAAGTATGATGTGAGATTGAAAGTACAATTGGTTATTCAGGAGAGAAAAATTGAAATTTACAAAAACTATGTTTTTGGAGGCATGAAATGGAACAAACAGACATTAAATTAAGAAATAAGTTTTTTTTTTAATGAAAGTAAAGGGTAACATAAAAACTAAAAAATAACAGAAATTATCCAATATAATGTAGGTCGCAATATTTTCTACCAACGTTTCAATGTAACATAAGAGAAACGTGATAGTTTTTTCTTCTTGATGTCTCAAAAATAGAACATCTTATTTATTTGCTGTTGTTTTGAACAATAAAATCATCAGTTCAGACAATTTGAAAGGCAATCGGTAAATAAAACACTTACAATCACCAACAAGCAAAGTATTCACGATCGAAAATGCTTTCAGTAAAGCCCTAGTTAAGGTTCCGCACAAAAAGCGGAGTTGAGAGAGGTGGCAATCATCATGATATACAGAGTAATCTTAGTTCATTTTAAGTTTTAATACTGCTCTTTAACTTCTTTTAAAAAACACCTCTTTTCATATGCACAGTAACTAACCCAACTTCTTCGAAATGAAACCACAAGCACATACTTATAACGTAAAAATGAGAAACGAAATTACCTATAAGGATTTAGTTTCTCCAGTGGCGGTGGTCGCTCGCACACATCATATGTATCCCTCATTGCTGACGGCATTGTATTCCTAGCCACAACTTGTTGATCAACAAGCTCTGAACTTTTGTAAGCTTTCCTTAAATGTATATTTTGTAAAGTCACTTCCTCTACACTACTGTCTAATTGTTGCACTTTGACAGAAAGTCTATCAATCCTCGCCTGAAGACTTCCAGATCGGGTCCAAATTTGCTCTGCCTCCCGAAATAATTCACCAAACATATCTTCTGAGTGCTTACTCAAACTAAGAGAGAATAGAAAAAGGATAACATGTTTAAATAAAGTAAAAAATAGAAAATCTATCAAACAAAGAGGGGAGAGCCTAGGTAAAATGAAAAAAAAAAGAAACAACAAGGAATCCAAGCTCAAAAGCGGATCAAACATTCAACATTTTTGTGGGGCTGTGGGCCAGCATTGGGAGATACGGGATTCCTAAATTATATTTGTTCCCTTATCATTATGTAAGCATATTTGACAGAGACATAGTATGTAAACAGAGTATGTAAACAGAGCCAGCTAGCCAGAACCGTACAGTCTCGGTGTAGTGTCACAGCCAAGGAAAGCATGTAAGATCAGAATATCAACTGAAGCGTCACCGAGGCTCTGCTGCAGTTTTAGGATACTGAAAGGTTTTGCACAAGGCTTGCTTTCAGCTTGAAAGAAAAGAAAATCGGTGCTTTCTGTGAATGATGAACCAGTAGAACCAAAAAATGTGTATCACTACTAACAACCAAGACTTCTGTCATAGTCGCAGTAGAAACAGTTGTCTTTACAAAAAGAAAGCTGACATCATTTAGGAATGATGAGCTTCAATCACCTTCTTTCTCAAGCCATACCCCAAGTAGCAACATAGACCTCACCTTTTCACAAAAAGTTCCTCTTCTTAACCAGAAGTGGCATAGAAGGTGTGAAGTGGGTCTCACAACCAGAGATCTCGTTTATTCTTTTTTGGTGGGTACAATCTTAGATCGAATTTCCACACTATATCCGTCAAAGACAACATCTCCATTTTTGAAATGCTGCCTCCTCAAGTAAGCGATGTAGTTTCCACAGATTGCCCCATAAGATAACTCTACCTGCCATGGTATCATGTACAGCAACAACCCTCCATTAATATAGTAGTCAGTGGGTCGTCTATGCGACAGTGGGTTGAAACTAGAGCATCCTTTGTAGACGCACTTACAAGAGAACCCTTGTCCAAGCCTATCGTAACTTCAGTCCCTAATAAAAAATATATTTTCTAATGCATAAAGTTTTCCTAAGGCGTATGATGGCTAAGTGTAACATCAAACACTAAAAAAAATGGTTTTGAATGGTTTGCTCAGTTTTTGGCCTGCTTAAGAAGTTTTGGCCACGTGAATTGAAGGTCATAAGGTCTTTTGTGCCTAAATGTCATGTAATTCAGAAGGTGGGGTATAAAATGACATTCCGAAACATTTTTGAAGAAAGGTAAATTTTTGGGCTTGTTTCCGTGAAATTTGCCTTTTATGAGTTTTATGGAAAAAACAGATATCTAAAGCAATTTCAAAGCTGACATCTGTTCTCAGCAGGTCCAGATACAGAATAAAAAATCCTTAATAGCCATTTTCAAATCCAAAGCTTTTATTTATTTATTTTTCGGTGAACATTGAGACCTTCAAAAACGATTTTGGAGCCTTTACTGATTTCTATTTTGCAGAGTTTTAGCATGCTATTTTCCAGATTTTTGCAAAAATGTCGAGAAAAGTCTTCATTAAACTGTGCCTCATAATATTCTATTTTGAACAGATAAAAAAGATAGCATGAGATCAACCAGGAATATGTCCAAAACTGATTTAGATAAGTTAAGATATAACGAGATGTAACAACCAATGCTTATCCAGCCTGTGTTAGGTGAAACAATTTTGATAACAATCAATAGCAATATTCACCACTGACTCGCACTCTTATTTGCACAGGAGAGTAGGACAGAAATCAATCAATAGCAAAAGGATGTCAATTGTCCTTACTTGCCCTTTTCTTCTTTGGGTTAACAGAATAAGAAATTCTGACCCTTGTACATGGTGTTTAAGGGCTTTACCATTTTTTAGTCTTGATATCTCTATTTGGTCAAAATAGTGAGAACAAATAATCTTGCTTAGTAGATCAGCAAATCTGGCATGCTGAAATATACTATCTAACTACATCCTTATGTCATACTTTCGTTGGTTGCAATTCAATCGTGTCAATGGGGACTAACTACTCATGTTTGAATGTAAAAAGGGTCTGAGGATTCTTTAGGTTTGGTCCAAAGGAAGAAGCCCTCCTGGGAAAAATTTAAACTTCAAATCATTTCTTTTGTATTTTTGGCTTACTCGCATCCCCCTCCTCCTTGAGATATCTGCTGGTATCCTTTTTGGAGCCCTCCCCTTTGCATACCTATTTTAAGTTACAAATGCAACCCCTACTTCCAGTAGCTGTTTTAATAAACCAATTTTAGTTTTCAGTTTAAATAATTCATTAATGCTAAACTGTTGTTTCAAAGTTATCTGAATAAATATAATATATAGTCTTATTTGTTGCAACTCTCTTCTCAAATTTGAAAACTCTCCTCAAGCAAATATGTCTTTTTTGCTCTCCCCCTTTATAGCAATTAGATCCATAGCTACTTGTACTGTTGCCAATATTACATTGTTACTTGCATTAAATCTGATCTCGAAGTAGGATTTACTTTAGTCACTTATAGGAACATATATCCATTATCATACCTACACGAACCAAAGAGATAGGGAGAACATAAAACTGAACTATCCCTAGTAAGATTGCTACTATGGATTTCCTTCACTGAAAAATTGAAAGACTATGGTTTAGAAATGCACCTTTTGGTCTTTCCAACTAGAAAGCACTTTTCAGGGATACATTGAACTTACCATTTTATTTCAGAGTTTGAACCCGACGCCCTTATGCAAATCATCAAATGCAGCCCACCTATATTTTGGACCTGTATGCATATATGGTTAGTCTGCATGATAGTTAATGCATTTGACCCCCCCCTTCTGTTCTCCTCCTATGATAAATGTCTTGGTAACTCCTTCCGAATCAGCGCATGTGCACCTCTGTTCATGACTAATGTGCAATAATCCAAGAATTTGCAGCTTATACCACAAGGGGAAAAATAAATAAACAAACTTCACTGTCACATAACTTCATGTCTAGTTTAGGCATTTTTAGAAAGACAATTTATAATGAATTTCTAATGTTTAACATAAAGCCTTTGGACCTAATTATGTACGACGTATAATAGGTTCATTAAAGATAATTGATACTCAGCAGTGGCAATTATTTTTTTAATTAGTACATATTACAAAACAACTAAAGAAAACCAGACATTATCAACAGTTCCAAAAAAATTAAGAAAAATGCAGTGCTAGTGATCTTATATGGGGCTCATCAGTAATAGTTTACGACGACTATGTTGCAGTTATGGCTATTAAGCAATGGTAATGACCTAGAGTCTATCAATTTTTTTATTTATAACCTACCTTTGTTGACTAAAAACTGTACTGTATAAATATTTGCTGATGAAAAGATTAATTGCTGATCACTTGTCAAAGGCTCATGATTTCATTGTATAGTAACCTAATAGTGTGACAATTCTATCTCTGTAAACCCATTCAAATGTGTGGTATTTCACAATAGACTTGTTTCATTGCCTTGTTGTTCTGTGTTATTTCTGACATAAAAGTATCCACAAGAAGAGTCTAGGATTGGGTTAAAGCTGCTCGGATACTTGTTTAAAGCTTGATAAACAGGTTTCCAAAGTTAGGGAAAATGCCAATTTCTGATGTTTATCTCTAAAAAGATGTTTTAAGAAGTTTAAATTTGTAGTTTACATAGAGTTTGCAAACCCCTGATTTGACCTTATTTGGAGTAGGCTTATAACTCTTCAATTTGGTTTCTAGTTAACATTACTCATGAACATGAAGTCAATTTTTGAATTAAAATCAAGTAGTTGCAGACATCAAGCCATACGCTAATTGTAGAAAAAGCTGAGACAGATAGTCCGAGTGAATGAGGTGGCAAATCTGGCATAAGCCCTTTTTAGGACTGTATAAAAATGATGTCATTTCATTTGTTGATAGGCAAGTCTATCTATCATCCGTCCATGCGTCATTCCTAGGGCAGATCTAAGTTAGACAGTCATAGAATTAAGGAATGAAACATTGGATTGATTTTGGGTTGACGCATGACAAACAATGTCAACAAAAATCAAAAATCTGGGACTGAATTTGCTTGGACTCACAGGTGAACAAGTGAAACCTAAGCCTAATAGGCTTGGCTGCAAAAAGTCAGACCATTAAGAAGATTCCCAGTCTTTCTGATCTGCCATGTTTCCAAAGGCTCTCCATAGTCCAAATCCTTTCCTTCAAGTTCACAGGCAGCATAGACATTTAATCAATGCTAATAGAATTGTTAAGGTGACTAATGGTATTTTGCCAGATTATTTTTTTAATTTTAGTCATTATTCTGCAGCATGGCAACATTTGAAAATTTTCTCTGTTAAACCAAAAAGAAAAATGGGCCAGTAACAATTTTTTTACGGGGTTGCTGAACACTGGAGTAGCTAGCCATCAGCAAGTAAAACCAACAAATACATAAGCATTCAAGCATAGAATTGTCAACACATCATTCTATAAAAATCAGTTTTTTATTTGATAGACCATCCAAACATGGCAATTACTTTCTTTTGTCAATTAATTTCTCATTGTGTCAATGGTTATCTTCTTGTGTCAGTTATTCATTTTCTTTCAATTATATATTTCTCTTCTTGGTTATCTTATTTACTTATATCTACTTTTGTGATTTGTGTTGCCCTAAGTGCATTGTTTTGTAAGCAATAAACATTGTGCTTAGCACTATTTGTACTAATAAATAAATAAACAAGGACAAGAATACATTAATAGAACAAAAACAAATGCTCACCTAGAAAGCTGACGAATAACATTGGCAAGAGTCCCATTAGCAAATCCTTCCAATTCATCTAGAAAGGGACCTGTATTGGGACCAAACAAATCCTGAGACACATTGACAGGAGATACAGTCCTTTTAGGAAGAGGCATGATGACAATATGCAGACCTGCCAAAAATAAAATACAGTTTAGAATCTCTGTATGATCAAATCTGGACAAAAAGGTTGTAACAAAAAAAAATGTATAAGCGTGAACAGGGCTACCTCATTTCCCCATTCCTTTGTATTATTCTTATGTAATTTTTTTCAAATTAAACATTAGAGGAGATGTATAAATTGCAATGAAATGGAGCACTAAATCCAATTACTTAGGAACCGCATAGACTAGCAAGATTGTGCTGCTGATTGTCTTTACAAACATGGTGCAAAGCCAGATCCTGCATTACACAAAGACTTTTAGACTTAAACTTTATTATTTCGAAAATATATGTCACAAAATAACCCAGGACTTAACAAACAAGCCATTAAACCAAGATGCAGTTCTGAGTATTATACAGCTTTAATTTGGAAATTATTATCAGTGAATAATGTTCTTAATAACAACAAAACATAACCCACAAAGATAAAGAAGAAAGAACAATACAAACTGAACTACTGAAAGCTCCCCTGGTAAAAAAAAATTTCTTCCATTAAACTTAAAGGATAGAAATGAAACATATTCTTTAATTTCTTCTGGTAAATTACTCCAAATCTAAAACCCTTGCTGTATGGCATGGCGATGTTCAACCACCCAGCAAAGTACTAACTAAGTAAAGAAGAAATTGAATAACTAGGACAATTGATAGAGTTGCAGGACTGAATTCCAACCCACTGACAGATGTAAAAACTTTAACCCAATCTTCAAAAAGAGATTTTTTCATACATGCTTTCAAACTGTTAATAAATCTAAACCTACAACACCATATATAGCAGTCAATTTATGCTGACTTATTGAATTGGACAAACCCTAATACAATGATACCACATTTTTTACCTAATTAGCTGATCTACATGTTTACATATTTATCCATATTTCAAATATTTATAAGTAGTGTTTACAATAGCGCCGTTTACTTTAATAGTAACGTAATTTTTGCGACTAGAGAGTTTACATAATAAGGCAACATCCCATTCAGTTGCAAGTGAATTGTCCCAAGAAGAAGCCTACGAATTTATCACGAGAAAAGAAGATATTCAAAGATTGGGATGCATTGTCAACCCAGCCCAGAAAGAAGAGGGTCCACTGATCTGATTTTCAGGACGCACACCTCAATTGCCTACAGTTGATTGTGGAAAAGTTGCAAATTCAATAAGCAAATTCCATCTATATATGATTGAATCCATGATGTGATAAAAGGAGGAAAATTCGATTTTTCAATATATGTAGCAAAACTTTGTGGTTAGTAGTATGAAAAGCCTTAGAAAGGTCCATAAACAGCAGAAGTTTTTAGGCCTTGATCTAAAACTTAATCTTAATAACCAGATAGAAAATGCCATCCTCAATTGAATGATCTTTCCTAAAACCATACTGATCACAAGGCAATGACACTTTTTATCTATAAATTCTGACATTTTTTTTATGCATTAATTTTTCAATTTTTTTTTGAGAATATTGGAAAAATAGAAATTAATCTGCAGTTATTCAGATATGTTTTCTTTCCTCCTTTAGACTATCGTGTCACACAACTTTTCTGAATGCTGAAGGGACTATACTGGTGGAATATGACAGTTTAATGAGGAAATGGAGTACATGTTGATGACTGGGAGCACTGATTTTAGAATTTTGCTTTGGAATGTGGTCAAATTCTGCAGCCTCCAACAGGCCAAGTGACTTGATAGCTATTTTCAAATCCTCCAGGAAAACTTGATATACTCTTGTACAGCCATCACCAGGCTCCAGCAGCTTAGCAGTATCTTCTACAAAATTCATATCAGTGGCAGGTTGGTGCACACCCAATTGTTTTGAAATATTATAACATATTTCAGAAAAAATATTACAAAAGGTATTTGCCACCAAAAATCAGCATCAAACTCATGGCCTTCTTCATTGTTCATTATATTTGGTACTATGTCTTGCGTTTGAGTCTTATGAGGTGAAAGTATTGCATTAATTATTCTCCATTTTTGTCTTGCATCATTTTTGTTTAAACTGCAAAAATTGTATGTGTGTATGTATATTGTAAACTGCTGAAAATAATACTCTTTCTCATTTTGATCTTTTGTACATTGACCAAACAACAATACAATTCATATAAATTATTATTCTCATCAGGTGGGTACTTTATTTTATTTGTATATAACTTGGTCCTATTGTTCATCATATTTCTCAACTTAAAGTTTATCCATGGAACATCTACTCTTTTTATGATTATTCCCTTTCTGATAATATCTGCAACATGCATATAAACCCCCATTTATATGTTCCATGAAAATATGAAATCCATTTTCAACATCATCTGACTCAGAAATAGCACTCCAGCCAATAGACTGAAGAATAAATCCAGCTTTGGATTATTTTTCTCAGAAAAATCAAATGGTTTAAAAGATCCATTTGTATGTATTCTCTGACGTTTTTGAAATTTAGAGCAGCTTCTTTTTTTTAATGATTAAAGCCAGAAACACAAGAACTACAGAAAAATTAGCAACTGCACATCATATTTTCTAGTACAAAAATATTATCAATTAATGTTGCTGCAGTTGAAGTTACATTTATAGTTGGTAGCAAATCATATGACAACATCAGGTTTAAAAATTCTTTGGATCTTCATCTAATACCTAAAGATTAAAATTAAAATCTCCAGGAACAATATATATAACTTTCTTGGATTTCAACTTTCTTGTCATGCAGCACCATTCACATAGCTAAATTCAACCCAACAGAATTACTTTGGATTATAAGGCTGACTACACTTCACTAATCACAAGGCAGTTCTTTGTGCAAGAACACTACCTTGACTGAATCAGGTATTTACTTCTTTAACTATGCCCTTAGAAGTGTTCAAGAACTCTTGATGTTTTCTTTGAAGAAATGAAACCCAAAATGAGCATAAATTGCAATAAATACCCGAGTTCTATTGAAAAGGAGCAGAAATTAACACGAGTTGGGCTGACAATCCTCACGCTTCACCAAGACCAGCAAGTGATTTGCATTTAACTGAAAAGATATAAATGATTTTTCTTTCATAACGTTAATAAATCAAATAATATTAATATTTTGATTACTAAATATCAGTATATGTAGGCCTATATTAAACTAACAGTGCACATTCATTTGTATTATTTTCAGTAAAGTCCAAATTACGTTCTGGCCTTGAGAAGGCATAGGGGTTTTGAGCCCTACTCATGTTAATCTGCTGGTTTTGAGTTTGACTTGGTTATTTATTGTAATTTCTGTTCGTTTTGAGTTTCATTTATTTATCGATGCTGATTCGTGGTAGTTTCATGCTTAGTAGATTATTTATCTTATTTTTGCTCATTTTTGTTTAATGGAGTTCTTTACTTTTCTTTGAAAAATTTATTTTGTGAAGTTTTTTTTTTATTAATATCTGTTCGTTTTATATTGACATAGTCTTTTCAGGGAAAATGAAAATAACAGTGTAAATCTTGTCATTTTTTTAAGACTTTATAGTTTGGCCTGCTATTTGTATGCTGGAGAAAAATTTTCAGCAATTTTTAATAACATACGCCATTTTAAAAATCTGGACACAAATAGTACTGTTTAACTTAGTTTCTTACCTCCTCTAGTTGACCTGAAATGGAAAACTTGATACCATTCGCAAAAAAAACTGTTTACTTTCTTTGATAGCTTGGATACACTTACACTATTTTCATTTGGTTAAATTTTAAGAGTAGAAGTAGCCTCGAAAGTTTGAACATAATAGCCTCAGTCGTTCTTGGGATACTGCTGAGATGCCTTATTAGGAATTAGCATTAACATTGTGCATTTTGATTTAATCTTAAGGCAACATATAGTTTTTAAACATAATGGGCAAATGGGAGGGTGGGCGTGGGAGGGGGATGAGTTGCCCCCAATCATTTTTGACCATTGAAAAGGGCATTAGCCCTTTCTATTTTCAATCGAATGAGCCCTTTTTGAAGTTCCTACAACAACTCTTTTGATACAAAATGCCCTGGTCAAAAAACAAAAATAAATAATAATACATTATACCCACATCAATCTTTACTATAAAAATGTCAAGCCTTCCAATCACTTTTGACTATTAAAAAGGGCCTTAGCCCTTTCAATTTCCAATTGAATAAGCCCTTTTTGAGTTTCTACAACAGCGCTTTCTATAAACACCTTATAAGCCCCCAGGGCATAAATTACAACCCTTTCCCAGAGGGCTGTGAGGGAGTTGCCATTCTCAAAGACCTAATATCCAGAACTTTCAACTACATTAAACAAAATGGCTATCTCAAAATTTTGATTGGATGTGTTTGGGGAAATGGTGGGCGTGAGAGGGGCGTTAGTTGCTCTCCAATCATTTTCGACTATTATAAACGGCACCAGCCCTTATAATTTCCAATCAAATGAGCCCTTTTGAAGTGTCTACGAAAAAACTTTCAATAAAAACCTTATATGCCCTCAGGGCATAACTTGCAACCCTTGACCTGAGAGCTGGGGGGGACTGTCATCCTCAAAGACCTAATTTCCAAAACTTTCAACTACATTGAATAAAATTGCTGTCTTAAAATTTTGATTAGATGTTCCTTGGGAAATGGTGGGCATGAGAGGGGTATTTTTTGCCCTCCAATCACTTTCAACTATTAAAAAGGGCACTAGCCCTTTCAATTTCCAATCGAATAAGCCCTTTTCGAAGTTTCAATAACAATGCTTTCTATAAAAAAAAAACCTTATATCCCCCCAGGGCATAACTTACAACCCTTGCTCTGAGGGCTGTGACAGGGTTGTCATCCTCAAAGACATAATTTCCAGACCTTTCAACTACATTGAACATAATAGCTATCTCAAAATTTTGATTGGATGAGTGAGTTCGGGGAAATGGTGGGCATGAGAGGCGGGTTACTTGCCCTCCAATCACTTTTGACTATTAAAAAGGGCATTAGCCTTTTCAATTTCCAATCGAATGATTCCTTTTTGAAGTTTCTACGACAATGCTTTCCATAAAAAAAAAACTTATATGGCTCCAGGGCATAACTTACAACCCTTGCCCTGAGGGCTGTGGGGGGAGTGTCATCCTCAAAAACATTAATTTCTGGACTTTTTAACTATGTTGAACAAAATGGCTATCTCAAAATTTTGATTGGATGTGTTTGGGGAAATGGTGGGTTTGAGAGGGGTGTTAGTTATTTTCCAATCACTTTCGAGTATCAAGAAGGGTACAAGCCGTTCTAATCTCCAATCGAAGGAACCCTTTATGAAGCTTCTACGGCATTACTGCCTATCAAAACCTTATATGCCCCCAGGGCAAAACTTACAACCCTTGCCATGAGGGCTCTGAGGGAGTTATCATCCTTAAAGACCTAATTTCTAATACTTTTAACTATGTTGAACAAAATGGCTATCTAAAAATTTTGATCCAATGTGTTTGGGGAAAAGGTCAGCATGAGAGGGGGGTTAGTTGCCCTCCAATTTTGAGGAGTGTCCTCCTCAAAAACATAATTTCTATTTAGAAATCAACTATGCTGAACAAAATGGCTATTTCAAAATTTTGATTGGATGTGTTTGGGGAAATGGTTGTTGTGGACGGGATGTTAGTTGCCTTCCAATCACTTTTGACTATAAAAAAAGGCACAAGTCACTCCAATTTCCAAGTCAATGAGCCCTTTTTCAAATTTCTATGACAACTCCTTTGATACAAAGCGCCCTTGGTCTAAAACCCAAAAATAAATAATACATTGTGCCAACATCATTCTTTACTTAGGCAGCATGATTGCACTGCCTATGATGACTTTTAGTTCAGTAACAGCGTTTTTTGATAAGGGTCAAACAACATTGCTATGTCTAGATATTGATCAGGATCACTTGTAAGCACAACCATGGTTTCCTTTATGTCTGGATGTTTATTGGAACTGCAGGCAGCTTTACTAGTTTCAAAATCTAGCAAGTTGTTTTTTAATTGCATTTACAGTTTCCATGTTCCCATAAGAAAAGACAAAGAGTTTCTCCCTGGAAACCAGTTCACTAGAAGTCTTACAGGTAACCAAGGCAAATTTGCAAATTTTGTCAAAATTGTCAAATTGCCAGGCTTCATTTTCTACAGTCCAAATCATACAGCTAGATCCGGAGATCTTACCCATGGGTAGTTGGTTAATGTGTCACACTGTATTTTATCAATTAGTAGTCCTCTATAGAGTTGATAGCACCAAATTGTTATCTTTTCAATAAAACAGCAGCTTTTATTCAATTGAAATAACTGTAATTTCTCACTATTCCTGGGGTTGAAGTATCCAAAGTAACCATAAGCTTGGTCCAAGAATAAAACAATTTTCAAAAAAATTTGAATTATATCAAACTTAGCATTTTTTTGCTTCCACTGCTTAAAAAGTTACTAGTTGAAATCCTATAATATTTTAAAGTGGGGAGGTTGTAATAGTGTTTCATATTGAGTCATAATTAAGGATAGAGGTCACAAGGAACATGCAGAAAGTAGAGTAACAAACAAAAAGGCATTTCTCCTTACCTTAGGAACACAAGTGGATTTAAAAGATATGATTAAGGTCAAAACATTTGAGTATCCATGGCAAAAGCAAAACATGTATCTACATGCTGCAAAGAAGCATGGGCAGCACAAAATTGAGAGGAAACTATGCTAAAATTATTCTGAGAAATCAGTCAGAAGTGACAAAGATGTGGCTAAAACAGAGGCTTGGGACAGGAGAAGAGGGGCTTAGGAGTAGGATGCAATATATTATGAGACCCACAAGTATTTCTCTATATGGCAGTTTCTTGCTGTGACACATCTGTAGTCTTTCTTACATAAAAGAATATGAAAGAACCAACTATCAGGATTCTGGGTCTAAGTTTTTAACATGCTTCATACACAGACTGACATATCTCTACAAAGTTGAATGTTGATTTAAGTTCATAGAACTAATGAAGTAGCTTAAGGTATCAAACAGTTTTCAGTTATCTGGCTCAATAGTAACCAAAACTTTAAAAAATGGAATTTTGATACCAGTAGATACATCAAAAGAATCGGATTTCCGTGCTTATTTCAAATACTTAAGTTTTATCAAGCTTAGTGTTACCCATCAAAAGCTACAAGTCTGAACAAATTTGCCTTATTTTCGAAAAAAGGGAAACTCCCCCTAAAAGTGATAGAATATTAATGAAAATCAAACCATCATATTCAGCATATCATATGAGCAAGCATTTGTTTGTTTGTTTTTTCCCCAGGGGTGATTGTATCAATCCATTGGTCATAAAACATCACAATATGGCTCATTTGAATGGAAATTAAAAGTTATAGTGCCCTTATTAAGTGACCGAAAAGATCGGAGGGTAATTAGCCCCCCTCCCATGCCCATTTTTTCCCAAAGTCACCCAATCAAAATTTTGAGATAGCCATTTTGTTCAGCATCGTCGAAAACCTTATAAATATGTCTACATATAGTATTTGTTACTTGGAAGTATCCAGATGTTTTCAGGACAGATTTCTTCTGGTGGGGAGCAGGGTTGGAGGAGGCGGTTATGTAGGAAAATCTTTCCATGGAGGATATTGTCATGGGGGAAGGGACATTTCTATGATGGGGGCCACCATATTTTCCAGCATTATTTAAACAATGATCAGAAATTAAATAAAAAAACAAATTTTTTCAACTGAAAGTAACAAGCAATATTAAAACTTAAAACGTACATAAACTAATACAGATGTGAGGGGTCCTCCCCCCTAGTCAATACCTCTCTCTTTATGCTAAAGTTTTTTTTAGTACTTTCAAAAAAGCTATCTATTCTAATAAAACGGCCTTTGTGATTCAGGGGTCATTCTTAAAGAATTGGAACAAAATTCGAACTTTAGCATAAAGAGGTATTGACTAGGGGGAGAACCTCTCATTTACGTAATAAAAATATACAAATATAGAAGTTTGTTATGTAAGTTATTTCGTAAGTTATGTCAGATCAAAATTTCGAGAAAGCTATTTAGCCAAAAAAAGCAAAATTAACATGCAAATTTCATTTTCATTATTCATGTATGGCAAGCCAAAATCAAAGCTGCACTAATTCAAAAACGCACAGAAATTAAATAAAAAAAAAGTTTTTTTAACTGAAAGTAAGGAGCAACATTAAAACTTAAAACGAACAGAAATTATTCTGTATATGGAAGGGGCTGTCCCCTCCTCAACGCCTTGCACTTTACACTAAAGTTTTTTATTGTTTTAATAAATAGAGTTGTGAGAAAGAGTCAAAATGTAGCGTAAAGAGCAAGGCGTTGAGGAGGGGAAAGCCCCTTCCATATACAGAATAATCCCTGTTCATTTTAATTTTAATGTTGCTCCTTACTTTTAGTTTAAAAAAAATATAGGAGGGTACTACCCTCTGTTCTTTGTGCAAAAGTTTGACTATGGCTGTCTTGACAATATTTTAGATTGAAAAAAAAATTAAGAGCTGATGGAAAAACATAAAGCAACTGAAGGTTCAGACCAGTGGGGGAAGTTCAAAAGAGCAATATATATGTTGAGAAATCTAACCAGCAAACTTTACCAGAACTAGCTAAAGAAAGCAAGCATAACCCAAAGAAATGTTGGTAAGATGTTTCCTGTAAAAATCCTGGTTGGTAATTGATATCTAAACTAACTACTGCTTTGGGAGCTTAACAAACAGATGTCAAAGAAATAGCAGATGAATTGAACCACCAGTTTCTGTCTGTTTTTAGTAGTACATCAGATACCAACCTACCTACTATTGAACCCACACAGATCCACCAATCAATAGAGCCTCAAACAACTTAAATTATAAATTAGAATTAACATCCTCAAACAATTTAAATTGCTAGATGTAAACAAATCAGTTGAGGAAGATAGGTTACATCCATGTCTTCTAAAAGAAGTTGCTGAAACTGCTGCCAAGCCACTCTCCAAATTATTCAAAGTTTCCCTATGCACAAATGAACTGCCAAGAGGTTGGAAAACAACATCTGTCACCCCTTTTTTCAAAAAGGAGAATAGAACAAAACCAGAAAACTACCATCCCATAAGTATAACTTCTGTTGTTGCTAAAATCCTGGAAAGAGTAGTAAATGACTCTGTTATGAAGCATCTCAAACTTTATGGAACACTACTGCCTAGCCAAAATAGGAACTGATTGATCAGGTCCTACCTGTGGATGTCCTGTTTCTTGACCTTGCAAAAGCATTTGACAGAGTTCTACATCTGCACCTGAAAATAAAACTCCTCTCATGTAGAATTAATGTGGACTGGATCTCAGCGTTTCTTACTGACTCTTAAAAAAAAAAAAAAAACTATTTCCAGCAGGTCTCCCTATGTTTTCATTAGGTTGCACAAGGCCCTTGTCAGGCCAGTGCTTGATTTTGGAATGTGCATAACATCACCAGGATACAGGGGTGACAATCAGCTTCTGGAAGGTGTGCAAAGGAGAGCTACTAAGGCAGTAACAAAGATGAGAGACGAGCCTTATTATGAAAGTTTGAAGGAGCTGAAATTATCTATGCTGGTTTACTGGCAATACAGAGCTGATATACTTATGAAATATAAGCATACTTCACAAGAACCCCCCCCCCCAATTTCATTCATTTGTCAACTTCCCAAAATATTGCCACTCACAGGAGGAGCATTTAAGGAAGCTGTTCAAGCCATCTGTCAAAACTCAATATCAACAAGTTTTCCTCCTATCATGTAGTAAACCACTAGAATAGTGTCTCAAATACAACAGTCTCAGCACCCAATAATGAAGCTTTCAAGAATGTACAAGATGTCAAATAGAATGGTGTTCCCTTGAAGTACCAGTGGATATATTTGATGTTTGACCATCCATTATAGGATAATTTCTGTTCATTTCAAGTTTTAACATTGCTCTTTATTTTTATTGGAAAAATGTCTGCTTGTTTTCAGTTTTAATTTTGCTCTTTACTATCAGTTGAAAAAAGAACTTTTTATTAAATTTTTTATTATTCTTCAAATCATGCAAGGGCCTAACCAAGATATGATGTGGGGTACTGGTTCCATAAACCCTCATTTCTTGCTGATGAATTGTGTATATTAATCACAGTGAACTGATCAGTAGTGTCCCAAATTTAGTTTCTCTGCTTAAGAATTTAAATGTTGGATTTTAATTAAAAGTTTAGAAAAAAAGTGAATATTTAGTAAAAAAAACTTTTGATGAGCAGTTGCTTTGTTGAATAAGTTTTTAATAATTATCTTACTACAGGATTTTGGGACATAAAAGGGTATTATTGTTCAGATGGATGGAAATTCTGCATGACTTTTGATCTTCTACATGGCTGAAGCCATCATAACCTTTAGAATGTAATTAAACAAATAGAAAAGGTTTCTCAACTAAAGTAAGGATCAGGTTTGAAACTTAAAACAAATATAAATTACTCTGTATATAAGGGGGACCCTTCTTGACACATCGCTCATTAAAAAAGTATTGTAGTGCTTTGACTTTTTTTTTCCACTTGCAAATTTTCTTTTAAAACTTTGAAAAAAGCCAAACTTCACAGTAAAGAGCAATGATCTAAGGAGGAGACAGCCCCCTTCATACAAAGAACAATCTTTTCAAATAGGTTTCAAATCTTTTCCTTGCTTTCAGTTGAAAAGCTCTTTTTTTTTATTGAATTTCTGATTCTTTTTCAATTCATACCCAGGCCTAACCAAGATATAATTTGAGGTACCAGTCCCTTAAATCCCTGGTCAATTGCTTTCAAAATGTGTAAGTCAACAATTAAACATTGATTAGTATTGTCCTACATTTAAATTTGAAATTTCAATTTTGGATAAAATTTTAATATACTTAAAAAATTGGCAATGAATAGTAATTTTGGCAAAATGTCCTTGTTAATATTATTAATAAATAATTTTGGTTGGATGAAAAGGAGTATTATTGTTTATATGGATGGAAATTCTGTGAGACATTTGATCTTCTACATAACTGAAGCCATCACAACCTCTACAATACAATTTTCTTATCAATAAATACATTACATATATTTTTTTTTAAATATGGTGCATTGAAGTACTTTCTATAAATAGAAAAAGAGTAATTACCATTTAAAATTGCTGAAGACTAAGCTCCTAGCAGTATTTGCCACCCTCAAGAAAATTTCATGGCGGGGCTGATGATGACCTGCCTTGCCTTTTCCACCTCTGTGCTGGTAGATATGGGAATGTAACATATTAGCTGTATAGAGAAACATTCTAATTAATTCCTACTCCCTCCTTCCTGTTTCAATGTTTATCTGAAGCCTCATGAAAAGTATGCAGTTTGTCCAATAAAATTTACTTTTGTAGGAATTTATCCTACCTCTACCTAAACAATGACTCACACACACCCCCCCCCCCTCATTATAGCTAATACGCAATTGCAGATCACCAAACGTAGCCTAATTTCATTACAGATAAAGGGAAACAACTTGGTTGAATACAGCACTACCACCGTGTGGCATTGCTTCCTTTGCAACTTGGAAGCCTAAAATATAGTTATTGATATGTTTAAATCACTTAGCTTCTCAGATTTTAAATTGATTGCAAATTTGTCCTCTTTGGGGTAAAGTTGTAGCTTGGTGCCCTAAACCACCTAAACTGTCACCCAATTACCACTGCTATTTTGGTGTCTGCCCCCCCCCCTGGAGTTTTTTTTCCGGTACCCTTGGTAGCAACAAGAGCCCACCTTCTTGGTGAAATTTTCACCAATAATTTGTCAGTATAAATTAAAAATATGGTCTCAGTTTTGACAAGCAATTGAAAAGAAAACAATTATATTCAATGTTTGTGATTTCTAGAATAAATATCAAGCAATTTAAGTTAATTTTTAGAATCAGAAGAAAATCAGCTTTCTGTTAATATGTGAATAAACCTAAAACACTGCAAGGATGCATATAGGCTATCAAAATAGTATAATTGGTATTTCCAAAAAGAGGTCCGTCTAGGTAAGCCAATAAACTAATAATTTAAAGTGTTTGATCTTAAATAACTTTAGTAATAACCATATTGATGGATAGCTTAGATTTTTATCTATTCATTGATATATACAATTCTTCTCAATTCCTATTTGGTAACAAGATGTGAGTGTTTTGTTTTACATAATTTTGCTTGATTGGATACTGGTTTTTTACCCTACTTTAATCTATAGACCCATCGCTGAAAGTTTCGTTTTCCTAAAATAACCCCTTTCTAAGATAGCAAAAAGTAGCTAAACTAGAATTTTACCATACTAACCTAATCAAGTCGTATGATTTTGGAACTAGACATTTAGATATTGGTCTACTGGTGGATATAATACAGTTTAATCAAGATAAAGCCTTTGACAAAGTTCAAAACCAAATACAAATTTGGAAATTAAAGGTATATGAAGTGCACAAAGACATAGAAGTGGGAGAAAGGGGTGCTGTAAATAATTTTTACCTGGGCACCACCAGCCCTAGTAACAACTCTGGGTAAATTTGCAGTGGGCCTGATAATTTAGCTAATATTAAATTGAAAACATCATTTGATGCCTTTTTTATGCTCTTTCATAATTCAATAATTGCTTCTGGAACTAATTGCATTGTAAGCCCTTAAAAGAGGCCTGAATGTATTTAATATGAATTATGAAAGAGCACAAAAAAAGCATCAAATGATGTTTTCACTTTTATCCTAGCTAAACTATATGGCCAACTCTGAAGTGGTAATTTTTGTGTAGTTCATATTATTGACTTACAAATAAAGTAAACATACCACTCAATGCCTTTTTTATGCTCTTTCCATATATAGTAATCATTTTTGTCGCAAATGAATTTTACTCCCACCCCTATATATACCAATTCAGGGTATATATTTGCATATTAGGGGGGGGGGGTAAAGTTTATTTCTGATGCAAATGAGAGGTAAGTTTAAATGGTACTTTTCAATTAGCTGGTACCCATGTGAGAAGTCAAGTTTGGTTAATGCTAATGAAATAAAATAAAATATGATGAAAATATAATAGTTTAGAAACAAATTTGGGCTATATATTTGCACATTAGGGGGGGGGGTAAAGCAGAGCATATATTAAAAATTTTGCGTAACCTAACCTAGGCACCTTTTACCCCTAAACCCGAAAAAACAATAGTTTAAATATTGTAAACACAATGACAAACCATGGTTTGCAATCCAATTCTCTATTGAAAGATACCCATTTGACTAGTTTTCTTTAGCATCTTTTCTATACAATATATTGCAAGGGTACCAACTTATTTAAAAGTACTGTTTAAACTTTACCCCCCCCCCCCCTAATGTACAAATATATACCCTGAGTTGGTATATATAGGGGTGGGGGTGAAATTCTTTTGCAACAAAAAACGAAAATTATATTTGTAAAGAGCATAAGAAAAGCCATTGAGTGGTATGTTCACTTTATTTGTAAATCAATAATATTAACTGCAAAAAATTTACCCTGCAAACTTACTCATCCCCACCCCCCAAATGTGCAATTATATAGGCTACTCTGAATTGTCAACAGCAAAGTTTTGAATCACAAAATTCAGTGCTATTTTTTTCAATGGCATTTGAAAAACTTGAACTGGTTTACATTTGAGTTGCCTAGGGTAAAAAACTAGTATCCAATTGATCAAATTTATGAGAAACTAAAACCCTCACATCTTGTTACCAAAGAGGAATTGAAAAGAATTGTATATATTAATGAATAGCTAAAAATCTAAGCTATGAATCAATGTGGTTATTATTAAAATTACTTAAGATCAAGCACTTGAACTTATTAGTTTACTGACTTACCTACAAGGACTTCTTTTTGGAAATACCAATTAGGTAAAATTCTACTTTAACTACTTTTGGCTATCTTAGAAAGAGGTTAGGTTAGGAAAATGAAACTCTCAGGGACCTGAAATTTGCCTACATGACAGGTCTATACTTATTGAAATTTTGACAAAACAACATTTTACCTTAATTTTAAGTTATTCGTATCTTTTTCTCTGGCTTTAGTTCCGAAAATGCAATTCCCATTATTTGAGTAGAATTTTAAGCCATGTCAATACTTTTTTTCAAAATTTAATAAATGTATTTGCATATCTTTAGAACCTCATAAATTGGGATTGAGGAATGTTATGAACAATTTTGTTATACTTTATTTAAGCAGAAGATCTATTTTGCAAGGTTTCACTTTTATAACACACAGATTTAAAGGTCATCAAAGGTCAGGACCCTCTAGAGGGAGAAGGAGAGGGGGAAGGGACTTCAAAATACCTTCCTGGGACATACTTTAGCCTGTAGACCCATCCCTAAAGGTTTAATTTCCCTAAACTAACCCCTTTCCAATATAGACAAATGTAGAATTTTACCACCAATTATCCTATTTTGATGTACATATCCTTTTAGTGTTTCAGTTTTATTCACATATTAGTGAAAGCTGATTTTCTTCTGATTCTAGAAATGTAACTTTTATTGCTTGATATTTATTCTTATCCTAAATCACAAATATTAAATATAATTTTTCTTTTCAAAACAGAGACTGCATTTTTCATTCATGCTGACAAATTATTGGCAAAAATTTGATCAAGAAGGGTTCTTGTTACTTCCCTTACATTGCATCATGCTCTAGTAAAAAGGGGTGGTCCAAATACCCATTGCAATTTTTCTGGAATGCCAAAGAAAAGTGTCTTTCCCAAAAAGAGGTCTTTTACCCTAATAAATGACATTTGAATTGTTATAAATAGGCCTAAGTATTTTTGGAATATGCTACACTTGAACAACTTATTTATAAACTAGTAATGTTTTTAACCATTTTTCAATAACTTAACTAGGCCTAGTGTTGATAACTGCTTTATGTGGTTAAAAAATGACATACCTTTGGGGCCCCTTTAAGGGCTGAAGATGCAACTAGCCCCAGAAGTGATTGTTGAATTATGAAAGAGTGTAAAAAAGGCATCAAATACAAATCACTTTCATCTTAGCTAAATTATAAGGCCCATTGAAAATTTACCCAGCTCTGATTGGTTTTAAATAACATATTTCTTTATTTGCTCTTAATCTTCAATAATGATCTGATGCTAGGCCTATAAAGTACACCAGGATACCACCAGATGGCTAATTTGACAGCATATATATATATATACAAATCTTTAAATTATCCAACCAGTATTTTAAGCCTAAGAGTACAGCTGGAAACATATTATGAAAACAATTCCTACTCCATAATATGCAGAATAATCCTAGCTAACACATTTTGCATGGGGAGAGCCTTTATATTCACTTATTTCCTTGTTTTCCCAGTTTTTCTAAGAAATTCATAAATTTCTTAGAACCTATATATTCCAGAATATACATCCCCCCCCTAATGTGCAAATATATACCTAGAATTGCATCCTCAATCTAAATAGGTCTATAACATCCATTTGCATCACAAATGAACTTTACTCCCATATTAGCCATATGGTGGATGTCCAAGTACACCAACAGAATAGGCTAAAAAGACGGTAAAGTTCTACCAAATCATATTATTGAGTTAGGACTAAAGTGAATACACCATTTGATGCCTTTTTTTATGCTGATTATGAATATAATAATCATTTCTATTGGAAATAAATTTCAGCACCCCTCCCCCCTATATATGCCAATTCAGGGTTAGGTATCTATCGGGGGGGGGGCTGAAATTCATTTCTGATAGAAATGATTATTATATTTGTAATCAGCATAAAAAAAGGCATCAAATAGTGTATTAACTTTATTCCTAATTCAATAATATGATTTGGTAGAAATTTACCAAAAAGACTGGTTAAAAGAGGTGCAATCACAGAAAATTTTTACCAGATCATATTTGGTTATTGACTTATGAATAAAGTGAATGTACCACTCAATGCCTTTTTTATGGTCTTTCCAAGCATAATGACCATTTTTGTCGGAAAAGAATTTCACCCCTACCCCTGTAAATACCAATTCAGGGTATATATTGGCACATTAGGGGGGGGCAAATTTTATTTCCGATTTAAATGGGAGGTCAGTTTAAACCTTTCCCCCCCCCCCGTAATGTGCAAATATATACCCTGAATTTGTATAAATAGGGGTGGGGGTGAAATTTATTTTGGTCAATATCTACAAAATCATATTATTGAGTTAGGACTAAAGTGAATACACCATTCAATGCCTTTTTTTATGCTGATTACAAATAGGCTATAATAAGCATTTCTATCGAAATGAATTTCAGCCCCCCCCCTATATATACCAATTAAGGGTTAGGTATAGCCTATATAGGGGGGGGGGGCGAAAATTCATTTCTGATAGAAATAGCCTACTTATTATATTTGTAATCAGCATAAAAAAAGGCATTGAATGGTGTATTCACTTTATTCCTAACTCAATAATATGATTTGATAGATATTGACCTTCATTTCTGACAAAAATTATTAGCTATTATATTTGGTAAGAGCATAAAAAAGGCATTGAGTGGTAGGCTATAGGCCTATTCACTTAATTTGTAAGTCAATAATATGATTTGGCAAAAATTTACTGCAATCACTGTTGCAGAAATGAACAATAGCAAATATGCATATTGTTTAGGGATATATCTAGCCCTGTATTAGGGGGGGGGGGGGATAGAGTGTAATTGTCATGACAGCAGTAGGCCTAGCCCAATAATATCTGAAAAGAATGTTGAATCAACAATCTATAGTCTCTCCAACTACATATATTCTTCTAAGCGCACTTTAGAACACCTCCTCATGCCCTAATTTAGGCTGTAGCCAAGGCTGGATCATTTCCTGAAGGTTTAGGCTAATTTTTACAGAGCAACAGCTATCTGGAGTTAGCCAACAGCTACTACGCACTATCTTTAATTTTACACAAGCTATACAACAAACCTGACCTCTTCCTCGGCAATGAAATTTGTTAAAAGTTAAGTTGGGGGCATTTTTTTACCAAATTAATAAATGTAAACATGTATCAAGTTTTTATATTTCATTCTTTCTTCGATTTACAGACACTGTTGCCACTTATCTTAGGAAAATCAAAGTAATTGTCATATTGAGCCATGGAGATAGATAAAGCATGAGATAAAGAATACATGCCTATCTTTTTTCTCTGTCTATCCGACTTCATCTTATTATACCACTGAAACTTTTTCATTACCAGATTTTTTCTCACATTGCGACTTACATCAGGACCAACATGACGAATTCATAGAAAAGAACGGAAAACCCAAGAAAACATTTTGCGATTTTGCCATGCCCAGTTTTACTCAGGGGCTTACTTTGCTATGGGCAAGGGGGGGGGGGCGTCTGCCCCTCCCAAACCTTTATCTCCCCCCCCCTACAGAACCAAGTGGCTCATTTTTCCGTTTTTACTGTCATTTTCACTTTCTTTAGGAAAATTGGCTCCAACTTCCCCCCCCCCAAGGATTTTGACGAAATTGCACCACTCGTTTTACTGTCTTGACGTCAAAAAATTATCTTTGTGCCATTATTGCAGACTTAGCTGAAGATACAATATAGAATTTTTCCAAAAGGCCAAAATACAATAGACATTCTTTCGATTTTTTTTTTTTTTGTTTTTTTTTTTTTCAATTCGTATATGTAATTTTTTACACCTTCAGTCAGTTATATAAAACCTCAGATTTTTACTACAAGAGACAAAGGAATTATTCTAATCAGCTTTTAAATTCCATAGATTCAAGAATCCAGCCTTATAGGATAGTCAGTTACACCAATAATGCTTCAACCTGGGTGGAATTGAAATCTTTGGTTTTCTATTAATTGATGAGTGAAACTACAAGCAGTTTGTCCTCAGTTATTATTTATTAACTCGAAGAGTCTGAATTAAAATAGCTGGACTTAATTGCTTAGATTTGTTTAATGTTCATGTGAAAAACCAAATTAAATATAGTAGCAGATACACTTTATAGTGCTCCACTTAGAATCGACAAAAGAGACAAATAAATAAAAAGCTGTGTCTTTCTCTCAAAATGGGGAAATAGTATTGGTAAGGGGACTCCTTATTAAAATAGTCTCAACAACCAAAGTTTGGCTTTTGGTGCTACACAAATGAGATTTTAATCAAATGATTTGCAACAAAGATATACCCTAAGACTTGGTTTTCAAGCTTATTGCGTCACCAGAATCATTCATTTTCAATTGAAAGACAGTTGGAGACTTATCACGGTTGGATCTTTAGCAATTTAGAATGATGCAACGGTAATTAAAAACTACTAGCGTGAATTATAATGTAGGATCTGAAGACTCCATTAAAAGAGTAGAAAATTTGAATTAAAGCTGGAGTCAAAATTCAATCCGCACCTTTCTGCATTTCAAAGCCACTGAAAAGATAAGAATGGAGCAGTTTAGGGTTAAACAATGTTGTCAAACGCAAGACAGTGGTAGTTAATTTTTGACACTTGCGCCAGTTCCCACTCTTAAAAGCTTTCTATACTCTTTGCGCCAGTATTTAATTATTTAAAAAATCATTAACTGCTGCACTATAAATACAAAATTTGGTTATTGTTGTAAAATGAGAATTGGGACGGGGAAGTATTTTTGCAGTTTTCCATTTAACACCTCTTCTACTATACTATTACTAACTAATATATTTGTATTCATTCCTTAGTTATTTCAGCCATAAATCCGCTGTAGCTCAATGCCACTCTTAGTGAAAGTCAGTGGTTCATGGTGTGTCCCTGTTATTTTCATTGAAGTTACAAATTAAAAAATATGCTATTAATTAAAATGGCATTAATAGTTGGAGGGTTAAAATCTCATGAAGACATTTCGGGTCTTATCACAATGAGATGCTATTCGATGCCACATAATTATACAAATTATATGTCTTTGTAATACCTTATTCGGTAATTCAAAAATTACAAAGTTATTAAGCTCTTAGGTAAAAGGTAAAAACTTTCTTTCCATAGATTGCACTATCTAAAAATTGATCACATTCATCGATTTGATAGAATAATGTCCAAAAGCAAAAATTCAAATGATTTCAAGTTGTAAGCAGCTTCGAGTTTTAAAATACAACGTAAAAACTTCATAAACAATTTTATATTGTTAGTCTAAGGTATTAGTATGTTCCTACCGTTTAATAGTTCACTCCAATAATTCCAGTACATGCAAATACCTACATATAGTACACGGTATACAATGGCATAGTAGCTATTGCTGACCCCTAATGAACCCAAAGAAAATGTCTCTCAGGAGCCATTCAACAAAAACCTGAACAATGGGCTTGATAGAAGTTTCTGCTATCTAAAATTCCTTACTATATTTGGACCTAAAGTGCCTCCAGTGAGCCTATAAGAACTACTAAGACTGGGACATTAGACATAAACTTACTTTGGAAAGAGGAGGGGGGCATTTATCAACCTCTTCCCAAATTAGGTGAGCATATTAAAAATTAGGTAGAGTCATAATAGCCAAAATATACAGAAAGACCCGAATGACACCTTAACAATGTAAGAAGTTTTACAAAAAAAAGAAAAAAAAAAAAAAAAAGCCAGCCTCCCAGACAGGCTGAAGGCATTTTGGATATATCTGCTTTTGAAAATTATTAACAACAAAATTTTTTTTCTGACACAGGGTTAGAGCTTTTGCTCAACAAACCTATAGAAATTCCGACTAGAACATTTTGTGTAATTAATAGCAGTTCACTGGGTTGTACTGTAGTAGAGGAAAGCTATCTCGGTTCGGTAAGTTATGGCATCTTATGTGATTTTCCAAATAAATTGGATAGGGGTAATTCTAGATTTAAAAATTTATATCAGAATTTGGTGTAAGAGAATTTGATCCAATTAACTTCTAGGATTAGACAGCAAGTGACTCTTGGCAGGAGACAGTGCTAAACGCAGGTTATCACTTTAGCACTTTCCCTTTGCGATTTTATCCTAAGATTTCTTATTAGCTGCTTCAAAAACCCTTATATAACCAACTTGAGGGTAATAAAGTATTTCTAAATATGTACTTACTTAGTTATTCTTATGGATTACAATTAGCCCCTACAATTGGGAATATTAGACTAAGATTTGCAATCAACAAATTTAGCAATCCTTTGGTACAAACTGCGATTAAATCAGAAGCTATTTTTGAAGCATGAAGGCTATATACTGGATTTTGTCCTAAATATCCAAATCGGATATCGACCCCCTATTTTTAGTTAATTAGTTCAATTAACAACTCTGGAAGAACAAAATGGAAACAGATACAGTAAAATAGCATGGAAGAACAGAACAAAATTTAGCTTCTACTATGTAATACCTCTACGTTGTCAACATTCTTTTTCTGTTCTAGTTACGTAAAAAAAAAGTCACGGATACGAATTTGGTACCGACTCCGCAACAGCGGGCAGCTGGCAAAAGTTTATGTTTAGAAAAAGTCAGTAGAATTGGATCAATGAAGCGGCTTCTAAGACAAACAAGAGAGTAAATTCTAAGAAAACGGCATATTTCAACAATGCAGAAGAAGTTGCCAAAGAAAGCAGTGAATGATCTTTTTTGTACTAAATTGTTCTTGTCTCTTATGCTGAGGTCAAATAGTTTACCAATTGGGCAATAAAAAAAAAATTAAAGGATGAGGCATGGGCAGGATGGTCCTTGCTTTTAACCCATGTGTGGAGATATAAATGAGACGGTAAGTTATATGATGGGTGAGTGTAAAGAATTGGGTGAGAAGCGAAAGAATATGTATTGAGATTGTAGGCTCGATGGAAGATGACTGTCGAGTATAGTGAGGGATGAGTGTTATGTCAGTGTGGAGACTGTGGAACGATTTCTCAGGATAGCAATCAATCATATATGCTGTTTTAGCAAACATAAAAACAGCTGCAGGTATAAGGAACCTGTAAACACCACTACTCAAAATGGGGCCGGTGTTATCTTTGCCGCTGTGGAAAAGGCTCTGCATTTTATTTGAATTTTGAAAAGTGACATTAAGGTTATATTTTTTTAGGATTATTCTGAGTTTGTCACTCAATTTAGGAATATAGGGTAGAACAGTGAAAAGTTTCTTTTCATCGACCAAAGTGACGACATCTGTTGGGGGTTTTGGAGTTGATTCATACCGCCTTTTTTCTACGATTGATTCAAGTAATTTGATGGGATATCCATTGCAAAATAAAATGTCCTTGAGATATTTCCGTTCTGGGACTATATGAGCGTCTGAGCTTATTCTTATTACACGATGAACCAAAGATATTACCACTCCTCTTTTTACGCAAGGAGAGTGGTTGGAAGAAAAATGCAAATATCTATCATTACGTGTAGGCTTTCTATAAATAAAAAAAACTCAAGGCTGAGAGACTTAATAACGATTAAGACGTCTGGAATAGGCAGTTTATGATTATTTTTAATGTAAACTGAAGGTTACAATCTGAAGTGTTAAGATGAGTCAAAAAGGAGTTAAGTGAGGAGGCAGTTATAATCATAAACTACCGTTTCTAGTCGCCTTAAACTTCAATTAAATAAATAAAACAAGTTTGTTCAACTGAAATTAAGGAGCAAAATTAAAGCTTAAACCGAACAGAAATTATTACGCATATTGGGGGTGGGGGTTGACCCCTCGTCAATACCTTGCTCTTTATGCTAAAGTTCGAATTTTCTCCTAATTCTCTAAGAGCGAGTCCTGAATCACAAAGGCCGTGCAATTAGAATAAATAGCTCTTTTAAAAGTACTAAAAAAACTTTAGCGTAAAGACTGAGGTATTGACGAGGGTGCGACCCCCCTCATATATGTAATAATTGCTGTTTATGTTAAACTTTAATGTTACTCCTTAGTTTCAGTTGAAAAAAATTGTTCTTTTCTTTCATTTCTGACCAATAACTCTGGGAAATCCGGCTCCCCTTTCATGAAGATCCTCTCACGTAACCCCCCGCCCGCGTCCTGATCCCCCTCCCACCTGAAAAATCCCCCTGAAGACGTCAGAATACTTCCCAATAATATATGTAAACAATGACGAAAACAATAAGAATTCCAAATAGGGATAGGAATTCCAAATAGGGATCACTGTCTAATAAAAGGACCTATCCCTATTTGGAATTCTTATTGTTTTCGTCATAGAAAAGGCAGTGTGGTCATGGAGAATAATAGTAATATGTAAACAATGGGCAGAGTTCATAACTTGCAGCCCTTCCCCCGGGGACTCTGGGAGGTTAAGTCATCCTCAAAGACATAGCTATTAAATCTTTTGACTATGCTGAACCAAATGGCTATCTAAAAATTTTGATCAGGTGACTTTGGGGAAAAATGAGCGTGAGAGGTAGCCTAGCTGCTCTCCAGTATTTTTGGTCACTTAAAAATGGTACTAGAACTTTTGATTTCCGATCAAGTGAGCCCTCTCCCGATATTCTACGATCGCTGATTTGATATGATCACCCATGGCAAAAAAATAAAATAAACACGCATCTGTGATCAAAGCAAAAAATGCAACATTGCACATTTTGTACATGGGAGCTTGAAACCTCTACAGTAGGGTTCTTTGGTATGCTGAATCTGATGGAAATGATTTCCATTAAGATCAATAAATGTTTTTTTTCCTGGGGGGGGGGGGTCACCCCTTTAAGGAAAACTGGGCAAATTTTATCAGGCTCGTAACTTTTGATGGGTGCCATCAAATTTGATGAATTTTATATATTGTGAATAAACATCAAAATTCGATTCTTTTGATGTATTTATTGTTATCAAGACTCTGTTTCTTGAGTTTCGGTTACTATTGAGCCGCATTACTCCTTACTTACAGTTCGTTATCACGAACTGTTTGATAAGTCTCTTAGCCTTAAGTTTTCGATTTATAGAAAGCCTATACATAACGATAGGTATTTGCATTTTACTTGCAACCACTCTCCTTGATTAAAAAGAGGAGTAGATATATCTTTGGTTGATTGTGTAATAAGAATATGCTCAGAAGCTCATATAGTCCCAGAACTGAACTATCCTAAGAACATTTTTACAACCAAATAGGATCGCTGGCAACACCATACCTGGGAAGCGATTGGCCTTTAAGAATGCTTTACATAAAATGAACTTTTGAAATGCCATTCAGGATTGTAATTTTTATTCAGTTACCCTTTCACCGTTGCTTTAAAAGGGTCTCTCCTATTTTAGTTTCAGTGTTTTTTATTATATCTTTTGGATTTTTTTCTGTATCTTTTTTATTATTTGCGCTTAAGACGGTCAAGCGGAGGAGCTGACATATTTGCAGTCCTCTTCGTTTTCCTTATTTTTCTTTACTTCGTTATCCTCGTTTCTCTCTTGTTTACGATTCTTTCGTCTTGTTAAAAATTTGAAAGCTTAAAAATAAAAATTGGAAAAAATGAAGATCACATCTTTAGAATGTGCATTCCCCGCATAAAATTTCATAAAAAATTGCAAACTCTATGTTTGTTCAATTAGTAATATGGATAAATCCTATACTATTATAAGTAAATACCATAAAGCCCTATACGCATGAATAAATATTGTCACCTCAAAAGAAAATATCGTGGCGAAAAAAAAGGACTGCAAATCTTTTAAATTACATACATAAAATAAAACTGCGTCAACGTTCTGGCTTCATTCTAAGATAAAACAGAAGGTTTTTTTTGTTTTATTTAACTAAGAGCCGTAAAGAGCAACACTGAAACTCAAGACGAACAGAAAAATATCTCATATATTAATGAAACTACTTCCCCCTATATGGACTGAACTCTGAAAAGTAATTCCTTGAAAGCATTTTAGAAAGCAATTAATACAGGTAATTGGTCAACAATTCGTTTTATATATCGATAGTCGTCAAAATTATGCATTTCGATTTTTATAAAATTGTTCTTATGCTCGAACATTCATTGAGATAAAAAAAAAATCCATGCATTCTTACCCAAAACACTCAAATTCCCCCTTTTGATTTTCAAATATAACTTAAATATATAATTCTTTTCTTACCTGAAATAGCCCGCTAAAAGCTGTTTCATCAGGGCACAAGTAGTTCGGACTATCCACAAGGCAGCCTCGCCTGTTTGTCATTTGGAACATGGAGCAATCCTCATAAGTCCATTTTTATAATCCTTCAAAATTGGTTAAGACCGTTTCATAAGGGGAAACATTTCCCTTTTTCTGTTTTTGACATTTTGTTTCCTCCGTTTTATCAAGTTTAATTTTTTCTTCACAACTACTGTCTTTTTTTCTCTCCTTGCCATGATTTCAGCTTAGTGGAGTGATTTTCCGAAAATTTCGGCCTTTTCCGCTTTTTTTTACTGGCTAAAAATATCCTTTTTACTGCTTTTCCGGGCACCCTTAATCTTACCATATTTGAAGTATATACGAGGCAGTTGACTTTCCCTAACCTGACATAACGAATTATTCCTTCTTCTGTCCAAAATAAATTAAAAAAAGGCTGTGAAAACACAAGATGAAACTTTATTTCTTTTTAAAACCACTACAATAATACAAAAAAGTTTTATAACCCTAAAATAACACTATTTTCTAAATAGACTGATGATCCCATGAATTTTGTTCCCAAAAATACGAGAATGTTAAATACGTATTTTTCAAAAAAAATTGTTTCGGGTTATGAAAGTCAAAAGTATCAATAATTATAGCCGACAATATTGCAACTATTATGGCGGCATCAACACTATGTTCTGTGAAAAAACAAATTATGAAGTTTTAGCGACTGATGCCGAAATTAGGACCGTACTTACGAGCGAAGGTAAAGGGGGTTATCCTACAAGATTTAAGAAAACCCGTAGGGATGATTATAACTTATACTACATATAATTGCTTTTAGCTTTTTATTACATTAATATTTTACTCCCATCTTGGCCCTCTATCCCAGTATTGGAAAGAACATACCCACATCAGAGTGTCGTTTATTTCGTTTAATGTAAAGAACAATATTGGCACAATAAAAACAAAATGACAACACTGCTCTAAAAATAGGGTCAATCCTTGATACACAAACACATAGTAACTCTTAAAATTATTAAAATACACGAGGATAATCAAAACTTAAGACACATTCAGAATCAGTCGACGATTTTAATTTGCAAAGAAAGGTTATGAGCCTATTTTATCGTGTCTACAACACCAATGATTATTAGCATACGAAGGCAGGCTAAGCCCTCCTACTTTCCAGAATTGGGTCCAGCTCACTGTTAACTTTTCTAATATATCGTTAATAAACGAGGTCACTCCCAGACTAAGGTCTAATTATTGTTCTATAAAATTGTAGCCAGGTGATGGTAAAATTCGATATTAGCATCATGCTGGGACCAAACGCCCTTTTTATGTTTCGCCTGAAAAATCTCGTAAGCTTTTATTGATGTTTCACGGTTCAATTTGAAAACTAAGATTTTGCCCTAACTTGGAATTCAATTTAAGGTCAAGCCCTAATCAACATTTTCTAAAAACCTCTCTAAGAATGAAGCACTAATTTTAAATCGTCTCCAAGTGGTTTTTGGTGAAAAGCAATAAAGGTGTTCTGAACCAATGCAACAACCTAAACACAATTGGAATACAGCTAACTTGTCATTTAGACAGTGGCTTCATTCGGGGGTGGCAAGGGGGGGCAGCTGCCCCCCCCCCAAAAAAAAATGGAAAAAATCTTTTATATAGCCCATGCCCCTTGACTCTCTGGATGTGGAACTTTTTTGCCCCCTCAATAAAAATGCTGTAGCTACGACCCTGCGTTTAGATATAGTATTAACGTCAGGTGGAAGTTGCATATTATGTGCAGCTGGAAAAGTTAAAACTAATCATAGTACATTTATAAGATAGTTTTTCTAGTGCTGCAAAATCTATACATATAATCTCATGAAGAAATTTGATTAAAAAAAAAAGAACATTTGAAAATGGATCTTGTGTTGAAAAGACTTATTTTTGGGCTCTTTTTTATATTCAATACTCCATTCATTTATCAAATTAATTTATCTCTATTAATATTGTCGAAAAATTACACTCCAGTCCTAACCTTGTTGCTCGAACACAAAATTCTCTCGAATTTAAATTCTTTGCAACCCTGAATAAAAGAAAACATCTTCCCAAGCAAATTTCAGTCTTCAAAATACATCTTAAAATGCCATATAAAATATAACTTTATCCAGCAAAATTAAAAGCTAAAAATACCTGTAACGACATCACCTCAGAAAGCAGTTTGCTACCGACAGCCTTCCTGGTACAGAACAAAATTAGAAAGCATAGATAATTTCAGGGTTTTGCTAGATAGCCTTAGATGGGGTTATTTCTTTTTACTCCTTTTTACACTTGAATTTCGGCTTTTATTAGTTTCTCATACTCTTATGGTTTTACACTGTTAAGATTGAATTGTTAAAAAAAAAACTCTAAGTCTCACAGCTTGGAATTAGTTAGATAACCACGGGAATGGCACTTAATCACTTCCAACTAAAGCTCCAACAAGAACCTCAGACTAAGATTAGCAAATGTTTGCATAAAAAGTGAACAAAAAAAAGAAGAATAAGATAAGTGAGACAAAGAAAACAAACAAAGGAGGAGGAACACCAATGTCACAGTTCACCGGAAAATATGGAATTTTATTTAGATAAAAAAAGATGATGATACAAACCGATTCACTTCATTAACTATAATTTCCAGTCTTTTTTTTTGTACTTTAGAATTTTCTTTTCGGATTTACTTTAAAAGCCTTTGACTGACTTTTCTGTTTCTGAATGTTTCGTAAGATTTTCTATATATGAATTCATTATAAAGGAATTTGATCTAAACTACTCCATTACAACCTAAATAATTAATAAAGGTGAGGAACCGATAAGAATGGTGATAGCTAAAGAAATTATAAGGAATTAAACAAGATTGCAGTGCCAAGCAGGATTACCGTGATCGAAGATTTATAAGTCTGTTTCTGACGTCCAAGTTATAGATAGTAAAAATTAATAGAAACACATCTTTTGTCTAGTATATACAATATTTATATAATTTCAAAATCTAGCAGTGAGTAACATACAAAAGTTATATTTTCGTAAACTACACTATTTAGGGGGGAAACCCTCAAAACGCCCCCTAAATACAATTGTGTAAATAACGCAGAAGATCATTGTAAATACAGTGTGGCAATTATAGCGTAAAGAAAATTAACAATATAAATTGCAAAAAATTCACAGAAAAATTTCATCAAAAGCACCTAGATTTCGCCAAAAAACATAAAAATGTATATAAAGGTTCATATTTCTATAGTTTGAAATTTCAGCATCTGAAATATCTTCTCCTCTTTGTCAATTTTGCTGAATTTCTACAAGTAAGTTTTCCTTTTTCAGTTCTACATGAAGATTTGCTTTATAACATCTCTGTACATTACAGGAGGCACAAGCCAGGCTTTTTAGTAGGCAAAAGGCCCACGAACTAATTATTTATAGTCTAAGAATTGGTGAATTGATGAATTAGGGCGAGGGGTAGGATTGAATAATTGGTCTTCCAAATGTAAAAAAAAATCGGGAACACTTCTGCTAAAGAGGGACCTATTAGATCGGTGGATGCATCATTCTCCCCTATGTCACAATTGCTTGCTCGCTGAGGGAAATATCCAATCTGTTTTACTTGATTGCCAGCCCCTATATACCAAACAATACTGTAAAACAATAGAGTTAGCACCAGTTATTTCTTAAATTGTAACTTTACGCTGCCCTTACATTTTTTTTTTAATTTCGAGCTCAAAATCAATCAAAATAATTTTCTCCAACGCCGTCTTTAATCATTTAAAAATTTTGGCCCACAGACACATATTTGATAGTAAAATTATAACATTTTCTTTTTTTTGGTTGGAACGGCGGAAAAAGGACTTCTGTTTGTGAAAAACCCGGAGACAGTGAATTCACCCGCTGCTAGGGATGATAACGGTTAATAACTGCTTATTCTGAAATGTCCAGAACTAGAAGTGTTCGGATCAAATTGATTAGTTTAAATGTCAATATGTTTATATTGGCACTTCAGAATAGCATTTTAAAAATAGAAGTCCTAATAAAACTGAAGTCATCTTCGTTTAAAATTATGTTTTCCGAATGGTCCAAGGAAGCCAAGGCCGTATCCAGGGGGGGGGGATTACCCAGTTTGAATCCCCCCCCCCCCAATTTTTTGACCGAGTCGAAAATTAGTCTAAAAAATACCTGTAAAGACAAAACCACGGGATGTTACACCAAGTCCACGGGACAACTTCGGGTAAACTCCCCCCCCCCCGAACAAAAATCCTGGATCCACTCTTGAAGGAAGCGAAACTGCACACAAACATTTGTACTACTATATACATACATAGCATTTTACTTTGCTTTGTAACAAATGACAAAATGGAGGGATGAGATAAAATTCGTATTAAAAAGGTAATATGCAAGAATGCCATTTTTTTCTTTTTAAGATCAGGAGTGAACAGCTAAAATTTAGAAAAACCCAGTTTAGGATTTACTTATGAAACGAATTTATTTATTATTTACGATAAAATAATTTATTAAGAACCCATGACTAAGCTAATTCCTTTTCCCTATAATAATACTAATACAATCACTGAATAAAGTTAACTTGTTTCGAAAGGGTAGCTTTCAGATGTTTTTTTTTGTAACTCTAAATATTAAACCCTTAACCAAATTAACGGAAAAATCTTCTGGACCTTTTTTTTATATTTTTTTAAAATTAATAAAATTTTAATAGTTTTTACTAAAATTTTCAATATACATTTTTTTAAATCATCGACAATACCAGAACATACATGAGGACTATATGATCAGTCCTCTAATAAGCTTCAGAATCAATTTCTTTCTGGTCATTATTTATAAAAAAAACTTTTTTCTTTCCCAGGTTCAATCAATTATGAAAAAGCCCTTGTCAAAAACTTGAAATCAAATCATGAATAGAGTCGTTTTAGATATTCGAATAAGGTAATTTACCTGAATCCGATTCAGATAAATTTACCTGAATCCGATGGGCCCTATTTCAACACACTATCTAATTGGTATTTCTTTCATCGGTTATCGGTAAGCAGTCACTGGTTGTGTGCAGCTTCTTGAGGGGTTTTATGGGTTGGCCGAAGGTGGTTCACTGTGAATACCCATTTTAGGGCAATTAAAAATTAGTTAGCAATATTGCTTAAATGGAAACAGTAAGTTTTCGAAAATCCCTGTTGATGTACAATTTCTTTCTTGAGTTTTAGTAGACTGTATGTCAAATAATATTTATGTAAGGTCAAAACTGTATTTTAGGGTTCAGTCTCATCAATCCGGCACCTTTAACAATAAAGATTAAATTTTCATCTTTATTATCATGCTTGCTCCAAAAGCATGGATAAAACAAATGAAAAACTGCGGTCCGAACGGAGTGTAACTGAGCCTTAAAAAAAAAAAAAAAAAAAAAAAAAAAAAAAAAAAAAAAAAAAACTTAAAAATTTATAGCTAGTAAAATTCAATAGCAAAAGTCCCTTCTTACCCTCCCCCCAATAAACAAAAAGAAGATCTTATTTCAAAATCGGGGAATTCCAATTTTCTATACAAACTTAAAAAGTAACAGAAGTAAAATTAACGTTTCAATTTGAAAAATGGCATTCAATTGCATCATTATGAGTCAGACAAAAATAACAATCAATTTTCTTAGATTAAGTTTTTTAGCAAAGGTAAAAAAAGAAAAAAAACACTGCTACGCCACCAAAAAATCATACGGCAGGCTTTAGTCTGAAGCAATCTAGATCTTTCTAGAACTAGATCAATCTAGATCTAGATCTTTTATTACTCTAGCGTTGAGTCAGCTGAAGAGCAAAATAGTTTATTACTCTACGATAAGTTTAAATTTAGTCGCATAGACAACTTAGAAAAACAACAACAAAAGAACATTACTATTCTAGTTATGCATACGGAATAATATAAAAACGGCTCATTTAATTACAGTCAAAGATTATGTTTTAAAAAGTCTTGTAATTATCGACTTAATTGCCGTGCCGACAAGAAATGTAACGCTGTTGCTGAGAAAGTGTCAATTTGGTTAAGGAAAGAAGAAAGATTACTGCAAAATGCTTCTAGAAATATTTTTACATGAAATTATCTTGGAATAAAGAGCACAGTTTTGACTTCCAAGCATTTACCGAATGCGTTAAAATATATATCCTCATAATAACACTAACTAAGTGTATAAAAAAAAAAAAAATCTAGATGAAACTAAAATTATTAATATTTAAGAAAAGTTACTTTGACAAGAATAGCGTCCTCGTGACCTGTTTCGAATAAAAAGACTTCAGTGTGGCGCAGCAGTGTTGACATATTAATGCCTAAAATGTCAACATTCAAATGTAAAATGAATATAAAAACTGTATATCCTGTTTAGCACTTTAGCACTAAAATTACTACAAAAATCAAGTAACATCATTAAAAGAAGCACTTCAAACTTTAGTTTTCTTAGAAGTTGCAACTCCAATATGACAGTTGTGCACTTTGGCAGCGAAATTCAGGGAATTCAGACTCTCATTGCCGTTCTTCTCCAACGGTGAAATGTTGACAAACATAAGAGTTTTTGAGTTTCCACCCCCAAGGGAATTCATGAGTGCATGGGTCAACTTAGAATCGCGATAGGGAATATGCTCTTTCTATAATAAAAGGAGTATTATTAACAAAAACAAGGGTCACTCCAAGACAAATTGTAGTTACTTATAGAATATGAGGCTTCAAAGAAAAAACAACTCTATAAAGGAAAAAAAGCAGCGTATACCAACAAATATATTTAATCTCAGCTAGAAAAAACAAAATATACTTGCAATCGCGTAGAAAATCCAAGAGAAAAAAGTTACGCTTAAACACCTATAATTTCAACAGAAAGGAGAGAGAAAAGGAAAGAGAGAGAGAGAGAGAGAGAGAGAGAGAGAGAGAGAGAGAGAGAGAGAGAGAGAGATAGAGAGAGAGAGAGAGAGAGAGAGACATATAGACTGATAGACAGTGAGTGAGTGAGAGAGAGAGAGAGAGAGAGAGAGAGAGAGAGAGAGAGAGAGGGAGGGAGACAGAAAGAGTGAGAGAGAGAGAGAGAGAGAGAGAGAGAGAGAGAGAGAGAGAGAGAGAGAGAGAGAGAAGGAAAGAGATGGAGGGAGAGGGAGAATTTTCTAAACTTCAAAAAAATAATTTCCTCATTTGTTTCTTCTTCTTGAACATCACTGCTATTTTCAATTAAAAACTGAATTTTTTTGAAAAGCTTATTCTTGTTATTTTTTCAAGAATTTGACCCTTTTTTGCCCCTTTATAACTAAAAGACCTTTCTAAAAAAAGAGAACAAACTTTTGACAACGGATATTTATTGATGTGCATTTAGTACACAGTTGCTGTGGTTTCGATGCTTCACTTTAAGCTCCTTTACAAATTACGCCACTAATTGGATATAAACTGCTAACACCACATACGTTAATGGCAACGATTTTAGCCTATGTACTAAGACATTGATGAGGAACCGTAATTTCAAAATAAGAAACAAACAAAGCTGGCCATCTAACGTCACTTTTCAATATTAAATATTCATAAGAGTTAACTATGTACAATAACTGAGAAAGGTAGAAATTAAAACGAAAATAGAATGAAATTCGGGTCTTTGTTTGTTAAAAAAAAAGGTCGATAAAAAACTTGTATTTCTTGTAAAAAAACAAAAACAAAAAAACAACGAAATAAAACAAAAACAGTAAAAATACGATGTAAAAAAATACACAAACTCAAAAGAGAATGACAATACACGCATGTCAATTTAAATCAACAAAAAAAAAACTACGAAACATATAAAAAACATAATAAACTTCAAAAGTTAGTTTAAAAGATCAACCGGCAAATAAGAGAAATATCAGGTAAAAAAGTTGAGCTGCAGACTAAAATTGAACACAATTGATGACAAAGTCAGTTAATACCTTTCCGTTTGATTGATTTCTACAGGGAGCTTTTGTCCTTTCTCCCCAGGGAGATGGGAGACTCCTGATTGGATTGTAGTTGGGCGGAAATAGTTCCTAGGTCTGGGAGTTCATGAGACCCCTTTCGACCAAAAATGCTCAATAGGACCCCGTGTCAATCACTTAAAATTTATATTCTAAAATAATCATAAGAGCTTTATTCTTGAAACAAGCTAAAATAGAACATGTGTATTTGTGTATGTGATAAAAGTACGTGATTCAAGCTGCTAAGGACGAAGAATAAAAAAAAACAACAAAAAAAACCGCTCAACAGCATGTTATTTCCCCATCTAAATTGTCGATAATCAAGCGAAGATACTGTCACAGAAGTGCGTTAAGTACAGGAAGAAGATGGTTGCGTCAGGATTAATTTACCACCTAAAGTGTGGTTTTGTGGACTCGACAGTACAGAGGTAAAAACATTCTCGTTGTGGTTTCATTTTGAAAGAAAAAGCATCAACTCATCAACTTCCTGAATGACCACAACCTAAAGTAATATATTCGACACTGGCGAAACTGGGGTGTTTTTTTTCTTATATATAGATATCTTTCTGATCGTAACCCGACGTTCACAGACCGAGGGGAGCTGACAAAGGATATAATATGTCCTTCTTCCCTGTGACACAGACACATTTCAAAAGTCAATACCACTCACTGTACGAAAGCCTTCTGAACCACGCTATTACAACGGAAAAAAATCGCAGCTCACAACTTGTGGGTCAAACTAAATCATGGATGGCAACAGAGCGGTTTGATGAGTTTATGATCTCAGTTAACAGTGGCTTGAAAAATGAAAAGCGAAATCTTTTCATCTTTGGATAACTGCATCTTATATAATAAACCATCGTCATTAGAACGCCCAAACTTATTTTTCATCTCGACATTACAACCTTTAGACAAAAATACTTGGTTAAAATTTAAGAATTCGATGCTACGGAGAAACTGTTTCTTTAATGTGTTACGTAGCTTTGAAAGAGTTAAGGTGGCAATTTCGACAGTCTTGATTACTATATCTACCATTGACAATCCTAACAAAAATGTCAATCTTACCCTCTTTTGCAACTTTTCTTTTAGAAAGGCTGAATTAAGGGAAGTGAAGACCTAAAATAGCTATTAGAGCCACCAAAACATACGCATTGTGACAAAGGGTGTGGATTTTTACCCAATTTACCAATTTTAATACCCAATTTTAATCTTCCTATTCATTTTAACGAAATCTGACACAGGTTGTGGATATCTACCCAAGAGTTCTACCTTAGGACCTCAACCTATCCTCAAGCGCTGAGTAGCTGGCACTAGAAGATGATGTTTAAGTTTACGATAACATTGATGTCCACGATACCCTACTGATGCTGAATTGCTGGATATTGCTTCTCTGAATGAGGAAGAAGAAAATGAAGAAGAACAACGGCCTATTTCATTGAAATCAATTGACACAAGGATATCTTTAACTACCATGTGCTCACAGAACCTCACAAAACCTCATTAAAACCATTTCAATTAGGCTCACAGCTATTGAAGATCCAGAAAACCTCAAATCATCTTTCCCTCAAAAGAGAGTTACAGACATTTTTTTTCAAAACTAAAATTACAGATTAATTACATGTAAACAGAAAACATGATCAATAAACGCACACATGCAAATTTTTTTTAATTGCATTTACCATTCCTTTTGATATTACAGTTGTCCATGACTTTCCCAAATTTTAGAAAATATAATAAAGAAAGGTAAAAAAATAAAATAAATAAAAAAACAGAAACATATTGAACTTACTGCTGTAACATCAATAACGCTTCCCAGTTGGGACAAGATAAATAGAGAATAAACTAATTAAGATGTAATACCTTTCCTGCAACAGCAGCAATAACGTTTCCAAGTTGAGCCAAGGATTTGTTGATATTCTGCGTTTCTACTAGTCTATCTCCAGAACTCAGGCTTTCTTTGAGCCTCTCAGAGCCTGCTAAATCAACTAAACTAAGAACGCCTTGAGTTTTTTCGCTTGTAGCTGAGTTGTCACCAACAATCTTCAATTGGAATATTGAGTGCGAGCGTGAGCTCCTCTCATTGCATGCGGTAGACGCCACTGCTCGCTGCTTCTGTGCCATGCTCAGTAACCTTTAAAAACACAAGAGATTAACTGTATAAATTCAAAATTTTTCATATGATATTGTTCAGATAGCTAAAATTTAGATTCTAGATTGTCAAACGGAGGAAGCCCTATGATTTTTTTTCTTTTTTTTTCAATTTTCAATTTTCAAACAGTTCGTGGTAGTGAACTGTAACCAAGGAGCGACTCGGCACAATAGTAACCAAAACTCCAAAACACTGAATTTTGATAGCAATAGATACGTAAAAACAATTGGCTTTTTATGCTAATTCCAAATATATAAAGTTCATTAACTTTAATGTTACTCATCAAAAGCTACGAAAATTAGAAAATTTGCCTGACTTTCGAGAAGGGGGGAAACGCCCGCAAAAAGTCGAGTGATCTTAACGAAAATAACATCATCATATTCAGCATATCAGATAGCCCTAATGTAGAGGACACAAACTCCTATCAACAAAAATGGGGGATTTTGTATTTTTAAGCAGAAAAAATCACGGATGTGTGTTTATTTATATATTTTTTTTTTATTCCAGGCATGATCATATCAAACCAATCGTACTAAAAGTTCCAGAGAGATCTCGTCCAAACAGAAGTAAGAAGTTCTAGTGCCCTTTGTAAGTGTCTAAAAAGATTGGAGGGCACCTATTCCCCCCCCCCTCCCACGCCCATTTGTTCCAGAAATGCATACGATCAAAATTTGAAGATAACCATTTAGTTCAGCATAGCTGAAAGATCCAATAGCTATGCTTTTGATGATGACATGACCCTCCATAGTCCCTGAGAAAAGGGTTGTACGTTACGCAATTTGCTCCTATTTTTCCCTTATGGTATGCGTTATTGGAAAATTTACGGAAATTTTTCAAGGTAATTGTCTGCCGGGAGGGGGGGGAGGAATTTCCCACAGGGAGAATTTTCCCTGGGGAGGAGAGTTTTCGGGGAAATTATCCAGAAGAAACATTACACGGGGGGGGGGGGTTCTGCTATGATTGGAAAAACAGTCAGAAACTAAATAAAAAAACAACAAGTTTTTCCAACTGAAAGTAAGGAGCAGCATCGTAACTTAAAACGAACAGATTTTGTATATGACCAGGGCTGCCCCTTCCTCAACCCTCGCTGTTTACGCTAAAGTTTGGCTTTTTCCTCCGATTCTTTAGGAAAGACAACTCAAACACAAGGATCGTCGACACAAGGATCGTCGAATTGGAATGAGAAGTATTTTTAAAGAGCTTTAAGACTTTACCTGCTTACTTTGTTGAAAAAACTTGTTTCTTTTTATTTAATTTCCGATCTGAGCCATATGTGAAGGCCAAAGGCCGAGCGAGTGGAGGGAGAGGAAAGAAGTCAACGCAGCTGACTTTCTACTAGTCACGAATGGGCCTTTTTGTCTAGTTGCCATATAATAACATATTATTTGGCAATTTTAATATTATTTTACTATTCTTTTGTGGGAGGTTGCCACGGCTGCAGCTGAGTTTCGATAAATCCGGTGAAGCTTTGTGAACGCCCTGTGTGCTATTTTACCCTTGGGTAATCTAAGGTCTGAGGTATGAAACGAGCCTTGTTCTTTTTTTTTGTCTTTTTAATTTTAATAAAACGACACCTTTATTAGCTTTTTTAACGATAAAAACTGAAATGTTTTATCCGCTTTTTTTTTGACAAAACAACATCTTTTATTATATTTTTTTCTGCCATGTTCTACTCTTGCTGCAGTAGGAATTTTCTTCTGTTACTGGGGGAAACATCTTTTCTACAACAAAAGGGACATAACAGGCCATTTTTCTTGAATACAACCACAACATAATAATCTACACGGACGGTAACTAATTAGAAAGAAACAAGTGAATGAAACATAATCATCTCTTTGTTATTACTAAAATTCAACGTAAATTACTGTTTTTTTTTTTTTTTTTTTTTTTTTTTTTTTTTTACCGTAGTTCATTATTTAGCCAGGCAGAATTCAAAAATTATTTGGAGGATATGTTGTAGCGAGCATTAACGATTCTTTCTTAATGATGGAATTCAATAATGAATTATGATGAATAATGATGAATTCAATATTAATGTAATAATAATTATAAATTATAATAATAAAGTAACGCCGTAAATTTTTTTATAACTTCGTATATTTTTCATAACAAGAAGGACAAAACAGGCCATTTTTTTTAAATACAACCAGAGCATAATAATCTGCACCGACGGTAACTAATTAGAAGGAAACCAGCGAATGAAACATAATTATCTCTCTGTTATAACTAAAATCAACGTAACTTATTGTTTTTTTTTTTTTTTTTTTTTTTTTTTTTTTTTTTTTTTTTTTTTTACCGTAGTTCATCATTTATGCCAGGCGGAATTCAAAAATTATTTGGAAGACATGTTGCAGTGAGCATTAACGATTCTTTCTTAATGATGGGTGAATTCAATGTTGATTTAATAATAATAGTAATAAAATATAATAATGGATATAATAATAGTAAATATAACACTAAAATTAAATAATAATAATTTAATAATAATACTGATTTAAGGAAGCTTTTGACAACACATCTCATTAGAACTTATTGAAAGACCCAATCTTTAGAAAAACCTCTATCGCATGGTTAAACCCAGCATGTTTTGAGTAGTAAGTTATATAAAGCCGCAGAACCTACATGAAAAAATACATGGAATTGCTATTGATTGAAAACCTACATTCATAACCTAGGTGCTGATTCTAAACCTACATGAAAAAATACATGGAATTGCTATTGATTGAAAACCTACATTCATAACCTAGATGCTGATTCTAAACCTACATGAAAACCTACATTGAATTGCGCAAGGAAAAGCCACGCGTGTGTCATTACACTTACACGTGAACATTTTAAAAAGCTGGCAAAGGTTTTTGTTATTGATAAGAATTGCACAAGAAATTTCATAAGAATGTGCGTCGTAACTTCACGTGGATATTTTTTTGTTTGATGTGCAAATTGCCAAAAAAATTAAGTTTTGAGGAGATTACGTTCCTTGGCACTTTTCATGTTTTCAATCAGATGGGTTTTGAAAGCACAGTGTGTACATGTGTGTAGGCTTTGTTATTTAAAAAATTGGACGCTACAATCAGAATTCTTTGATTGACATTTGCAAAAAAGGGTTTAGCATTTGCAAATTTGATCCTATTAAGGTGGAAAAAAAGAGTTTAGCATTTGCGAATGCTTCAGAGCCGACTTGCTAGCGAAAAACCCGTGTGATTGACTTGAAATAAAATTTTTAAACAAGAAATGGCTGAAAAGTGTTTTGGGGGAGATGGGAGGATTGTGTGCTATATAATACACAAGTGATGTTTGGACAGTGCTGTCAATTTAAAATAGTTTAACGTTATACTATACGAAGAAGTAAAACGAATTTTTTTTGTTAAATAAGTAGTTCATGTATCTAGACTAGTGATAGTGCTGTACTGTGGTACGAATTGATTGTGAAAAACCCAAATTAATTAGTTTAAAATAAAGTTTTAACAGGAAATGTCTGAAAAGTATTTTTTTGGGAGGTGGGGGCGATGACAGAGTGGATGTCTTAGACTAGTTATAGTGCTGTACTGTGGTACGAATTGCTTGTTAAAAACCCAAATGAAGTAGTTGATAATAAAGTTTTAACAAGAAATGTCTGAAAAGTATTTTTTGGGGGGATGGGGCGATGACAGAGTGGATGTCTTAGACTAGTTATAGTGCTGTACTGTGGTACGAATTGCTTGTGAAAAACCCAAATGAATTAGTTGAAAATAAAGTTTTAACAAGAAATGTCTGAAAAGTATTTTTTGGGGGGTGGGGGCGATGACAGAGTGGATGTCTTAGACTAGTTATAGTGCTGCACTCTGGCATGAATTGCTTTCGAAAACCCGGATGAATTAGTTGAAAATAAAGTTTTAACGAGAAATGTCTGAAAAGTATTTTTTTGGGGGGTGGAGCGATTACAGATTGGATGTCTCAGACTAGTGATAGTGCTGTACTGTGGTACGAATTGCTTGAGAAAAACCCAAATGAAATAGTTGAAAATAAAGTTTTAACAAGAAATGTCTGAGAAGTATTTTTGGGGGGATGGAGCGATGACAGATTGGATGTCTCAGACTAGTGATAGGGCTGTACTGTGGTACGAATTGCTTGTGAAAAACCCAAATGAATTAGTTGAAAATAAAGTTTTAACAAGAAATGTCTGAAAAGTATTTTTTTTTGTTTTTGGGGGGTGGGGGCGATGACAGAGTGGATGTCTTAGACTAGTTATAGTGCTGTACTTTGGCATGAATTGCTTTCGAAAACCCGAATGAATTAGTTGAAAATAAAGTTTTAACAAGAAATGTCTGAAAAGTATTTTTGGGGGGTGGAGGCGATGACAGATTGGATGTCTCAGACTAGTGATAGTGCTGTACTGTGGTACGAATTGCTTGAGAAAAAACCCAAATGAATTAGTTGAAAATAAAGTTTTAACAAGAAATGTCTGAAAGGTATTTTTTTGGGGGATGGAGCGATGACAGTTTGAATGTCTCAGACTAGTGATAGTGCTGTACTGTGGTACGAATTGCTTTTGAAAAAACCCAAATGAATTGGTTGAAAATAAAGTTTTAACAAGAAATGTCTAAAAAGTATTTTTTGGGCGGTGGGGGCGATGACAGAGAGGATGTCTAAGACTAGTGATAGTGGTGTACTCTGGCATGAATTGCTTTCGAAAACCCGGATGAATTAGTTGAAAATAAAGTTTTAACAAGAAATGTCTGAAAAGTATTTTTTTTGGGGGGGGGGATGGGGCGATGACAGAGTGGATGTCTTAGACTAGTTATAGTGCTGTACTGTGGTACGAATTGCTTGTGAAAAACCCAAATGAATTAGTTGAAAATAAAGTTTTAACAAGAAATGCCTGAAAAGTATTTTTTTTTGGGGGGGGGACGATGACAGAGTGGATGTCTTAGACTAGTTATAGTGCTATACTGTGGTACGAATTTCTTGTGAAAAACCCAAATGAATTAGTTGAAAATAAAGTTTTAACAAGAAATGTCTGAAAAGTATTTTTTTCGGGGGGTGGGGGCGATGACAAAGTGGATGTCTTAGACTAGTTATTGTGCTGTACTCTGGCATGAATTGCTTTCGAAAACCCGGATGAATTAGTTGAAAATAAAGTTTTAACAAGAAATGTCTGAAAAGTGTTTTTTTGGGGGTGGGGGCCATGACAGAGTGGATGTCTTAGACTAGTTATAGTGCTGTACTCTGGCATGAATTACTTTCGAAAACCCGAATGAATTAGTTGAAAATAAAGTTTTAACAAGAAATGTCTGAAAAGCATTTTTTGGGGGATGGGGCGATGACAGATTGGATGTCTCAGACTAGTAATAGTGCTGTACTCTGGCATGAATTGCTTTCGAAAACCCGGATGAATTAGTTGAAAATAAATTTTTAACAAGAAATTTGTTTTTGGGGGGCGGGGGCGATGACAGAGTGGATGTCTTAGACTAGTTATAGTGCTGTACTCTGGCATGAATTGCTTTCGAAAACCCGGATGAATTAGTTGAAAATAAAGTTTTAACATGAAATGTCAGAAAAGTATTTTTTTGGGGGATTGGGCGATGACAGATTGGATGTCTCAGACTAGTGATAGTGCTGTACTGTGGTACGAATTGCTTGTGAAAAACCCAAATGAATTAGTTGAAAATACAGTTTTAACAAGAAATGTCTGAATAGTATTTTTTTTGGGGGATGGAGCGATGACAGATTGAATGTCTCAGAATAGTGATAGTGCTGTACTGTGGTACGAATTGCTTGTGAAAAAACCCAAATGAATTTGTTGAAAATAATGATTTAACAAGAAATGTCTGAAAAGTATTTTTCTTTTGGGGATGGGGACGATGACAGAGTGGATGTCTTAGACTGGTTATAGTGCTGTACTCTGGCATGAATTGCTTTCGAAAACCCGGATGAATTAGTTGAAAATTAAGTTTTAACAAGAAATGTCTGAAAAGTTATTTTTTTTGGTGGTGGGGGCGATGACAGAGTGGATGGCTTAGACTAGTTATAATGTTGTACTGTGGTACGAATTGCTTGTGAAAAAACCCAAATGAATTAGTTGAAAATAAAGCTTTAACAAGAAATGTCTGAAAAGTATTTTTTTTGGGGGGGGGGGGGTAGGGGCGATGACAGAGTGGATGTCTTAGACTAGTTATAGTGCTGTACTCTGGCATGAATTGCTTTCGAAAACCCGGATGAATTAGTTGAAAATAAAGTTTTAACAAGAAATGTCTGAAAAGTATTTTTTGGGGGGAATCTGAGCTAATTAGGGTTTTTGACCGTAAACTCTAGTTTTTTGCAAGAAAATTATGGAAAATACAATTCTCTGGTTCAAATGTGAAACTTAAGTCCTTTTTAGGATCGAAAAAATAAACTATTTCTGTAAAATCTGAGCTAATAAGGGTTTTTGACCGTAAACTCTAGTTTTTTGCAAGAAAATTATGGAAAATACAATTCTCTCGTTCAAATGAGAAACTTAAGGCCATTTTTGGATCTAAAAAAAACTATTTCAGTAAAATATGAGGTAATAAGTGTTTTTGACAGTAAAATCTAATTTATTGTAAGAAAATTATGAAAAATACAATTCTCTGGTGCATAGGTGAAACTTAAGTCCATTTTAGGATCGAATAATAAAACTATTTCTGGAAAATCTGAGCTAATAAGGGTTTAAGACTGTAAGCTCTAGTTTGTTGTAAGAAAATTATGGAAAATAAAATTCTCTGGTTCAAATGTGAAACTTAAGTCCTTTTTAGGATCGAAAAATAAAAACTATTTCTGTAAAATTGGAACTAATAATTCAATATTTTTTTTTCATAAAAACAAACTATTTTTTTTAAACTTCGAAATTTTTCAGCTTTATTTTCTTTTTCTTTTTTTACGTATATTAAAATGTCAAAATATGCTTACAGTTCTAACAATTGTGCTCTATGACTGGTCAGAGACATGATGTGGCTTTCCCACTGGCATTTTATGACCGGTTATCGACACTACCTAGTCTACTTCATGTATTAAATCAGTATTTTTTACGCAGTGGAACGATAAACACATAAGTCATATCTTAAAAAAAAGTGAAGATGGAACATTTTAATAGAGTGTGTTCAAATAACAAGGTTATTGTAGCAGTGAATGCCGACAAGGAGAAGTGTTTAAACTATGAAGCAGGTACAAGTGGTAGCACTATTGGAAATGTATGCATGCATTGTCATGACAGTAAGGAATTAAATTTCTTTGGAATACCGAAAAAATTCAACTCTTATGATGATGGTTATGCGAGATTGAGATCCCCAGAGATGATTGCACTCAAAGAGAATGCTAACATAAAATAATTGTTGATGATAGAGGACAACTGCTTGCTACTGTTGCAGGTAACACATTACCTACGGTTACATCCAATCATCAGCATTCGGGTATTAGCATTCAGCGGAAGGCTAATAAAAGAAAGGCATACTCTGCTACTAATATCGTAAACCATATCTTTTTTACGTGCCGAAACTGTTACCTGTGTAAAAATAATGTGTTAATAGACAATCATTATGAAAAAATGGCAAGTAAGTAGGAAGTAGGTAAGTAAGTAGGTAAGTAACAAACTCTTTCTTGAATTCATCTCTTGGATACACAATACAGAAATTTTATTATAGAAAATTATGAAAAAAAATTTGAAGAAACTCTCTATTAGCATTCATTATCGATTGAAGTTGTTTCCTAGACAGACAATACAGCAATTTCACAAAATCTAAGTATAAGAGTGATTAAATTCTACATCAACATGCTTTTCTCGCATACATAGGAAAAAGTTGACTATTTGATTTTGATGTTGGATAAAAATCCATCCATTCTTATAGAAACTGCAATAGTTTCACGGAAAACATCTTCTGATTTAATACATGCAATAAACTTGCTAGTCTAGATAACCGGACAATTCCTTTTTTTCTCTTTTTTATCACAAACAATTTTCAATGTCTCCAAGGCAGAGCAATTTCTTCATAAATTCCACTATTTAATGCCCCCCTCCGGCGCGGGGCCGGGCAGTTTAAGTTAAGAGGTGAAATCAAGATCAGAGAAATTTTTGAGATTTTTCATTGGTTAGAGATGCAACAATGGTACATTTTTTTTAATAGAATGAAAAAGAACGACTATTGAATGCCTCGCTGTTTAAGTTAGGAGGTGAAATCAAGACCAGAGGAATTTTTGAGATTTTTCATTGGTCTCCGGCGTGCCGGAGACAATTCCCTTGGTTTTGTTACTTAGTGGGAAAAATGGCAGAAAATACCACTCTGATGTAGTTTTTAAAAATTGTGTATGGAGGAGGGAGCTAAAAGCCTCTCATTTCGGGCTTAGACCATAGACATTCGATTGCTATCTTGGAATTTCCATTCTCTTGGTTTTGTTACTTAGTGGCAAAAATGGCAGAAAATACCACTCTGGTGTAGTTTTTCAAAAGATGTGTATTGAGGGAGGGTGCTAACAGCCTCTTATTTCAGAATTATTCACCTCTTGGATACACAATACAGAAATTTAATTCAGGAAATTATGAAAAAAAAATTAGACAGGGTTACGTGCACGCACGTAACCCCGTCTAATTTTTTTCATAATTTCTTGAATTAAATTTCTGTATTGTGTATCCAAGAGGTGAATAATCCCGAAATAAGAGGCTGTTAGCTCCCTCCCTCAATACACATCTTTGGAAAACTACACCAGAGTGGTATTTTCTGCCATTTTTGCCACTAATTAACAAAACCAAGAGAATGGAAATTCCAAGATAGCCAATCGAATGTCTATTGTCTAAGCCCGAAATGAGAGGCTTTTAGCTCCCTCCTCCATACACAATTTTTAAAAACTACATCAGAGTGGTATTTTCTGCCATTTTTCCCACAAAGTAAAAAAACCAAGGGAATTGTCTCCGGCGCGCCGGAGACCAATGAAAAATCTCAAAAATTCCTCTGGTCTTGATTTCACCTCCTAACTTAAACAGCGAGGCATTAAATAGTCATTCTTTTTCATTCTATTAAAAAAAATGTACCATTGTTGCATCTCTAACCAATAAAAAATCTAAAAAATTCCTCTGATCTTGATTTCACCTCTTAACTTAAACTGTCCGGCCCCGCGCCGGAAGGGGCATTAAATAGTGGAATTTATGAAGAAATTGCTCTGCCTTGGAGACATTGAAAATTGTTTGTGATAAAAAAGAGAAAAAAAATTGTCCGGTTATCGAGACTAGCCAGTTTATTGCATGTATTAAATCAGAAGATGTTTTCCGTGAAACTATTGCAGTTTCTATAAGAATGGATGGATTTTTATCCAACATCAAAATCAAATAGTCAACTTTTTCCTATGTATGCGAGAAAAGCATGTTGATATAGAATTTAATCACTCTTATACTTAGATTTTGTGAAATTGCTGTATTGTCTGTCTAGGAAACAACTTCAATCGATAATGAATGCTAATAGTTTCTTCAATTTTTTTTCATAATTTCCTATAATAAAATTTCTGTATTGTGTATCCAAGAGATGAATTCAAGAAAGAGTTTGTGACTTACTTACTTACTTACCTACTTCCTACTTACTTGCAATTTTTTTCATAATGATTGTCTATTAATACATTATTTTTACACAGGTAACAGTTCCGGCACGTAAACAAGATATGGTTTACGATATTAGTAGCAGAGTATGCCTTTCTTTTATTAGCCTTCCACTGAATGCTAATACTCGAATGCTGATGATTGGATGTAACCGTAGGTAATGTGTTACCTGCAACAGTAGCAAGGAGTTGTCCTCTATCATCAACAATTATTTTTATGTTAGCATTCTCTTTGAGTGCAATCATCTCTGGAGATCTCAATCTCGCATAACCATCATCATAAGAGTTGAATTTTTTCGATATTCCAAAGAAATTTAATTCCTTACTGTCATGACAATGCATGCATACATTTCCAATAGGGCTACCACTTGTACTTGTTTCATAGTTTAAATACTTCTCCTTGTCGGCATTCACTGCTACAATAACCTTGTTATGTGAACACACTCTATTAAAATGTTCCATCTTCACTTTTTTTTAATATATGACTTATGTGTTTATCGTTCCACTGCGTAAAAAATACTGATTTAATACATGCAATAGACTAGGTAGTGTCGATAACCGGTCATAGAATACTAGTGGGAAAGCAACATCGTGTCTCTGACCAATCATAGAACACAATTGTTAGAACCGTAAGCATATTTTGACATTTTAAGATACATACAAAAAGAAAAAAAGTAAATAAAGTTGAAAAATTTCGAAGTTTAAAAAAAATAGTTTGTTTTTATGGAAAAAAATTGAATTATTAGTTCAGATTTTACAGAAATTGTTTTATTTTTCGATCCTAAAAAGGACTTAAGTTTCACATTTGAACCAGAGAATTGTATTTTCCATAATTTTCTTACAACAAACTAGAGCTTACAGTCAAAAACCCTTACTAGCTCAGATTTTACAGAAATAGTTTTATTTTTCGATCCTAAAATGGACTTAAGTTTCACCTATAAACCAGAGAATTGTATTTTCCATAATTTTCTTATAAAAAATTATAGTTTACGGTCAAAAACCCTTATTAGCTCAGATTTTACGGAAATAGTTTATTTTTTCGATCCAAAAATGGACTTAAGTTTCACATTTGAACCAGAGAATTGTATTTTCCAGAATTTTCTTGCAAAAAACTAGAGTTTACGGTCAAAAACCCTTATTAGCTCAGGTTTTACAGAAATAGTTTATTTTTTCGATCCTAAAATGGACTTAAGTTTCACATTTGAACCAGAGAATTGTATTTCCCATAATTTTCTTGCAAAAAACTAGAGTTTACGGTCAAAAACCCTAATTAGCTCAGATTCCCCCCCAAAAAATACGTTTCAGACATTTCTTGTTAAATCTTTATTTTCAACTCATTCATCCGGGTGTTCGAAAGCAATTCATGCCAGAGTACAGCACTATAACTAGTCTAGGACATCCACTCTGTCATCGCCCCCCCCCAAAAAATACTTTTCAGACATTTCTTGTTAAAACTTTATTTTCAACTAATTCATTTGGGTTTTTCACAAGCAATTCCTACCACAGTACAGCACTATCACTAGTCTAAGACATCCACTCTGTCATCGCCCCATCCCCCCAAAAAATACTTTTCAGACATTTCTTGTTAAAACTTTATTTTCAACTAATTCATCCGGGTTTTTCACAAGCAATTCGTACCACAGTACAGCACTATAACTAGTCTAAGACATCCACTCTGTCAACGCCCCCACCCCCCAAAAAAATACTTTTCAGACATTTCTTGTTAAAACTTTATTTTCAACTAATTCATCCGGGTTTTCGAAAGCAACTCATGCCAGAGTACAGCACTATAACTAGTCTAAGACCTCCACTCTTTCATCGCCCCCCCCCCCCCCCCCCAAAAAAAAAATACTTTTAAGACATTTCTTGTTAAAACTTTATTTTCAACTAATTCATTTGGGTTTTTCACAAGCAATTCGTACCATAGTACAGCACTATCACTAGTCTTAGACATCCAATCTGTCATCGCTCCATCCCCCCAAAAAATACTTTTCAGACATTTCTTGTTAAAACTTTATTTTCAACTAATTCATCCGGATTTTCGAAAGCAATTCATGCCAGAGTACAGCACGATAACCAGTCTATGACATCCACTCTGTCATCGCCCCCCCCCCCCCAAAAAATACTTTTCAGACATTTCTTGTTAAAACTTTATTTTCAACTAATTCATTTGGGTTTTTCACAAGCAATTCGTACCACAGTAGAGCACTATAACTAGTCTAAGACATCCACTCTGTCATCGCCCCCACCCCCCCCCCCCAAAAAAAAATATTTTTCAGACATTTCTTGTTAAAACTTTATTTTCAACTAATTCATTTGGGTTTTTCACAAGCAATTCGTACCACAGTACAGCACTATAACTACTCTAAGACATCCTCTGTCATCACCCCCCCCCCCAAAAAAAAAATATTTTTCAGACATTTCTTGTTAAAACTTTATTTTCAACTAATTCATCCGGGTTTTCGAAAGCAATTCATGCCAGAGTACAGCACTATAACTAGTCTAAGACATCCACTCTGTCATCGCCCCCAACCCCCAAAAAAAAACTTTTCAGACATTTATTGTTAAAACATTATTTTCAAATAATTCATTTGGGTTTTTCACAAGCGATTCGTACCACAGTACAGCACTATCACTAGTCTGAGACATCCAATCTGTCATCGTTCCATCCCCCAAATAAAAAAAATACTTTTAAGACATTTCTTGTTAAAACTTTATTTTCAACTAATTCATTTGGGTTTTTCTCAAGCAATTCGTACCACAGTACAGCACTATCACTAGTCTGAGACATCCAATCTGTCATCGCTCCATCCCCCAAAAAAATACTTGTCAGACATTTCTTGTTAAAACTTTATTTTCAACTAATTCATCCGGGTTTTCGACAGCAATTCATGCCAGAGTACAGCACTATAATTAGTCTAAGACATCCACTCTGTCATCGCCCCATCCCCCCCAAAAATACTTTTCAGACATTTCTTGTTAAAACTTTATTTTCAACTAATTCATCCGGGTTTTCGAAAGCAATTCATGCCAGAGTACAGCACTATAACTGGTCTAAGACATCCACTCTGTCATGGCCCCAATCCCCAAAAACAAAAAAATACTTTTCAGACATTTCTTGGTAAAACTTTATTTTCAACTAATTCATTTGGGTTTTTCTCAAGCAATTCGTAGCACAGAACAACACTATCACTAGTCTGAGACATTCTAACTGTCATCGCTCCATCCCCAAAAAAATACTTGTCAGAAATTTCATGGTAAAACTTTATTTTCAACTAATTCATGTGTGTTTTTCACAAGCAATTCTTACCATATTACAGCACTATTACTAGTCTGAGACATCCAATCTGTCATCACTCCACCCCCCAAAAAAATACTTTTCAGACATTTCTTGTTAAACTTTAATTTCAACTAATTAATCCGGGTTTTCGAAAGCAATTCATGCCAGAGTACAGCACTATAACTAGTCTAAGACATCCACTCTGTCATCGCCCCCACCCCCCAAAAAAATACTTTTCAGACATTTCTTGTTAAAACTTTATTTTCAACTGATTCAACCGGGTTTTCGAAAGCAATTCATGCCAGAGTACAGCACTATAGCTAGTCTAAGACATCCATTCTGTCATCGCCCCCCCCCCAAAAAATACTTTTCAGACATTTCTTGTTAAAACTTTATTTTCAACTAATTCATTTGGGTTTTGCACAAGCAATTCGTACCACAGTACAGTACTATCACTAGTCTAAGACATCCAATCTGTCCTCGCCCCATCCCCCCAAAAAATACTTTTCAGACATTTCTTGTTAAAACTTTATTATCAACTAATTCATTTGGGTTTTTATCAAGCAATTCGTAACACAGTACAGCACTATCACTAGTCTTAGACATCACATCTGTCCTCGCCCCCACCCCCCAAAAAATCATTGTGAGTCGGTTAGCGATAATACTTTATTTTCATATAAGTAATTTGGAGTTTATACAGAAATTTACGCAAAAGTACGTTACATTAACTAGCCCAAAGCATTCCTACTGGCATGGCCCCCACCCCCCAAAAAAATCCTAGTCGGACAAGGCTGTCTTACTCCGTTTTGTCAAAGGAGTCATTTGGGTTTTTCAAAAGCAATTCTTACCACAGTACAGCACTATAAATAGTCTAAGACATCCACTCTGTCATCGCCCCATCCCCCCAAAAAATAGTTTTCAGACATTTCTTGTTAAAACTTTATTATCAACTAATTCATTTGGGTTTTTCACAAGCAATTCGTACCACAGTACAGCACTATAACTAGTCTAAGACATCCACTCTGTCATCGCCCCCCCCCCCCAAAAAAACAAATTTGCAGACATTTCTTGTTAAAACTTTATTTTCAACTAATTCATTTGGGTTTTTCACAAGCAATTCGTACCACAGTACAGCACTATCACTAGTCTAGATACATGAACTACTTATTTAACAAAAAAATTTGTTTTACTTCTTCGTATAGTATAACGTTAAACTATTTTAAATTGACAACACTGACCAAACATCACTTGTGTATTATACAGTACACAATCATCCCATCTCCCCCAAAACACTTTTCAGCCATTTCTTGTTAAAAATTTTTATTTCAAGTCAATCACACGGGTTTTTCGCTAGGAAGTCGGCTCTGAAGCATTCGCAAATGCTAAACTCTTTTTTTCCACCTTAATAGGATCAAATTTGCTAATGCTAAACCCTTTTTTGCAAATGTCAATCAAAGAATTCTGATTGTAGCGTCCAATTTTTTAAATAACAAAGCCTACACACATGTACACACTGTGCTTTCAAAACCCATCTGATTGAAAACATGAAAAGGTGCCAAGGAACGTAATCTCCTCAAAACTTAATTTTTTTGGCAATTTGCACGTCAAACAAAAAAATATCCACGTGAAGTTACGACGCACATTCTTATGAAATTTCTTGTGCAATTCTTATCACTAACAAAAACCTTTGCCAGCTTTTTAAAATGTTCACGTGTAAGTGTAATGACACACGCGTGGCTTTTCCTTGCGCAATTCAATGTAGGTTTTCATGTAGGTTTAGAATCAGCATCTAGGTTATGAATGTAGGTTTTCAATCAATAGCAATTCGATGTATTTTTTCATGTAGGTTCTGCGGCTTTATATAACTTACTACTGTTTTGTGTGAAATAAAGTGGTTCTTAAGTCTGTTTTCCAAATTAATGAAACTTTGAATTTTTCAATTTTTTTTATAAAATTTACAAACTCATAAAAATTCACTACGTATGTTATTCCCAATGAATCATCTGACTTTCGCCTAATTATGTCTGATTTTAACGTTAATTTCCCGTATGTTGGCAAACTCAAACAAGGCGTAGACTTTTACATAAAAATTTACAAATTTAAAACAAGAGCTTGGTTATACTGATTGGAATTCTGTAATTAATGAGAAGGAACCAAACCTAAATTAGACGAATTTTACTACATTCCAAACGAGAAAATTAATTTGTTTGGTTCGTAAACTAATTAGAGTAGTAAGAAGCTGACTCCTGAAAAACCTCGGATAAATGAAGCACTATTGACCACCATTAATGAGAAAAATAGTTTATAAAAAGTTATAATTAAGTGTCACATTGAAAATATAACACGTTTCGAAAATTATACGAATTAGCTCGCGAAGATTCTTAGACAGTAGCAGTTTTAGACCTCGACAATCTGGGGGGAGGGGGGCAAGGTATACCACAGGAGTGTTAAAATATGAAATCAAAGGAATTTAATGTCAGAAAAAAAGGGGGGAGGCAGCTTCCCAGGCCTAGAACCACCACTGTTCTCAGATAGAGTAAAAAATTGCTAAACTAAAAATATTTTTGAAATTCTTATTCCCCATAGGAACACTTGGAGTTGCATTAAAGACAGAATTGGAAGAAACAAAATATGTTTTATTCTGAGGCACTACCTGACATGAAGGGGTGCAGAAATTGGAGCGGGAGAAGCTATAGCACCGGTTACTTTTAAAGAACTTTGGAAGTTTATTGAGAATTAGTCGTTAGGACATTATGAATTTTCATCTACCTTGCTACAAAATATTACAGGTGTAATTCATGCATTCGCTCAGGTGCATTTCCTAGTCGATGGAAACTTGCATGTGAAATACCATTACATAAGAAAAAGAGATAAGTCTAATGTAAAATAATTATTTTACCGTTGCAATTTGTCACAACTGTCTAAAGTTATGAAAAAAGAATTGTAAACTAATTTTTTAAACGAATTTTATTTAAAAAATAATACACCATGTAATTAATTAACATGACACCGTTAAAGAAGAAACAAATCTGTTAAGACGGATGCCTACAGTAATCTTTATCCACAAGTTCACTTGAATAAATCTAAAAAAAAGTTCTCGTCCAAAAAAAAAAAAAAAAAAAAAAAAAAAAAAAAAAAAAAAAAAAAAAAAGTGGTTCCTCATCCTCCCTCCCAAAAAATAATTCTTCAATCTATTCTTAAATTGCTGCAGATGCTAAATAGCGTTAATAATCACAGGAAAAACATTCCAAACACCTGGTCCAAAATAGTTAATAGCAAATCCTTCTCTGCCTATGCTCTATCACTAGATTATCCACATTCCTAGTACTAAACTCACGCACGTAACTATTACTTTCAATAAAAATTAGAACATCATTCCAACGTTAATATACAGAAGTTGTAGCCTGATAATTCCGAACCTAACCAGCATTCACAATTCTTAACTTTCTACAGCATATCTTAGAAGAAAGGATTTCATCATGTTTAGATAAATTTTATTATACGCAGTTGCAGCTCTTTCATTAGAGTCAAGTCATTGCTTGACTTGACATAGTCAAGTCAAGATTGTGACTTCGATGTACATCAAAGTCATATACATCGATTATGACTCGATGTATAGAATAAAATTGAATAGATAATTTCTGAGACCACACTGGCTAATCATGATAAAACATAAAATCGCGAAGAAAGGAAGAAAACGAGGACAATTAACAGCCAGTGAAAAAACTGAAGGATTATGCAAATATATCAATTTTTTCACTGGTTGTTAATTGTCCTCGTTTTCTTCCTTTTTTAGCATTAAATAGACGTAAAAATAACAAGAATAACATCGATGCATGTTATTCTTTGATGTTAAAAAAAATTTGATGCTCTAAGCCAGTGGTCGGCAAAGTGCGGCTCCGGAGCCGCATGCGGCTCTTTGGCCCCTCAAATGCCACTCCAGCACAAATATTTAAATGCAGGCAGCAGACGCGCAAGTCGCGCCGAGGGTATCGGTCGGTTGAAGATTGAAGGGAACGCGGCGCGGGGGAGACTCGCGCGTTTCTACATGCCAGCCACTGCCCACTGTGCATGAATTTTATCAAGAGTAAATTGAGAAGTCGTCTTATTGATGAGAACCTCGAATCGTGCCTAAAATTAAAAACAACAACATACAAACCTAACATACTCAAACTTTCCAAGGAGATGCAAGGACATTGTTCGCATTAAGTGTTTGTCAGTTATTGTCATAATTAAATTTATGGATATCTTACTTTAATTCTTTTTTTAATAAATAAATATAATCTTTATTAATTTGAAATCAAGTTTCATTCAGTGTACCCGTAATTTAATGAAGGTCTAAAATCATAATAAAGGTTTACTGCATTTATAAACCCATCTGGCTCTCTAAATTTTTTTTTAATCCTGGTAATGTACATATAAGGCTCTTTGGCGAAAAAGTTTGCCGACCACTGCTCTAAGCCATGACAATCTTTTTAAAGAAATGAAAAATACACGTATACGGGCGAGGGGACTAAAAATAATAAATCTTATCTTCACGGTTACAGATCGTGATGAAAGTTGGTGCTCATTTATGGAGTGTGGGTGAACTTTCAGATATTGGTGTTCCACAGGGATCTGTATTAGTTTCCCTTTTATTCTTAATGCATATTAATAATTACTCGCGATGGCTGCAGTAGAGAAATAGTCTTGTGATTCTATTTGAAGATGACGTAAATCTGTCTCTTAAAGAGAGGGAATCGTTTACTTTGATTCAAAATTTGATTTTAATAACAAGCTTAGTTAACCAAGGTTTGTCCCCAATAGAACATTACCAAATTATGTGAAATTATGTGTTTCAATCGTTCAAAATGTGATATTTAAAAAAATTCACGCCATAAACTCCAAATGTATGAACATATGATCTGTAGGGTTGAATCATGCTGCCACTTAGGGCGGTGGAAGGGGAGTTACTTCTTGACCCACTTCTACAATTTCGGATTTACATTGACCACTTGATCGGATTTACATTGACCACTTAAGCAAAAATCTTGAGTCTACGCATTTTGTAAAACACATTTTTTCATTTGTGGTTTAAAAATAATTTATTACTCTTTGACTGCATCTCATTTAAACTAATGTAAAATTATATATTTAAACACTTTTCGGATGCAAATAAAACGAATACATATATTTCAAAATAAAGCAGTAGGATTACTTGAATTTTATTTTTCATCAATTAGTTGAACCGAAATATCGGAGACAGAATTATTTCTTCCTTGAACCCTTTAGACTTCAAACGTATTAGAGATCTAAATATAAAAGTGTGGCTTCTGTATTTAAAATATAAAAGCCAAGTAAGTCTCTGTTGATTTATCTTCCTTCTTCGGTTCTTAGGAGTTCTACATCGCACTGACTTCCTTAATTCTGAAAGGTCTAGGTTCTCAGCTAGACACCAAATACCGTTAACCCCAAATATAGATTGAGAGACAAAATTCCAACTGAGTCAATTGGCCTTAATCAGGCTAATTTAAAAAAGGATCTAGTAAATATTGTTTGTTAAGCTTTGATGATTGAACATATGCAAATTCTATGTTCGTAAATTCTGGGTTTCTAAATTTGTGATTGTCTGGGCATGTTGGGGCCACCTGGCGCGCATAGCTTGCACAGTATTCCTTTTCTTGTCCAATCAATTATTTCTTAACTTTGTCATTTTGTTGTTTTTTTATTAATTTACTTTTTCTTTCGTGTTGAAGAGTTAAATTCACATGTCCATTAGACCCAACAAGTACAAGCCCAGCTCACCGCTGAGAGTGTATTATCTTATAGAGCTGTTTTATTGGGTTGAGTTCATAAATTCATTCATTCTAAACTTTTTTTTAACTTGTTAAAATGATCATTAGCCTTTTTTTAAGAATATCTGACGCAAATCCCTTTTCTAAGGATTCTGCCCTTTCCTTTCTCGGAATACTCAGTAAAACCATTTTAAGACTGCGCTAGATTAAGTTCGCTATTTTAGCCCTAATGGCTAAAGGCATTTCAGAAATAATCGAGCAATTCAAAAGTATATGACAAAAACAAACTACCTGTAAACCTCAGAAACACTTTTCACATCGTATTTTTGAGTGTTGGATATATAAACCTCTTTCGAGTTAGAAGCAACCATTCTGATTTCTGGCGTAGCTCCGGTGTTTCCCAGCAAGTCTCTTATAGTTTCATTGTAAATTTCTATGAATGTTGCTTCTACTTTGTAAGACCATCCCTGGAAGTAGAAAATTGTTTGATAAAACGGATGGGAATTTTAATAGCAACTGATGGTAATAATGTGGTAATCTGACAATTCTAGTCAGAATTTGATTTTATTAAAATAAATAAATAGACACAATTTGGCTAAGATAAAAAGTCTTGCAGTAACCACAAAAACCAGAGCTGCAGGATATGGAGGTTGAAAGAGGAAATTAAGAATCTCTGTTTTGAGGCAGGATGCGTGGTTCTGCATTTGAAATAAAAGCAGCAGTTGCCTGGGACCTTCGTCCTCCTTTTTGCTCTAAATTTCTTTGACCTCTGGTCTTTGCCGGAATTTTGGATTGCTTTGAGTAATGCAAGTGTACGTAATTATTATGGTTTTAAATTGTATCTTGTACCTTTAATCTGTTGTGACACTTTTCCTGTGCCGTGTTGCCTAGAGCAAGTGTCTTGTACCGTTGTTGTTGGGAGCCAAGTAGCCTGTACCGTCATTTTTTAGCATTAATTAAAAAGTAATCAATAATTAATATCTAGTCGCACATCTCAGTAGGAATCGTTTCCTTATGTTTAGACTTGGCTACCCATGGTTAAGACACCACCCATTCAACTCACCCCAGTTACCCCATCTAGGACAGTAACCCTGCCGTACTTCATTACATCGGAGTGAGTCCAACGTGGGTACCTTACCACGTCTAGTGGTCATAACCTTTCCACTTTACTACATCTAGTGGCTATAACCCTGGTCACTTCACCACAATAATTTTCTGCTAGCTTGCGGAAACACAATTGTTTTTCAAATTGTTACAAATAATTTTAGTTACTCTGAAAACACACCTCAGATCCTATAGAAGAATGTTTATGATATCGAAAACATATTCACTTCAAACCTCGGCCGGCAAAAGGTTTTAGGGGTTTAAAATACAGATCGAATACTTGCCTGCATAAGAAAAAGATCACTTCTGAAACAAATCATTTATGAACCATTTACACACTATATTTTAATGGTGATTCAAAGAAAATAGTTCAGTAAATAAAAAGGCCAGCAAAAAGTTTAGATTGATTACTTTGTTGGATAAAAATTATACATAATCCGTTTATAAGCTACTTTTCGGTAGTTCGAATTATTCTAATAACATTCTTCAAATTGCTCGACTCGTCAGAAAACATACAGGTTTTCACTCTTTTTGAAAACCATGTGAAGTTTTGAGAATGCAAATAAATATTCCTATTTTTAAAACTAATCTTCAACGTTGACTCAAATGTCAGACAAGATGCTGCTTCGAGATAAAACAAAAGTTACTCCAGCTGATTCTTGCAAGCTAATTAAAAAAAGATAATGAATTGATGTGAATTTAATTCACAGGGTTCCACTGAAACTGAAACCCCTGTGTAACTCAACCCCCTACTGACTCAAACCCCGTAAGTGACCCCTCGTGCAACGTGACATGCTATTTGATCGATATCGGCTGAACTTGGTACATAAACGGCATAGCCGGACATCTTTTATGAATAATAAAATACAATGTCAAAATATGGGATGAAAATATTTCTGTAGGCAAATGCTCGCCATAACTAGGATGGTAACTATATCTCGGGTCAAGGGGAGGAGATGTTAAACTCGCTTAATTCGTAATGTTTGCAGCATAAAAAGATTGGTATATAATATAGGGTAACCAAGATAAAACAAGCCCGACATGAATACAGAAGTACAAATAGATAGGAGAAATAAATTAAAAATATATCATGATGTTCCGGTTTTTAAACGGTAATAATACAGGGCGACCAAGATAAAATAAGCCTGAAATGAATACAGAAGTACGAATACATGGGAAAAATAAATTACAAACATAGCATAATGTTCCAGTTTTCATAGGGTTATTTGGCATAATTTCCGGTCCTTTTTTCAGGCCCCGTTTTTAGCCTAACAATATTTTTGTGCATAGGGGTTCCAATGAATTACAGAGACAAGTTTCAAGCTGATCAAAACAAAAGTGCTTTGGCTCATTTCTAAAGCCCCATTTATGTCCAACCCAATCACATCTGTCAATTTGTATAGATTGGGGCTCTTGCCGATGAGGCTGCATAGGTCACGTCATCTCCAGACACATACTTATTGGACCTTGCAACTATGCTGAGAAAAAATGGCTATTTGTAAATTTTGATCCTATGACATAGGGTCAAAAAAGAGTATGAGAGAGGGATGGTTGCCCTGTAATCACTTTTTACCTCTACAAAGGGAACTAGAACTTTCAATTACAACTGCACTGCATTATGGACTTTGAAACGGGGGAGGTTACATAAAGTATAACTTCTTCGATACTTCTAAGCCTATTAGACAGTGCAGATTAATTTCGGGAAAATACGCGGTGTGTGTGTGTGTGTATGGGGGGGGGGGGTATCCACTCTCTGATCAATCTGAATCTTAAAAAGGCCACTAGAACTTCTGATTACTATTCAGATGATCTCTCTCCAAAGTCTATACGACCGCACTTTCTATATATACCTTTTAGGCCCCCAGGGCATAACTTACAACCCTTGCCCTGAGGGCTGTGGGGGGTTGTCGTCCTGAGGGATGTGGGGGGTTGTCGGGGGTTGTCAGTAGTGGGCTAACTTCCCTTTACCAACGTTAAAAAACTTTCAACTAGCTACTCTTGGCTTCTGCATGAGCGTCTCCTGTCACCAATTAATGATCTAGTTGTGGCACCATTAGCCTTTCTATGACTTATATGATAAAAGCTCCACTAGTCTCAAGAGATCGGTTAGACTATGGGTGTTCTTTAGTTTTACTTTTCATCATTTTATGTGGTCGTTTGACCGGAAAAAATATATTGAAACACATTTAAAACAGTAGTCTCCAAAAGGTTTACACAAAACTTGGTTTCCTTCCTTCATATTTGTTAATGCCCTTTGGAGAACTTGGCCACTTTACAGTGGCCACTAACTTGGAAACTTTAGTCTTCATCCTTAGAAACACGTAAACTAAGAAATAGTTTTAGGCATTTTTACCGTTTTGGTATATAAGACCTTCACATTTTGAACGCAAAATATGTAATTATGCGTGATTGCAACGTTAACAAAATATTATAATTGACATGATAAATCGCTGAGGAAAAAAAGAAAAAAAAATAATAAAGCCACTGAGTCGTGAACATAATGTTTGATAAGACGATGTCATTTTCAATTTTAAATTGAATTCTTTTAAATTATTTTAAATTATTCTTTTAACATTAACGACGATTACCATACTTGCCAAAAAGCAGGAACGCCGATTCAACAAAATTACGGAGGGGGGATTTTTCGTCAATTTTTTCATAAAGGCAAAAAAATCGAAACATGGTGGTGGGGTTGGGGAATTTGTTTGTTTTAAGTGTTTTCAATGAAAATACCAAAAACAAAAGTATTTGTTTGTACAAAAAGGGCAACTTCCTCCTAGCCGCTTTTTTTAAGGAGATCTTTTTTTACCCAAAAGAAAAGGATTTTTTTTACCAAAAAATCAGCTAATATTGCGAAATAACTTACTTGGTCATGCAGCTCTTCACATTGGCTAAATATCTGAGACACTGTAAGAGGAATCATACCCTCCGTGCCAGGTGTGTTGCCACCTTCCATTGTGAATGTTTTCCCACTGCCAGTCTGACCGTACGCAAAGACCGAAACATTATACCCATCCAATGCAGACTGAATATAAGATTTTATTTAGTATAAAGTGTCAGATCAAAATTATCTGGTCAAATAGGTGACAGCAATTCAAGAAGCATTGGGTCAAAACTTTAAATTTTACAAACAACCATGACAAATAATAATAATAAAATATTTTTTAAATTACAATTCGACGGAATTTTGCACATATAATTCCTGAAATTCATTGAAGTCACAATCTGACACAAAATATTCAGTACAGCTTTTTAAATTACGACAGCACTTACACGCTGAAACATTTCAAAGCACATTCAATTTACGGAGAGAGAGAGAGAGAGAGAGAGAGAGAGAGAGAGAGAGAGAGAGAGAGAGAGAGAGAGAGTGAGAGAGAGGGGGAGGGAGGGAGAGAGAGAGAGAGAAAAAGAGAGAAAGAGAGACAGAGAGAGAGAGAGAGAGAGAGAGAGAGAGAGAGAGAGAGAGAGAAGAGAGAGAGATTCAATATACGACTATTACACTTTGAATGCTGACATAAAGATAACTGGATATATAAATTTTATTACACATTTAATTCAAGATCTCCCTACACAAATCTGGATATTTGGGACTATAAAAGGCATAGTTTTGAAGCGTCAAGCCCCCTTCACATAAATGACAAGATTGTTCTGATTCCTGGAAATCATAAAATCGCATATCCAGTGAGTCACCATTGAGTATACACCTCCACAGCTTTTACAGAGCTCCGTAAATATAACATATAACAATTTACTAAATCCCCCATTTAGATTTTGAACATATATAAAAAGCTAAAACATTATTTTAGCAATGGGAATGGGATTCATCCCAAGACCCCACAAACAACCATAGCATAATCTGCAAACAGGTATTCGATTTTCGTTGACCTAGGGATTACATTTAAAAAAACATTGCCTGTAAACACAAATTTGATCTTATTTGAAGATTCAATCTTCTTTAACCTAAACTAAGTTAGATAAAAGCTTTTAATAAGGTTACAGAATACTTGCTGCATATACAAAATTTACATGGAAAATCAAGACCAAGAAAGAAAACTAAAACAAATTAGAAAAATTGAATTTTACAGGAAACGTATTTTTATTTCTGCCTCATTAATTTTACTTAATGTATTACTTTGAGGATGTTCCTAGTTGATATTTTTTGGGTGGGTTTCCTTGAATCGGCAAATAAGCTATCTATTTGTGAATAATTACGGGGACAATTTTGAAATCTCTACCTTCCCTACATAAATGCCTAAGCCTTATCCCCGTAATTTGTTTTCCCTTTAGTGACAATCTTAGTTACATTTCCAACTATCAAAGCATTTATAGTACAAAAATATTTTTCACTTTTTGTATCTACGTCACTTTTAAACAGCAAGTGCTATCTATAATTTCTGTATGGTGCTTAAGTGAAAAAAAGAGTTTATTATTTGAAAGATCATAGGAACTGATAAAACATACCTGAACAAGTTGGGACAATTCAGCAAAAATATCTGCTTGTGTATGTTTTGGCCCAAAAACTTTATCGTATGTAAATTCGAACTGATTCTTCTGATTCTTAGATCTGCCCATAATCGACTCATTCGTTTCATCTGCAAAATAATTAAATAAATAAACAAAGGTTAAACAGCCAAATCTTCGTTGGCACGCCAAAACTTGGTTTTCAAACAGTTCGCGGTAAGGAACTGTATGTAAGGAGCGATACGGCTCAATAGTAACCGATACTCTAAGAAAGAGAGTCTTGATAGCAATAGATACATAAAAGAATCAATTTTGATGCTTATCCAAAATATGTAAAATTCATCAAATTTAATGGCACCCATCAAAAGGTACGAGCCTGAGAAAATTTGACCAGCTTTTGAAAAAGGGAGGAAACAACCTCAAAACATCAAGCGATCTTAATAAAAATCATTCCATCAGATTCAGCATACCAGAGGCCCCTACTGTAGAGGTTTCAAGCTCCTATGTACAAAAATGTGTAATTTTGCATTTTTTTTTGCCAGAAGAAAGACCCCGGATGTGTGTTTATTTATTTTTTTTTTTTCTCAGGGGTGATCAGATCGAACCAGTGATCGTAGAAGATCAGGAGAAGGTTCATTTGATTGGAAATCAAAATTTCTAGTGCCCTTTTAAAGTGACCAAAAATATTGGAGAGCAGCTTGCCCCCCTTCAACACTCCTTTTCCCCCTAAGTCACCCAATCAAAATTTTGAGATAACCATTTTGTTCAGCATAGTCGAACACTCTAATACCTACGTCTTTGAGGATGATTTAATCCCTCACCCCCCCCCACAGTCCCCTGGGGAAAGGGCTGCAATTTTTGAACTTTGCCCACTGTTTACATATGGTTTTGGTTATTGGGAAAGTATACAGGGAACAAAGTGACCAGGGCCCTGTTTTTAGAAAAGACCAAGGCCCTGTTTTCAGACGGTTTCGTGCCCCCACCCCCTTGTCTTCAAACATGCCTAATGCAGAAGTTAGTTTTCATAGAAGCTTTTATGCCCAAAATTTTGACAAAAAGTAACTCCAACTCCCAATGATACATTTCTACGAGCAGTTTTTTATGTGACTTATAATATAAGTTGTTATCTTGTTTCTAACAAAGAACATTTGCAACTAGACCCCGGCGCCGCGCCGGCAGATCGACCGAAGGCCGCCGACGAGAGGCCCGGTCGAACGACGCCGAAGTGTCGTAACGCCTCCGGCGCGCCGCACGCACGCCGTCGCCGGCAGAGGCGGCGGCTTTCGGTCGACTTTAAATTATTTTTGCGGCAATTCTTTATTGCGTTAACCGCAAAGTCGGAGCTTTTTCCTTCTCGTGTGGTTTAGTATTTCGATTTTCCTGATTAGAAATCAAGCAGGGCTGGCACTATCCCCGAATTTTTGGGTATTTCCCCGAAAATCTATGCGTAACCCTGAAAAAAAAATTTGGTTCCCCGAATCCCCAAAAATCACGCAATCACGGTGCCACCCCTAGCGATTTATCACCAGTGACTTTCCCTGCCAAATATTACTTTGCATACCATAATTCTTCACTACTCTCTTGTTCATTATTTTTCGTCTCTTTTGTTACTTTGCATAAAAACCAGACAGATGCAGTATGCTGTTGCAAATATTGCAATATGCACAGTTCTTCATATGTTGACAAAAAAAGTATCGTCTTTATGAAATGAGTTTAAATCATTTCGAATGCAGTTTCCCAATCGGTATTTCTTTCATCATTCGTAGTCAAGAATTTTATTTTCAAGTTGAATAGAATTATAGAATGCATTCACTACTTTACAGCTTCAGCCTTTTATTGGATTTTGAAATTGACAGCCGCAAATTGTTTCTACAGCTGAATTGTAAGTTTGCAGATTTTTTTTTTGCTTTTTTTAGATAAGTTTTTATTATTGTTTAATACTCAATTTTTGAACGTATTATATAAAATACAATATTCATTCTGAAACATTTTTACCCCCCCCCCCCCCCAAAAAAAAACAAACAAACAAACAACCTTCGGTAGTGACAATATTTATCTATATACAAAGCTATTTACCATGTTGGGGAATTAAATATTGAACCGGAAGTTACCCCAAAAATACGATTCATAAAGAAATTGTAAATTATTGCTTATAGGGGGGGATAAGGGCCTATCATTTTAAAATGATAATGCCTGACTCTTTTTTTATTGAAAGTAGGTATTCCAAGATATATTTTTTTTTTCATTTAAAGTGGAGACGGAGTAAAAGTATATCAAAGTAACTAGCAAATAATTGAAGTACTTTAAGTGGACCCTAGCACCCAAGTGATACTTGTCCATGTTCTTGTACCTTTCGCAATCTCTGATACGCTCTTGGACTAATGTAACTGATATGTGTGTTCCTTTTTAATTCGATTATTCGGAGGTTATTGAATGCCATCTATCACTGAATGCCATCTATCACTTGAATTGAATTTATCAAGTATTTTGGGCAATAGGTTGCATCAAGACTGGGCTGGGTAATTGTAGACAGAGAAAAGCCAAGACAGATAGTCCAAGTAATTGAGAGGCAAATGTTTAAATGGCTGGGGCACGGGTAAATGGCAGGAGTATGAATGACTCTCTTATTGGACACATACTTGTCAGGTTAGTTTTTGGAAAGGCATGCCTGCCTAGAGTCTTAGGCATGCTGATCAAGAATTTAACGAAGAGGCAAACAAGGCAGACCCGCCTATGGTCTTAAGAAGGTTGACCAAAAATTTAAAATTGACATAGGACCATAAATTTGCTTCAAATAACAGGCAAAACAATCGTTTAAAGCCATTTTTATCTTTCAAATAGTACCTATTCGGTGCCTAAGCTTAGCCCAACACTCTGAAAAAAATTAGGGTTTTTCACACACTTTTTGAAATTTTTGGGTCATATGCCCGAGACTCTGTATGGTTGGGTACACCTAAATGTTGTCCCAAATTCCTCTCTCACTTTAGAACTGGTCCAAGGACGCGCAGCGTCTCCGATCACTTTCCCAACAGTATCTAATCATTGTCTTAGCTCAGTTTCAGCTCAGTTATTATTGAATGCCATCTATCACTCAGTTTTCTAATAATTTGAGGTATATCTGAATAATTTCGACATTTTTGTTGTTGTCTTTGTACCCCTTTACTCATACCCTCAACTTTTTTTCAAAGAACACTAAGCTGTTTAACGTTATTTTGCGTGTTTGTTTGAACCATATAGTGACCTAGTTAATTATTAAGTAAATTATTTTTCTAATGAAAACTGAGAGAGTACCCTATCAAGGTGGTATCCAGAGAGGGGGTCTGGGGAGGTATTACATTTAAATGACAATAGCTCAAAATTTTATTTATTGAAAGCAGGGATCCCAAAAAGTTGATTTTTTTTATTTAAAGCAGAGACGGCATCCTATCAAGGTGGTATCCAGAGGGGGGGGGGGTAGTAAGCTATCATATTTAAATGATAATACCTCGACTTTTTTTTAAAGCAAGGGTGCCAATAATTTAATTATTTTTTTTATTTAAAGCAGAGACGGTATCCTATCAAGATGGTACCCAGAAGGGAGGGGGTATAGGGAGTTATTATATTTAAGTGATAGTACCTTGATTTTTTTTATTGAAAGCAGGGATGCCAAAAAGTTGAGAAGTTGACAAAAATTAACAAGATTTTCGTGAGTTATACTTGATACAGCACTTGCATGGTTTTATCGTCCAAAGGGAAAGGGACATAAGCTTCCAATTCGTTTTTTTTTTCTTATTGATGAAACGGGTTTACTTTGAAAACATTCATTCATAAGTACTGGGCAGATTCACACTAAAACAAATCGGTGTGACGAAAGCGATATCGACTTCCCCACCTAACGTTGCGCTCGAGTAACAATGGCTCCCTTGGTCCAGTGCCCAAGGTACATTAAAAGGCCAGGTCATAATAAAAGCTTTCAATTTAGGAGGTTCAAGGACAGTCTTATGACCTCAGGGTACTAGATGTTGCAAAGTTCTTACGTATCTACAGTGGTTTAGAAAATTCGATCACCCCACAAATGATTACCAAAAATATGCTCAAATGTAACATTTAGAATATTATAACACTTTTTTCAAAGCTTTGTAGAAAAGAAAAAAAGTCTAAATACCCCTAACTACGCTTGAAAGCTATTTTAAAGAGAAACTCTTTGGATATATCCATCGAAATGACCATAGCAGAAGCTTTGAGCTTCGGTGGGGATGAAAAAGGAGTCTTTGAGTATTTTTACCACAGGTCACTTATTGTTGCGACTTTCTTAAATTTGGTAATTCTTGTGAGCATTTGGAAATCAAAGCTTAAACTCAATAACTGATACTAAGTGTCCTAACATTTTGCTTGGATTAAAAGTAACGAACTAGGATGAAAATTTCAGCATCTTCCTGGAGCTACTTCAGTCTGCATATTATTTCATTTAATTACACTTAAAATGGATGAGCTTTTCATTTTTTACCTAAGAAAATAGCTGGCACTTCATTTTTCTTCATAACGAATAAACTAGTAAGTGTTTTTTGTGTCATTGTAATTGAAATGGTCTCATGTGAAGTGTTCATCATATATTTTTCAATTGGATAATTTTTACTCCTTTTAGATGGAGTTTATAATTTGACTGATATTAGGTATTTATCAGTTTATAATTTGGAATGAATCCCCAAAAGAAATTATGAATAATATCCAAAAGAGCAGCCAAAAGCAATAAAAAGCAGTAGTTCAGTCTTAGCCTACATGACATATATTCTATAAAGAAGCCAAAAAAAACTTTAAAATTCATTTTTTTTTTAAATTGTTATTAAAAACAATTTTTTAATAAAATAAGGCTTTTTAGGAATCAAAAAGAGCAAAAAAAAAAAAAAACAACACTCAATATCAAGGGGGCCCATTTCAACTGTTTTAAAGGTGAAAAAACAGATATAGGCAAAGGGCATTATGAAAAAATTAAGCTTCTAAGTTCAAACCTATATTCAAAGTTTTTACCCAGATAACTGACGACTTTTGTGATACGGTATTTGAAGCTTTGTATGCAGTAATTCTCGATGAAAAAAAAATACTAATTTTGATAATTATTTATGTTAAGAGTACAGAGCTAATGAATACTTCAACTACTCGTATTATGCAAGGGTTCTGAAACGCCACAGCCATTTCGTTTCTACCATAATTCTACTTCTCTTGATGAATAACGAAGAAGACCAGTTTCCAGCCAGCGACTTGTGAATTTTTGAAATCATGAATAGGCTCGAATCTGTTGTAAATTTAAGTTGTGATTTGACAAAGACTGATGAAAACGTTAATGTTTGCGGTCAACATTGATCACGCTGGCGGCGCGCCGCCAACATCTTACCAGTGGCGCGCCGCCGACATCTTACCGGCGGCACGGCGCGCTGTTTTTGGCCCCGTCGCCGCCGGTTTTCCCTCATCGACGCGGCGCCAGGGTCTAATTGCTACCGTCAAGAACTGCGAATAAGGAAATACTATCTAGCTCCTACAAGTCGGATGTCATCTTGCCAATATTCCTCTTCTTGATAGTAATTTTATTCCTCCACATTAGCACATGGAACATAATCCGTTCGTCAAACAATTTTTCCAGCGAAACTGCCATAAATCACCATCAATAAATGAATGAAACCCAAAACAAACAGAAATTACAATAAATATTTAGTTATTTTATATTTAGTAAAAGTACGGCCTTGGCCGTGAGTTTTGATTTTATGACAGGCTCATTTTTTCATAATATTTTCCTTTTTTTTACTGACAGATCTTTGTTTTTTTTTTTACTATTTTTTTTATTTACTACATAATTTTTTTTTACTGACAGATCTTTGTTCAACTCTGCTTTGAGTCTTCTTTTGTTCCCTAAACTTTTTTTCGTCATTGAGAAACTATGTTAATACAATTGTTAAAATTGTAAATGTGCTATGCCAGTGTATTGAAAATGAAACAAATTTTATCAGCCTAGTAATTTTACCTTTGGTCATTTCTCCTAACTGTATTGCTTATTTAAGTTTATTAACCTACTGAAATATTTTTCCTTCTGATGGTGTGAAGGTTCATAGAAAATCCATGTCTGCTAAAAAAAAATCATGTGTGCTACATCATCTTGTATGTTCCTATGCTACGATAAAATGGAGCTTTTTTTTTTTTTTAAAAAATTATTCTTAATTTAATCCACTCGCTTTATACTCTTAAAAAACATTAAAAATTTCAATTTTGAATCGACTGAGCCATCTCCTAAGTTTCCATGGCAACCCATTCTACACAAAGCTGACAAGAAAAAAAAATATGGCATACATAGAAGACGTTCGTTACTATGCAACCCAAAACAGGGCCGCATTGAACCCCATAAATTCGTGTTGTGTGTGACTTGCAAGGTTTCTTTTAGCATGGGCATAACATCCTCTTACACGGATGAGCTTCTACAGCCAAGGTCATGTTGTTTTTTAGTAGCTGCATCTCTTCGTGAAATAAAATTCAGTTTTAACAACTATTGCAATTTCCTTCATGCACATTGTAAATCATCAGCCCCACATGGCATCGGTTCAAATTTTAATAAAGTCTTCCTATTAATAAAAAATTGAATGATCAAAAAAATGAAAAGACGACCGCATGATTGTAAACCCAGAGTCAAGGGCCCTATACAAATATCCCATCAGAAAGAGAAGCTTCATAAATACATTTCTAGCAATCGGCTTTTCTCCAACAGTCTCTTTTAGCGATTAGTGTGAAACCATCTATGGGTCAGTGTCACTTTTACAGTTTTATCTTGTACATCTTGTTTAAGTATTAGTCAGCACTTATCTATCATTATTTTTGCATATCAAAAACGAAAAAGGCCTTTTTTTTTCTTAGCTAGAACCGTGTAAAGAGCCAACAACTTTTTTAAAGCTTTTTGTCAGAATTAGGACTTTCTTTACGTTTTCTTGATAGTTTTTGATAGCTCTAGTCTCTACTTATTTATCTGTCAGTACCTACTTCGTTGTACTTTTTCTGATGGCTTTCATCCTTTGTTATACTTATCTAAAATTCTATTTCAAACGGTTCAATGGTAAACTTGATCAATACAAATACGTGGCTCGATTTTGTCCACTTTCTCTTGTCCATAACTTTCACCTAACGAATATCTTCGTTTTGCATTTTCTTTCCTGTTTGTAACTGTATGAAAACATATTGAAGACAGATAAAATATTTTATTTTGTATTATTTTTGCAGTAAATATTTCTGAAACTCTTAATTTGACATTTTCTTTGTTTTCTCTATGCGTGGCTTCATCTCTTGTCTCCACAAATTTTTTTGAAGCCATAGTCTTTACAAATGTAACTGAAATTACCTACTGAAATATACAGTGAGACAGATCTTTGTTCAACTCTGCTTTGAGTCTTCTTTTGTTCCCTAAACTTTTTTTCGTCATTGAGAAACTATGTTAATACAATTGTTAAAATTGTAAATGTGCTATGCCAGTGTATTGAAAATGAAACAAATTTTATCAGCCTAGTAATTTTACCTTTGGTCATTTCTCCTAACTGTATTGCTTATTTAAGTTTATTAACCTACTGAAATATTTTTCCTTCTGATGGTGTGAAGGTTCATAGAAAATCCATGTCTGCTAAAAAAAAATCATGTGTGCTACATCATCTTGTATGTTCCTATGCTACGAGAAAATGGAGCTTTTTTTTTTTTTGTAAAAAATTATTCTTAATTTAATCCACTCGCTTTAGACTCTTAAAAAACATTAAAAATTTCAATTTTGAATCGACTGAGCCATCTCCTAAGTTTCCATGGCAACCCATTCTACACAAAGCTGACAAGAAAAAAAAATATGGCATACATAGAAGACGTTCGTTACTATGCAACCCAAAACAGGGCCGCATTGAACCCCATAAATTCGTGTTGTGTGTGACTTGCAAGGTTTCTTTTAGCATGGGCATAACATCCTCTTACACGGATGAGCTTCTACAGCCAAGGTCATGTTGTTTTTTAGTAGCTGCATCTCTTCGTGAAATAAAATTCAGTTTTAACAACTATTGCAATTTCCTTCATGCACATTGTAAATCATCAGCCCCACATGGCATCGGTTCAAATTTTAATAAAGTCTTCCTATTAATAAAAAATTGAATGATCAAAAAAATGAAAAGACGACCGCATGATTGTAAACCCAGAGTCAAGGGCCCTATACAAATATCCCATCAGAAAGAGAAGCTTCATAAATACATTTCTAGCAATCGGCTTTTCTCCAACAGTCTCTTTTAGCGATTAGTGTGAAACCATCTATGGGTCAGTGTCACTTTTACAGTTTTATCTTGTACATCTTGTTTAAGTATTAGTCAGCACTTATCTATCATTATTTTTGCATATCAAAAACGAAAAAGGCCTTTTTTTTTCTTAGCTAGAACCGTGTAAAGAGCCAACAACTTTTTTAAAGCTTTTTGTCAGAATTAGGACTTTCTTTACGTTTTCTTGATAGTTTTTGATAGCTCTAGTCTCTACTTATTTATCTGTCAGTACCTACTTCGTTGTACTTTTTCTGATGGCTTTCATCCTTTGTTATACTTATCTAAAATTCTATTTCAAACGGTTCAATGGTAAACTTGATCAATACAAATACGTGGCTCGATTTTGTCCACTTTCTCTTGTCCATAACTTTCACCTAACGAATATCTTGGTTTTGCATTTTCTTTCCTGTTTGTAACTGTATGAAAACATATTGAAGACAGATAAAATATTTTATTTTGTATTATTTTTGCAGTAAATATTTCTGAAACTCTTAATTTGACATTTTCTTTGTTTTCTCTATGCGTGGCTTCATCTCTTGTCTCCACAAATTTTTTTGAAGCCATAGTCTTTACAAATGTAACTGAAATTACCTACTGAAATATACAGTGAGACATATTAGCATGCAGTTGCGATGTCATAAACCTTATAGATATTACGGAAATGACAAAAAAATTAGTTTTTTTTAAGTAGTTGCCTTTTTTAGCGCTACCAAAATAAATTTATAAAAAAAGGGAGATCAAAGGATGAGCCGTCAAATTGGACCCCTAACCATCACTCTACCATTTTCATGTCGTCTGCTAACCTTGGCAAAAAGGGAGAACAAAACAGACTTATCATTTCAGTGCTGCTAGAGCTAGAATGTGATTGTAAGCTGAAAACCTCCAGCTGACGGTTTCCAACCGTCAGCCATTCATTGTTACACTTTACTTTTGATCTGCCACCGTTTTCGAAGATTTTTAAAATTCCCATTAATTGACTGTCGATAATATCTTGAAGTTTCACACGTATAATAGTTATCGTCCTTGAAGCAATGTCAAATGACGATTCTTGTACATTTGAAAATATATTTATAAGCATGTTTTTAATTTTCAGTTATATCAGAGGAGATTCCATCTAAACTGAGTGTACGCTAAACGCATATCTTAATAGTTTTTAGTTACTATTAGTTTTTATTTACTTTTTTTTTGGTTTTTAGTTTTTAATAGTTTAGTTTTTATGTTAATAGTTTAATACAGTTACGAGCTTTCACTCGGAGTATAAATTCTATTGTACTTGAATTATTGTCTTGGAATACTATTGCCTTACTTCTCTCTATTTAGAGGTAATATACATTGACATAGCTAGGCAATAATCCTAGGGCAGGGGAGAGGGGTTACGAGCTTTCAGTAGGAGAACACATTCTGTTATACTTGAATCATTGTCTTGGAATACTATCGTCTTAATTCTCTCAATTAAGAGGTAATATCCATTGTCACAGCTAGGCAATAATCCTAGCACGGGGAGGGGGAAGGGTTTTACGAGCTTCCACTAGGAGCATAAATTCTATTATACTTGAACTATTGTATCGGAATACTATCACCTTAATTCTCTGTATTTAGAGGTAATATCCACTGTCAAAGCTAGGCAATAATCCTAGCGCGGGGAGGGGGAAGGGTTTTACGAGCTTCCACTAGGAGCATAAATTCTATTATACTTGACTCATTGTATCGGAATACTATCACCCTAATTCTCTGTATATAGAGGTAATATCCACTGTCACAGCTAGGCAATAATCCTAGCGCGGGGAGGGGAAGGGTTTTACGAGCTTCCACTAGGAGCAAAAATTCTATTATACTTGACTTATTGTATCGGAATACTATCACCCTAATTCTCTGTATTTAGAGGTAATATCCACTGTCACAGCTAGGCAATAATCCTAGCGCGGGGAGGGGCAAGGGTTTTACGAGCTTCCACTAGGAGCATAAATTCTATTATACATGAATTATTGTATCGGAATACTATCACCCTAATTCTCTGTATTTAGAGGTAATATCCACTGTCACAGCTAGGCAATAATCCAAGCGCGGGGAGGGGCAAGGGTTTTACGAGCTTCTACTAGGAGCAAAAATTTTATTATACTTGAATTATTGTATCGGAATACTATCACCCTAATTCTCTGTATTTAGAGGTAATATCCACTGTCAAAGCTAGGCAATAATCGTCGCTCGGGGAGGGGCAAGGGTTTTACGAGCTTCCACTAGGAGCAAAAATTCTATTATACATGAATTATTGTATCGGAATACTATCACCCTAATTCTCTGTATTTAGAGGTAATATCCACTGTCAAAGATAGGTACTAATCCTAGCTCGGGGAGGGGCAAGGGTTTTACGAGCTTCCACTAGGAGCAAAAATTCTATTATACTTGACTTATTGTATCGGAATACTATCACCCTAATTCTCTGTAGTTAGAGGTAATATCCATTGTCACAGCTAGGCAATAATCCAAGCGTGGGGAGGGGGAAGGGTTTAACGAGCTTCCACTAGGAGCATAAATTCTATTATACTTGAATTATTGTATCGGAATACTATCACCCTAATTCTCTGTATATAGAGGTAATATCCACTGTCACAGCTAGGCAATAATCCTAGCGCGGGGAGGGGGAAGGGTTTTACGAGCTTCCACTAGGAGCAAAAATTCTATTATACTTGACTTAATGTATCGGAATACTATCACCCTAATTCTCTGTAGTTAGAGGTAATATCCACTGTCACAGCTAGGCAATAATCCTAGCGCGGGGAGGGGCAAGGGTTTTACGAGCTTCCACTAGGAGCAAAAATTCTATTATTCATGACTCATTGTATCGGAATACTATCACCATAATTCTATGTATTTAGAGGTAATATCCACTGTCACAGATAGGTAATAATCGTAGCACGGGGAGGGGCAAGGGTTTTACGAGCTTCAACAAGGAGCATAAATTCTATTATTCTTGAATCATTGTATCGGTATACTATCACCCTAATTCTCTGTATTTAGAGGTAATATCCACTGTCACAGCTAGGCAATAATCCTAGCGCGGGGAGGGGGAAGGGTTTTACGAGCTTCCACTAGGAGCAAAAATTCTATTATACTTGAATCATTGTATCGGAATAGTATCACCCTAATTCTCTGTATTTAGAGGTAGTATCCACTGTCACAGCTAGGCAATAATCCTCGCGCGGGGAGGGGGAAGGGTTTTACGAGCTTCCACTAAGAGCAAAAATTCTATTATTCTTGAATCATTGTATCGGAATACTATCACCCTAATTCTCTGTATTTAGAGGTAATATCCACTGTCACAGCTAGGCAATAATCCTAGTGCGGGGAGGGGGAAGGGTTTTACGAGCTTCCACTATGAGCAAAAATTCTATTATACTTGAATCATTGTATCGGAATACTATCACCCTAATTCTCTGTATTTAGAGGTAGTATCCACTGTCACAGCTAGGCAATAATCCTAGCGCGGGGAGGGGGAAGGGTTTTACGAGCTTCCACTAGGAGCAAAAATTCTATTATACTTGAATCATTGTATCGGAATACTATCACCCTAATTCTCTGTATTTAGAGGTAATATCTAATGTCACAGCTAGGCAATAATCCTAGCGCGGGGAGGGGGAAGGGTGTTACGAGCATCCACTAGGAGCAAAAATTCTATTATACTTGAATCATTGTATCGGAATACTATCACCCTAATTCTCTGTATTTAGAGGTAATATCTAATGTCACAGCTAGGCAATAATCCTAGCGCGGGGAGAGGAAGGGTTTTACGAGCCTCCACTAGGAGCAAAAATTCTATTATACTTGAATAATTGTATCGGAATACTATCACCCTAATTCTCTGTATTTAGAGGTAATATCCACTGTCACAGCTAGGCAATAATCCTAGCGCGGGGAGGGGGGAGGGTTTTACGAACTTCCACTAGGAGCATAAATTCTATTATACTTGAATTATTGTATCGGAATACTATCACCCTAATTCTCTGCATTTAGAGGTAATATCCACTGTCACAGCTAGGCAATAATCCTAGCGCGGGGAGGGGGAAGGGTTTTACGAGCTTCCACTAGGAGCAAAAATTCTATTATACTTGAATCATTGTATCGGTATACTATCACCCTAATTCTCTGTATTTAGAGGTAATATCCACTGTCACAGCTAGGCAATAATCCTAGCACGGGGAGGGGGAAGGGTTTTACGAGCTTCCACTAGGAGCATAAATTCTATTATACTTGAATTATTGTATCGGAATACTATCACCCTAATTCTCTGTATTTAGACGTAATATCCACTGTCACAGCTAGGCAATAATCCTAGCGCGGGGAGGGGGAAGGGTTTTACGAGCTTCCACTAGGAGCAAAAATTCTATTATACTTGAATCATATTATCGGAATACTATCACCCTAATTCTCTGTATTTAGAGGTAATATCCACTGTCACAGCTAGGCAATAATCCTAGCGCGGAGAGGGGGCAGGGTTTTACGAGCTTCCACTATGAGCAAAAATTCTATTATACTTCAATCATTGTATCGGAATACTATCACCCTAATTCTTTGTATTTAGAGGTAATATCCACTGTCAAAGCTAGGCAATAATCCTAGCGCGGGGAGGGGGAAGGGTTTTACGAGCTTCCACTAGGAGCATAAATTCTATTATACTTGAATTATTGTATCGGAATACTATCACCCTAATTCTCTGTATTTAGAGGTAATATCCACTGTCACAGATAGGTAATAATCCTAGCGCGGGGAGGGGGAAGGGTTTTACGAGCTTCCACTAGGAGCAAAAATTCTATTATACTTGACTTATTGTATCGGAATACTATCACCATAATTCTCTGTATTTAGAGGTAATATCCACTGTCACAGCTAGGCAATAATCCTAGCGCGGAGAGGGGGAAGGGTTTAACGAGCTTCCACTAGGAGCATAAATTTTATTATACTTGAATTATTGTATCGGAATACTATCACCCTAATTCTCTGTATATAGAGGTAATATCCACTGTCACAGCTAGGCACTAATCCTAGCGCGGGGAGGGGCAAGGGTTTTACGAGGTTCCACTAGGAGCAAAAATTCTATTATACTTGACTTATTGTATCGGAATACTATCACCCTAATTCTATGTATTTAGAGGTAATATCCACTGTCACAGCTAGGCAATAATCCTAGCGCGGGGAGGGGCAAGGGTTTAACGAGCTTCCACTAGGAGCATAAATTCTATTATACTTGAATTATTGTATCGGAATACTATCACCCTAATTCTCTGTATATAGAGGTAATATCCACTGTCACAGCTAGGCAATAATCCTAGCGCGGGGAGGGGGAAGGGTTTTACGAGCTTCCACTAGGAGCAAAAATTCTATTATACTTCAATCATTGTATCGGTATACTATCACCCTTATTTTATGTATTTAGAGGTAATATCCTCTGTAACAGCTAGGCAATAATCCTAGCACGGGGAGGGGGAAGGGTTTTACGAGCTTCCACTAGGAGCAAAAATTCTATTATACTTGACTAATTGTATCGGAATACTATCACCCTAATTCTCTTTATTTAGAGGTAATATCCACTGTCACAGCTAGGCAATAATCCTCGCGCGTGGAGGGGCAAGGGTTTTACGAGCTTCCACTAAGAGCAAAAATTCTATTATACTTGAATCATTGTATCGGAATAGTATCACCCTAATTCTCTGTATTTAGAGGTAGTATCCACTGTCACAGCTAGGCAATAATCCTAGCGCGGGGAGGGGGAAGGGTTTTACGAGCTTCCACTAGGAGCAAAAATTCTATTATACTTCAATCATTGTATCGGTATACTATCACCCTTATTCTATGTATTTAGAGGTACTATCCGCTGTTACAGCTAGGCAATAATCCTTGCGCGGGGAGGGGGAAGGGTTTTACGAGCTTCCACTAGGAGCATAAATTCTATTATACTTGACTTATTGTATCGGAATACTATCACCCTAATTCTCTGTATTTAGAGGTAATATCCGCTATCACAGCTAGGCAATAATCCTAGCGCGGGGAGGGGGAAGGGTTTTACGAGCTTCCACTAGGAGCATAAATTCTATTATACTTCAATCATTGTATCGGTATACTATCACCCTTATTTTATGTATTTAGAGGTAATATCCGCTGTCACAGCTAGGCAATAATCCTAGCGCGGGGAGGGGGAAGGGTTTTACGAGCTTCCACTAGGAGCAAAAATTCTATTATACTTGACTAATTGTATCGGAATACTATCACCCTAATTCTCTGTATTTAGAGGTAATATCCACTGTCACAGCTAGGCAATAATCCTAGCGCGTGGAGGGGCAAGGGTTTTACGAGCTTCCACTAGGAGCAAAAATTCTATTATACTTGAATCATTGTATCGGAATAGTATCACCCTAATTCTCTGTATTTAGAGGTAGTATCCACTGTCACAGCTAGGCAATAATCCTAGCGCGGGGAGGGGGAAGGGTTTTACGAGCTTCCACTAGGAGCAAAAATTCTATTATACTTCAATCATTGTATCGGTATACTATCACCCTTATTCTATGTATTTAGAGGTAATATCCTCTGTTACAGCTAGGCAATAATCCTAGCGCGGGGAGGGGGAAGGGTTTTACGAGCTTCCACTAGGAGCATAAATTCTATTATACTTGACTTATTGTATCGGAATAGTATCACCCTAATTCTCTTTATTTAGAGGTAATATCCACTGTCACAGCTAGGCAATAATCCTAGCGCGGGGAGGGGGAAGGGTTTTACGAGCTTCCACTAGGAGCAAAAATTCTATTACTAAGAGCCTCACATAGAATCAGAATTGAACTATATTAAGGACATTTTATTTTGCAATGGCTACCCTATAAAATTACATGAGACCATTATAGACAGAAGACGAAAAAAGGCAGAGGGGAGTGCATCGGGTCCACAAGCCCCAATAGATACCGTCCCATTGGTGGATGATAAGAAAATTTTCACTGTTCTACCCTACATTCCAAAATTGAGTGACAAATTGAAAAGAATCTTTAAAAAACATAAACTGAGCGTCGCCTTTAAAAATTCAAATATTACACAGAACTTTTTTAACAACGGCAAAGATAAAATCAGGCCCATTCTGGGTAGTGGTGTTTATAGAATTCCTTGTTCTTGTGGCTGTTTTTATGTTGGTAGAACCCAACATCAATTGGGGGAGAGGTTATCTGAGCATAAGTCCTCAATCGACAAGGCAATGAGGTTACGCCAAAAGCCTGAGGTTTTTTATTCCGCCTTGGCGCAACATGTGTACGAGAATCCACACCATTTCATTTTGTCTGACGAGGCCTCTATCGTTCCCCGCGTTAAAGGTCTCACGCAAGTGTCCAAGGACGCAGTTGAAATAAAAAAGCACATTCACCAAAAGGTAGCTCTCAATAGAGACACTGGAGAAATTTTTTAAGTCCCATTTATGACAAAATTATTAATTCTGATCATGTTTACATACATCCACAAAGTTATATTGTGCAATCAAATAGATTCTCTGCTTACAATCAAACTGGAAAGCGATCAGCCTTTAAAAGTGCTTTACGCAAAATGATTCTGAAATGCCATTTAGACTTGTGTTTTTTTTCAGTTACCCTTTCACCGTTACTAGGAAAGGGTCGTCCAATTTTAGTTTGGTGTTTTTATTTTAAGGTTTGGTTTTTATATTTTTATCAGTTTTATTCTGCACTTAGGACGGTCAAGCGAAGGTCTTGACCGAAATTTTTGCATAATTTTACAATTTTTTCACTGGCTGTTAATTATCCTCGTTTTCTTCCTTTCTTCGCGATTTTTTGTTTATCATGATTAGCCAGTGTGGTCTCAGAAATTATTTATCATTGTATCGGAATACTATCACCCTAATTCTCTGTATATAGAGGTAGTATCTACTGTCACAGCTAGGCAATAATCCTCGCGCGGGGAGGGGCAAGGGTTTAACGATCTTCCCCTATGAGCAAAATTTCTATTATGCTTCAATCATTGTATCGGAATACTATCACCCTAATTCTCTGTATTTAGAGGTAATATCCACTGTCACAGCTAGGCACTAATCCTAGCGCAGGGAGGGGGAAGGGTTTTACGAGCTTCCACTAGGAGCAAAATTTCTATTATACTTGACTTATTGTATCGGAATACTATCACCCTAATTCTCTGTATTTAGAGGTAATATCCACTGTCACAGCTAGGCAATAATCCTAGCGCGGGGAGGGGGAAGGGTTTTACGAGCTTCCACTAGGAGCATAAATTCTATTATACTTGAATCATTGTATCGGTATACTATCACCTTAAATCTCTGTATTTAGAGGTAATATCTATTGACATAGCTAGGCAATAATCCTAGGGGGGGGGGAGTGTTACGAGCTTTCACTAGGAGTATAAAAAACAAATATACATGTGCGTTTAGCGCACAAAGAGTAAAAAATCATTTTAATAGAATTCAATCTTCATTATTTAATCGAGACGGATTAGCTCTAAGTTGTACCAGTGCTCTCAGATTAAAAAAAAAAAAAATCAGGTGCACGAGTTTAAACCAAGAAAAAACCAGACAACCTTGAGACAGAAAAAATCATCTTATCTCTGCAATGTGAAAATTCACTCAAATATTCGTCTATTTATTCATCTCACAATTCCAATTATTGCAATTTATGTCCTTTATTAAAAAAAACAACAAAAAAACAACAACAACAACAGCTGAATAAGACGGGGCCTAATTGTTATAATGATGATTAGTTACAATTTATTTATCTTCAAATCGAAGATGAATAAATTGTAATTATTCATAGTTATATCAATTTGACCCCGACTTATTTAGCTTTTGCTGTTTATTTTTTTTTAACAAAGCGCATAAATTACAATAATTGCAATTGTAAGATGAATAAATAGACGAATATTTGAGTGAATATTCACATTCCAGAGATCCGACGATTGTTTCTGATTCAAGGTTCAAAAGAATTCTAGTGCAGTTTTTAACATTTTATAAACTGATATTAAAAAACATACCTGGTCTTGTAAAGAGCACAATTTTATTTCCATCTTCCAACTTTATGTGTGGCATATCATCGGTTTTACATTTATCGCTTGGAATTATTGGTCTGACCCTACAGAAAACCCTAATGTTGCCCTAAAATACAAAAACATAAGGTTAAAAAAATACATAACGAATACATTAGGTATTAAAAATATATAAGGTCAAAACTAAATCTTGAGCCTTTTCCTTTTCACGGCTGCAGCGATAGTTGCAACCTAGCAAAAATTGTAACTATTATTACGACTAGTCTTATTGCTAAAATGGTATTTTGAAAATAAATCTATGGGTTTCGAAAAATGGCCAGAAACCCCTCTGAAATGGTGTCAGATCGAAATTAAAAGTATACTATTTGAATTGACATTACTAAAAACTCCACGAAACTTGCGACCCGAACTCGAACAACAAGAAAACCCTCTTGTTCATGGGTAGCACCAATGTGTCCTCTTTTTTTTGTTCAGTGCAAGCAGGGCACTGGGTCAAACCACTCAGGATCTGTGAATACAAGAGGTGTTTAAGGCTCATTTGAAAGAAAGCTGCAATATTTAGTCCCATTAATATAACATAATATTTAAAATATAATATAATTTTAGACAAAAAAACTACAGCTCCATATACAAGATGATATATATTTTTATCATCAGATTTTGATGAGGCAGGGTATATCATACTAACATCTTGATTTCCTGATTTCACAGGGCTCGTAAAAAAATAAAAATAAATAAAAAGTCGAAGGTTTTTTTCCTTTGAAAAAGTTGCTTCTCTGGGATGTGATTTCATATTTGAATGACTCTGCTGCCTGATTTCACTGGGTTCGTTTTTACAAAATCCAGCGAAGAAAAAGCCGAAGGATTTCCCCTTGTATGATACAAACCTCTCTGTTCAAAGGCTGAATGTATATTCTGCTCGGAGATGAAAATGACAGACTTGAACTTTCTTAAGCTTTCAAAAATAAACGCATCTTGAAGAAATCAGACATAGAATACACTTAACATTGGTTCGTATCTATGAAACCCTGGGATAGACTACAATAATACCTTTGTGAAACTGTAATACCTGAGATTAGAGTCCAGATCTTTTTGTATAAACCAAAAATCATACATTATAAGGGTTATTACTAAATTTCTAAATATTTCTTAGCAGAAAAATCCAAATCCTTACAATTCGTCCTTTGGGCTATTACTGCAATTAACATTAGTGATTTTACTAATTATAAATCAGTTCTTATATAGAGAACGTTCATGAAAATACATAACAAAAAAAATGACTCGGTTGAATACAAAAAGGCTAATAAATTTAGTTCAACTAACTAAAGGATAAAGAGACTCTAAAGTGATCGATGGTATGTTTATGATAGATGGTCCGGCAGCTGGGATTAAATCCCTGGGCCCCTTACTGCTAAGTAATATAACATATACTATCACAAAAAAAGAGAAGGGCGTAGTCCCCGTATACCATATAAAGGACAGAGCGTCACCTGCGCTTTGCCATAAACAAATTATGCATTAGGCCTACGTGTTTCTTTTTTTTTGTAATTACAATCCTGGATTAGATCCTTTATCGAATTTATCAAAACTTTTTTATACATACATGCCCCATCGTTCCTCAATTTTAATCCAAACATTTTTTTTTGTTTAACTATGGCCCGTATCGTCTTTTACTACGTTGCAGCTACCGCTGCAACCACGATTTATGTATATACATTACACAAGAAAAAGCATTCGGCTTTTTTGTTAGTTGGAACATAGTAGAGAACATACAATAGAATCAGGCAATAGTCAGTCAAATATGACATCATACTTCAGAGAAGCAACTTCGAAAAAAAAAAAAAACTAAAAATTCTTTATGTGCTATTTTTGTTACTTTTGTAGAAGTCAGACAAGAACTTCGGAGAGTGGGGCTCAAGCGTGGGCCGTGGGCGGAAGGATATGAGTTCAACACACTATGTGGAAACGATCAATCTTAGACGATAACAACCATAAAAACCAGCATAATGAAGTGCTGGTCTTCTATGATCATCTCTAGAGTTAACTGTGGCACCATATTCTAGCAATAATTTAACAATTTTACCATGGTGACCCCGAGCTGCGATATGAAGCACAGGAATTTCATCTTTTTGCTTAGCATTAATATCAGCTTCATACCTACAAAGAATGTCAACGATCTATGCAACCCTTCTTGACAGCATTGGGCAAACCCTCAGGAATATCTTTTTTATTAGCTTTCTTAGCTAAAAGCACCTTGGTAAGGTTGAAATCATTGAAAGCACCTTCGTAAGGTTGAGTTTTTAATTGCATAAGATATTGGAGTTCTCCCCATTGGCGCCCATAAGCTGAATTCCAGGGGGGGGGCAAACCTCGCCTAATTGGCACTTTTAATGCTATATAATAGAAATCTTAGAACAAAAATATAAAAATAAGGCAGCATCATTCAGCCGGGGGGGGGGGCTCCCCCCCCCCTTACGGACGCCCATGGTTCTCCCATTTTTATCTTGGGCATTTATATTTGCTCCATTGCCTATAAAAAAAACTAGTTACTTGTCCCTGTTGGTTTTTAACTGCAGTATGTAAGAGTGTAAAACCGTTTGTATTGCACCATTTGTAAAGGTATAAAATCAGTCTTGTACAGATGAGGAGAAAAAAAACCGAAAAAAAGATGCCGCATATGTAGAATATTGTGGTTGTAGCCACTTTTCTAGATTTTCAAGCCAAGATGTTTCCACTTGTTAATTTGACTTTGATCTACTTCTTCTTCAATGGTTGTTGTAAATGCAGGAAAGACTACTGGAGGACTGGGGGAATGAACAGCAGCGATAACTGAGATAATACTGGCTAGCAGTTGTATCTTATGTACTCCAATAATTTAATTTGACGTTTTTATTTCGCTAGCACCTTTTCTATCATCAATTCGTAAGAGTGTGAAAAAGAGGGCACTTCCCCTCTGTGTAGGGAAAGAGTGCAATTAGGTAAAAAAAGAGTGGGAAAACTACGAAAGTGTGTACGTTGGCAACCTTGAACGGAGACCCAAAACCATGTCACAACACTGGAACAGCTTTGACCTTTATACATTAGCCTATCCTCATCAAACGAGGAAACTGGGAATCCAAATTTAAAAAAAGAAGTCAACAGCTGTTTGGCGCTACCATTCTTCTTGGAAATGGAAAAATGAATACAAAGTAAGGTGATGGAGAAGCAACGACCAACACAAACCTTTGCAAGGTCTACTCTCAATCTGATAAAATTCTGCAAAGACTTTAGGCCTACGTACCCTTTAAAAGCGGGAATGACCCATCTCGGCTTGTGACAGCCATTTTTTCTGAAAAAAAAATCTTACCAGCCAGGGACATAAGAATTTGTTTTGGATGGGGCCCATACTATCATACGACAGAAAAGGGTACATTATGAAAATGTGAGGTAATATTGTAGTTTAGGGACTTCTTGGTTTAGCAAACGGCTCTCATAGATATACCAGTACTCCGCTAGCAGAGAAGAAAAAAAGGGGCCATATCAGTGCTACACATGCAATTTCCAATGGTGTAATTGTTGTTTCGATTCGACATCATTTTTAAGGGGTTTCAGACTGTTTTTAGAAATTCTCAGAAGCTTTTTTCGCAACAAACTTTTACTATTATGACTAATCGAAATAATAGTTAGCATTCCTGAACCCTAGGCCGTGGTTTGCTTTTTAATACGTAGCAGCAATCGGTGCAACCGTGATATACGTTATTTGTATTCATGCTAAACTTGATAGTAAAAGAGACAAATTCTCCCAGACAAATTTCCTGACGAGAATAGGCCAGGTATAAAACATAAGAGCTGTTCCGGTGCTGTGAGATGGTTTGGGGTCTCCGTATCCATCAAAAGCTCCTTTGTATCCCTGCAAGGGAAACCCTGTTTCTGCACTCATACCGGCGTCAGTTTCGACCTTTCACGATTTTGCCTAACCACGAGCAAGACTTCAAATGGCGCTGCAGGATGACCTTGAAAGTGGTAGACCTCGAGGAAATTATAGAATAGTAAACAGTACAGCCTTTGTACTGAATTCTGATTAATGGATATTTTTTGGGGGGGTTTTGCTTCTTTCGATTGACTGAAAATCTCTTCCTCGCTAAGTTATCGATCATATCAATTATGGGTTGGCCCCCCCTAGTTGTATAATGTCTGTAGGCATGAATAAAGAATGAATCGGAGGCAATAGGCTTGAAATTGTTTGTGCAGGATTTCGACTCTTTCTTATATTAATAAAAAAAAAACAATTTTTTTTAACTGAAAGTAAGGAGCAATATTAAAACTTAAAACGAACAGAAATTATTCCGTATATAAAAGGGGCTGTTACCTCCTCAACGCCTCGCTCTTTACGCTAAAGTTATTTATTGTTTTAAAAAATAAAGTTGTGAGACAGAGTCAAACTTTGGCCCTTTCATATACGGAATAATTTCTGTTCGTTTTAAGTTTTAATGTCGTTCCTTACTTTCAGCTAAAAAAACTTGTTTTTTTTATTTAATTTCTTATCGTTTTTGAATTAATGCAGCTTTGATTTTGGCTCACCGTACACGAATAATTAAAATGAAATTTGCATATTAATTTTACTTTTTTTTTGGCTAAATGGCTTTATCGAAATTCTGTTCTGACATAACTTACGAATTAACTTACGTAACGAACTTCTATATTCGTATATTTGTATTACGTATATTAGTAGAAAGCTATCTTATACTCGTGACATGACCACGTGGTTTATGGTTTTCTCACTGAGAATGAAAAAACAGAATTTTTCTCACTTGAAAAAACAGGAATTTTCTCACTTTTATGGATGTTTCTTTTACGGTTAGGTGTGTTGGTCAATTTATTTGATGTTTTTAATGGATGTCAACATCAATTTATGTGTGTTTTATGGTTTTTGTCAGTGAGAATGAAAAAACAGGAACTTTCTCACTTTGATGGATGTCAACATCATTTTATGTCTGTTTTATGGTTTTTGTCAGTGAGAATGAAAAAACGGGATTTTTCTCACATTAACGGATGTCAACAGCAATTCATGTCTGTTTTATGGTTTTTGTCAGTGAGAATGAAAAAACAGGAATTTTCTCACATTCATGGATGTCAACATCATTTTATGTCTGTTTTATGGTTTTTGTCAGTGAGAATGAAAAAACAGAATTTTTCTCACATTAACGGATGTCAACAGCAATTCATGTCTGTTTTATGGTTTTTGTCAGTGAGAATGAAAAAACAGGAATTTTCTCACATTCATGGATGTCAACATCATTTTATGTCTGTTTTATGGTTTTTGTCACTGAGAATGAAAAAACAGGATTTTTCTCACATTAACGGATGTCAACAGCAATTCATGTCTGTTTTATGGTTTTTGTCACTGAGAATGGAAAAACAGGAATTTTCTCACATTTATGGATGGATGGATGGATGGATGGATGGATGGATGGATGGTTCTTTCAATTATTTCGGCGAGAACAGTTAGAGACATTTTAAAAGATGATTTTAGAAGAGGATTTGAGGGTGAAACTCTGTGGTCGTTATACTACACAAATTCCATTTGAACAGTGTTGTGAGGTCCTCCACCCCAACCCCAAAGGGCCCTCATACCCCAGCCCAACCCCGAAGGAAGCTCCCGATCCTCAAAGGTCCCCCAGGGCTCCCAAAGGGCCCCCGGCGCCCCAAAGGCTCCTGAGCCCCACCCCATTTTTAATACTTTTTTAGGGCTTTATTATATCTTTTCAGAACAAGTTATTTTCTTATCGAAATCTGAAAGTAGGGTCTGGGTACATTTAGAATGGTGGCAATTATGAACTTTGAACATTATACTGAAAATAAGGGGGAATTGATGTTTGGAAAGAGGGTTTTGGAGCTAGGCTATTCATTTCAAATTAAAGTTTGTAGAACATGACCTAAACATGAGCTAAAATATTATACTAAAGACAACAAGGAGGGGGATGATCTACTTCAAAGCAGTAGACTGCTTAAACCAATCAAGTTGATAGTATTTAATAGGAAACTTTGAATGAGATAACTAAACATAAACATTATAATCAAAGCGATGGGGAATTGATATTTGGAAAGAGGGATTTGGAGCTAGGCTATTCATTTCAAAATTAAAGTTTGTAGAACCTGACCTAAACATGAGCTAAAATATTATAATAAAGAAAACAAGGAGAGGGGCTGACCTACTTCAAAGCAATAGGCTGCTTAAACCAATCAAGTTGATATTATTTATTAGGAAAATTTGAATGAGATAACTAAACATAAACATTATACTGAAAATAAGGGGGAATTGATGTTTGGAAAGAGGGCTTTGGAGCTAGGCTATTCATTTCAAATTAAAGTTTGTAGAACCTGACCTAAACATAAGCTAAAATATTATACTAAAGACAACACGGAGGGGGGGCTGATCTAATTCAAAGCAGTCGGCTGCTTAAACCAATCAAGTTGATATTATTTATTAGGAAACTTTGAATGAGATAACTAAACATAAACATTATACTGAAATAAGGGGGAATTGATGTTTGGAAAGAGGGCTTTGGAGCTAGGCTATTCATTTCAAAATTAAAGTTTGTAGAACATGACCTAAAACATGAGCTAAATATTATAATAAAGACAACAAGGAGGGGGATTATCTACTTCAAAGCAGTAGACTGATTAAACCAAACAAGTTGATATTATTTATTAGGAAACTTTGAATGAGATAACTAAACTTCAAAGCAGTAGGCTGCTTAAACCAATCAAGTTGATATTATTTATTAGGAAACTTTGAATGAGATAACTAAACATTATACTGAAAATAAGGGGGAATTGATGTTTGGAAAGAGGGCTTTAGAGCTAGGCTATTCATTTCAAAATTAAAATTTGTAGAACATGACCTAAACATGAGCTAAATATTATAATAAAGACAACAAGGAGGGGGCGCATCTACTTCAAAGCAGTAGACTGCTTAAACCAATCATGTTGTTATTATTTATTAGGAAACTTTGAAGAGATAACTAAACTTCAAAGCAGTAGGCTGCTTAAACCAATCAAGTTGATATTATTTATTAGGAAACTTTGAATGAGATAACTAAACATAAACATTATAATGAAAACGAGTGGAAATTGATATTTGGAAAGAGGGTTTTGGAGCTAGGCTATTCATTTCAAAATTAAAGCTTATAGAACATGAACTAAACATGAGCTAAAATATTATACTAAAGATAACAAGGAGGGGGGCTGATCTAATTCAAAGCAGTAGGCTGCTTAAACCAATCAAGTTGATATTATTTATTAGGAAACTTTGAATGAGATAACTAAACATAAACATTATACTGAAATAAGGGGGAATTGATGTTTGGAAAGAGGGCTTTGGAGCTAGGCTATTCATTTCAAAATTAAAGTTTGTAGAACATGACCTAAAACATGAGCTAAATATTATAATAAAGACAACAAGGAGGGGGCTGATCTACTTCAAAACAGTAGACTGATTAAACCAAACAAGTTGATATTATTTATTAGGAAACTTTGAATGAGATAACTAAACTTCAAAGCAGTAGGCTGCTTAAACCAATCAAGTTGATATTATTTATTAGGAAACTTTGAATGAGATAACTAAACATAAACATTATACTGAAAATAAGGGGGAATTGATGTTTGGAAAGAGGGCTTTAGAGCTAGGCTATTCATTTCAAAATTAAAATTTGTAGAACATGACCTAAACATGAGCTAAATATTATAATAAAGACAACAAGGAGGGGGCGCATCTACTTCAAAGCAGTAGACTGCTTAAACCAATCATGTTGTTATTATTTATTAGGAAACTTTGAAGAGATAACTAAACTTCAAAGCAGTAGGCTGCTTAAACCAATCAAGTTGATATTATTTATTAGGAAACTTTGAATGATATAACTAAACATAAACATTATAATGAAAACGAGTGGAAATTGATATTTGGAAAGAGGGTTTTGGAGATAGGCTATTCATTTCAAAATTAAAGCTTGTAGAACATGAACTAAACATGAGCTAAAATATTATACTAAAGATAACAAGGAGGGGGGCTGATCTAATTCAAAGCAGTAGGCTGCTTAAACCAATCAAGTTGATATTATTTATTAGGAAACTTTGAATGAGATAACTAAACATAAACATTATACTGAAATAAGGGGGAATTGATGTTTGGAAAGAGGGCTTTGGAGCTAGGCTATTCATTTCAAAATTAAAGTTTGTAGAACATGACCTAAAACATGAGCTAAATATTATAATAAAGACAACAAGGAGGGGGCTGATCTACTTCAAAACAGTAGACTGATTAAACCAAACAAGTTGATATTATTTATTAGGAAACTTTGAATGAGATAACTAAACTTCAAAGCAGTAGGCTGCTTAAACCAATCAAATTGATATTATTTATTAGGAAACTTTGAATGAGATAACTAAACATAAACATTATACTGAAAATAAGGGGGAATTGATGTTTGGAAAGAGGGCTTTAGAGCTAGGCTATTCATTTCAAAATTAAAATTTGTAGAACATGACCTAAACATGAGCTAAATATTATAATAAAGACAACAAGGAGGGGGCGCATCTACTTCAAAGCAGTAGACTGCTTAAACCAATCATGTTGTTATTATTTATTAGGAAACTTTGAAGAGATAACTAAACTTCAAAGCAGTAGGCTGCTTAAACCAATCAAGTTGATATTATTTATTAGGAAACTTTGAATGAGATAACTAAACATAAACATTATAATGAAAACGAGTGGAAATTGATATTTGGAAAGAGGGTTTTGGAGCTAGGCTATTCATTTCAAAATTAAAGTTTGTAGAACATGAACTAAACATGAGCTAGAATATTATAATAAAGAAAACAAGGAGGGGGGCTGACCTACTTCAAAGCAGTAGGCTGCTTAAACCAATCAAGTTGATATTATTTATTAGGAAACTTTGAATGAGATAACTAAACATAAACATTATAATGAAAATAAGAGGGATTTGATGTTTGGAAAGAGGGCTTTGGAGCTAGGATATTCATTTCGAAATTAAATTTTGAAGAACCTTACCTAAACAGGAGCTAAAATATCATACTAAAGACAGCAAGGAGGGGGGCTGATCTACTACAAAGCAGTAGGCTGCTTAAACCAAAGAAGTTAATATTATTTATTAGGAAACTTTGAACGAGATAACTAAACATAAACATTACAATGAAAACGAGGGGGAATTCATATTTGGAAAGAGGGTTTTGGAGCTAGGCTATTTATTTCAAAATTAAAGTTTGTAGAACCTGAACTAAACATGAGCTAGAATATTATAATAAAGAAAACCAGGAGGGGGACTGACCTACTTCAAAGCAGTAGACTGCTTAAACCAATCAAGTTAATATTATTTATTAGGAAACTTTGAATGAGATAACTAAACATATACATTATAATGAAAATAAGGGGGAATTGATGTTTGGAAAGAGGGTTTTGGAGCTAGGCTATTCATTTCAAAATTAAAGTTTATAGAACCTGAACTAAACATGAGCTAAAATATTATAATAAAGACAACCAGGAGGGGGGCTGATCTACTTCAAAGCAGTAGGCTGCTTAAACCAATCAAGTTGATATTATTTATTAGGAAACTTTGAATGGGATAACTAAACATAAACAGTATACTGAAAATAAGGGAGAATTGATGTTTGGAAAGAGGGTTTTGGAGCTAGGCTATTCATTTCAAAATTAAAGTTTATAGAACCTGACCTAAACATGAGCTAGAATAATATAATAAAGATAACAAGGAGGGGGGCTGACCTATCTTCAAAGCAATAGGCTACTTTAATCAATCAAGTTGATATTATTTATTAGGCCTCAACACCAAGAAATAGCTTTCAAAAGGCATTTCAGAGCAACATCTTTTCTTAATGTCACTTCTAAACCCATTTTCCAACTTGAAGTACCCATCCTTTTCACTCACAACTTTACTTTACAGCTTTTTGAATGATCCAACACCAGAAAATACTTTTCAAAAGGCATTTCAGAGCAAGTTCCTTTCTTAATGTCCCTCCGAAACCCATTTTCCAACTTGAAGCATTCTTCCTTTTCACCCACAACTTTACTTTACAGCTTTATGGATACCTCAACGCCAAGAAATACCTTTCAAAAGACATTTCAGAGCAAGTTCCTTTCTTAATGTCCCTTCTAAACCAGTTTTCCAACTTGAAGTACCAATCCTTTTCACCCAAAACTTTACTATACAGCTTTTTGAATGCTCCAACACCAATCAATACCTTTCAAAAGGCATTTCAGAGCAACTTCTTTTCTTAATGTCACTTCTAAACCCATTTTCCAACTTGAAGTACCCATCCTTTTCACCCACAACTTTACTTTACAACTTTTTGGATACCTCAACATCAAGCAATACTTCTCAAAAGGCATTTCAGAGCAAGTTCCTTTCTTAAAGTCCCTCCTAGACCCATTTTACAAGTTGAAGCATCCATCCTTTTCACCCACAACTTTACTTTACAGCTTTTTGGTTCTTTTGAATGCGCCAATACCATGCAATACTTTTCAAAGACATTTCAGAACAAGTTCTTTTCATAATGTCCATCCTAAACCCATTTTACAAGTTGAAGTACCCATCCTTTTCACCACAACTTTACTTTACAGCTTTTTGAATTATTCAAGCAATTATATCAAGCAATACTTTTCAAAGACATTTCAGAACAAGTTCTTTTCTTAATGACTATCCTAAACCCATTTTACAAGTTGAAGTACCAATCCTTTTAACCCACAACCTTACTTTACAGCTTTTTGAATGCTCCAACACCAAGCAATACTTTTCAAAGGGATTTCAGAACAAGTTCTTTTCTTAATGTCCTTCCTAAACCCATTTTACAAGTTGAAGTGCCCATCCTTTACAGCCAACACCAAGCAACACTTTTCAAAAGGCATTTGACAACAAGTTCCTTTCTTTATGTCCATTCTAAACCCATTTTCAACTTGAAGTACTTATCTTTTTCACCCACAACTTTACTTTACAGTTTTTTGGATACCTCAACACCAAGAAATACCTTTCAAAAGACATTTCAGAGCAAGTTACTTTCTTAATGTCCCTTCTAAACCCATTTTACAAGTTGAAGTACCCAACTTTTTCACCCACAACCTTACTTTACAGCTTTTTGGATACCTCAACACCAATAAATACTTTTCAAAGACCATTTCAGAGCAAGTTATTTTCTTAATGTCCCTCCTAATCCCCTTATCCAATTTGAAGTACTTATCTTTTTCATCCACAACTACACTTTACAGATTTTTGGATATCTCAACACCAAGAAATACTTTTCAAAGACCATTTCAGAGCAAGTTACATTCTTACTGTCCCTCCTAAACCCATTTTCCAATTTGAAGTACTCATCTTTTCATCCACAACTATACTTTACAGCTTTTTGGATACCTCAACACCAAGAAATACTTTTCAAAGACCATTTCAGAGCAAGTTACTTTCTTAATGTCCCTCCTAAACCCATTTTCCAACTTTAAGTACTTATCTTTTTCACCCACAACCATACTTTACAGCTTTTAGGATTCCACAACACCAAGAAATACTTTTCAAAGACATTGTCAGAGTAAATTACTTTGTTACTGTCCCTCATCCGCTACTTTTCCACCTTGAAGGTCGATTCTATTTCATCCGCAACTGTCCATCACCACTTTTACGAGACAACCAAACAAAGAACTACAGATCAAAAACCCTTTCAAAGATAGTGCCTATGTGACTGTCACTTCTACCCCCCTTGTCCATCGTGTATTACTTAACGTATTCGAAAACCACGATACATCAGAGAATTTTGTATACCACCACATACAGAAATAATTTTAAAAGACCACTTCAAAGCAAGTTCCTATGTTACTGTCCCTCCTACATTCCGTTTCCAACTTGAAGTACTTACATTTTCACCCACAACTATACTTTACAGCTTTTTGGATACCTCAACACCATGAAATATTTTTCAAACACCATTTCAGAGCAAGCTACTTACTTAATATCTCTCCTAAACCCATTTTACAACTTGAAGTACTTATCTTTTTCACCCACAACTATACTTTACAGCTTTTTGGATACCTCAACACCAAGAAATACTTTTCAAAGACCATTTCAGTGCAAGTTACTTTCTTAATTTCACACCTCAAGCCATTTTACAACTTGAAATAGTTATCTTTTTCAACCACAACTATCCTTTAATGCTTTATAGATACCTCAAAACCAAGACATACTTAGGTTAGGCTAAATTGAATTAGGTTAGGTTATCCTACGTACGCTTCACTTAGGTTAGGTGAAAGACAGGCAAAAAGTTAGGTGAATGGTTAGGTTAGGATAGACTAGATTAAGTTAGGTTAGGTTAAATTAGGTTAGCCTACGTACGCGCGCGTACGTAGGCTAACCTAACCTAACTTAATCTAGTCTATCCTAACCTAACCATTCACCTAAATTTTTGCCTGTCTTTCACCTAACCTATCCTAAGTGAAGCGTACGTAGGATAACCTAACCTAACTTAACCTAACCTAATCTAACCTAATTTAAGCTAGCCTAACCTAAGTATTTCTTGGTGTTGAGGTATCCAAAAAGCTGTAAAGTATAGTTGTGGGTGAAAAAGATAATTACTTCAAATTGGAAAATGGGTTTAGGAGGGACAGTAAGAAAGTAACTTGCTCTGAAATGGTCTTTGGAAAGTATTTCTTGGTGTTGAGGTATCCAAAAAGCTGTAAAGTATAGTTGTGGGAGAAAATGATAAGTACTTCAAATTCGAAAAAGGGGTGTAGTAGAGACATTTAGAATGTAACTTTCTCTGAAATGGTCTTTGAAAAGTATTTGTTGGTGTTGAGGTATTCAAAAGCTTTAAAGAATAGTTGTAGGTGAAAAAGATAAGTACTTCAAGTTCGAAAATGGGTTTAGGAGGAACATTAAGAAAGTAACTTGCTCTGAAATGGTCTTTGAAAAGTATTTCTTGGTGTTGAGGTATCCAAAAAGTTGTAAAGTAAAGTTGTGGGTGAAAAAGATGGGTACTTCAAGTTGTAAAATGGGTTTAGTAGGGACATTAAGAAAGGAACTTGCTCTGAAATGTCTTTTGAAAGGTATTTCTTGGTGTTGAGGTATCCAAAAAGCTGTAAAGTATAGTTGTGGGTGAAAAAGATAAGTACTTCAAGTTGAAAAATGGGTTTAGAATGGACATAAAGAAAGGAACTTGTTGTGAAATGCCCTTTGAAAAGTTTTTCATTGGGTTGTCTGTAAAGGATGTGTACTTAAACTTATAAAATGGTTTTATGATGAATATTGTGAATAGAACTTGTTCTGAAATCACGTTTGAAAAGTATTGATTGGTCTTGGAGCATTCAAAAAGCTCTAAATTAAAGTTGTGTGTGAAAAGGAATGGTAATTCAACTTGTAAAATTGGTATAGGATGGTCATTAAGAAAAGAACTTGTTCTGAAATGTCTTTGAAAAGTATTGCTTGATGTTGGAGCATTCAAAAAGCTGTAAAGTAAAATTGTGGTGAAAAGGATGGGTACTTCAACTATTAAAATGGGTTTAGCAGGGACATTATGAAAACAACTTGTTCTGGAATGTTTTTGAAAAGTATTACATGGTATTGGCGCATTCAAAAGAACCAAAAAGCTGTAAAGTAAAGTTGTGGGTGAAAAGGATGGATGCTTCAAGTTGTAAAATGGGTCTAGGATGGACTTTAAGAAAGGAACATGCTCTGAAATGTCTTTTGAGAAGTATTGCTTGGTGTTGAGGTATCCAAAAAGCTGTAAAGTAAAGTTGTGGGTAAAAAGGATGGGTACTTCAAGATAGAAAATGGGTTTAGAAGGGACATTAAGAAAAGAACTTGCTCTGAAATGCCTTTTGAAAGGTATTGATTGGTGTTGGAGAATTCAAAAAGCTGTAAAGTAAAGTTGTGGGTGAAAAGGATTGGTACTTCAAGTTGAAAATGGGTTTAGAAGGGACATTAAGAAAGGAACTTGCTCTAAAATGCCTTTGAAAGGTATTTTTTGGTGTTGAAGTATCCATAAAGCTGTAAAGTAAAGTTGTGGGTGAAAAGGAACGATGCTTCAAGTTGGAAAATGAGTTTCGGAGGGACATTAAGAAAGGAACTTGCTCTGAAATGCCTTTTGAAAAGTATTTCTTGGTGTTGGATCATTCAAAAAGCTGTAAAGTAAAGTATGTGAGTGAAAAGGATGGGTACTTCAAGTTGGAAAATAGGTTTAGAAGTGACATTGAGAAAAGATGTTGCTCTGAAATGCCTTTTGAAAGCTATTTCTTGGTGTTGAGGCCTAATAAATAATATCAACTTGATTGATTAAAGTAGCCTACTGCTTTGAAGAAGGTCAGCCCCCCTCCTTGTTATCTTTATTATATTATTCTAGCTCATGTTTAGGTCAGGTTCTATAAACTTTAACTTGAAATGAATAGCCTAGCTCCAATGCCCTCTTTCCAAACATCAATTCTCCCTTTTTTTCAGTATAATGTTTATGTTTAGTTACCCCATTCAAAGTTTCCTAATAAATAACATTAACTTGATGGGTTTAAGCAGTCTACTGCTTTGAAGTAGATCTACCCCCTCCTTGTTGTCTTAAGTACAATATTTTAGCTCATTTTTAGGTCATGGTTTGCAAACCTTAATTTGAAATGAATATACTAGCTCCAAAGCCTTCTATCCAAACATCAATTCACCCTAGTTTGCAGTCTACTGTTTATGTTTAGTTATCTAATTAAAAGTTTACTAATAAATAATATCAACTTGATTGGTTTAAGCAGCCTACTGCTTTGAAGTAGATCATCCCCCCTCCTTGTTGTCTTTAGTATGATATTTTAGCTCATGTTTAGATCAGGTTCTATAAACTTTAATTTTGAAATGAATACCCTAGCTCTAAAACCCTCTTTCCAAACATCAATTCCCCCTTATTTTCATTATAATGTATATGTTTAGTTATCTCATTCAAAGTTTCCTAATAAATAATATTAACTTGATTGGTTTAAGCAGTCTACTGCTTTGAAGTAGGTCAGTCCCCCTCCTGGTTTTCTTTATTATAATATTCTAGCTCATGTTTAGTTCAGGTTCTACAAACTTTAATTTTGAAATAAATAGCCTAGCTCCAAAACCCTCTTTCCAAATATGAATTCCCCCTCGTTTTCATTGTAATGTTTATGTTTAGTTATCTCATTCAAAGTTTCCTAATAAATAATATCAACTTGATTGGTTTCAGCAGCCTACTGCTTTGAAGTAGATCATCCCCCCTAGTTGTTGTCTTTAGTATAATATTTTAGCTCATGTTTAGTTCAGGTTCTATAAACTTTAATTTTGAAATGAATAGCCTAGCTCCAAAACCCTCTTTCCAAACATCAAATCCCTCTTATTTTCATTATAATGTTTATGTTTAGTTGTCTCTTTCAAAGTTTCCTAATAAATAATATCAACTTGATTTGTTTAAGCAGCCTATTGCTTTGAAGTAGATCAGCCCCTCTCATTGTTTTCTTTATTATAATATTCTAGCTCATGTTTAGTTCAGTTTCTACAAACTTTAATTTTGAAATGAATAGCCTAATTCCAAAACCCTCTTTCCAAATATCAATTTCCACTCGTTTTCATTATAATGTTTATGTTTAGTTATCTCATTCAAAGTTTCCTAATAAATAATATCAACTTGATTGGTTTAAGCAGCCTACTGCTTTGAAGTTTAGTTATCTCATTCAAAGTTTCCTAATAAATAATAATAACTTGATTGGTTTAAGCAGTCTACTGCTTTGAAGTAGATGCGCCCCCTCCTTGTTGTCTTTATTATAATATTTAGCTCGTGTTTAGGTCAGGTTCTACAAACTTTAATTTTGAAATGAATAGCCTAGCTCCAAAGCCCTCTTTCCAAACATCAATTCCCCCTTGTTTTCATTATAATATTTATGTTTAGTTACCTCATTCAAAGTTTCCTAATAAATAATATCAACTTGATTGGTTTAAGCAGCCTACTGCTTTGAAGTTTAGTTATCTCATTCAAAGTTTCCTAATAAATAATATCAACTTGATTGGTTTAATCAGTCTACTGTTTTGAAGTAGATCAGCCCCCTCCTTGTTGTCTTTAGTATAATATTTAGCTCATGTTTTAGGTCATGTTCTACAAACTTTAATTTTGAAATGAATAGCCTAGCTCCAAAGCCCTCTTTCCAAACATCAATTCCCCCTTATTTCAGTATAATGTTTATGTTTAGTTATCTCATTCAAAGTTTCCTAATAAATAATATCAACTTGAGTGGTTTAAGCAGCCTACTGCTTTGAATTAGATCAGCCCCCCCTCCTTGTTGTCTTTAGTATAATATTTTAGCTCATGTTTAGGTCAGGTTCTACAAACTTTAATTTGAAATGAATAGCCTAGCTCCAAAGCCTTCTTTCCAAACATCAATTCCCCCTTATTTTCATTATAATGTTTATGTTTAGTTATCTCATTCAAATTTTCCTAATAAATAATATCAACTTGATTGGTTTAAGCAGCCTATTACTTTAAAGTAGGTCAGCCCCTCTCCTTGTTTTCTTTATTATAATATTTTAGCTCATGTTTAGTTCAGGTTCTACAAACTTTAATTTTGAAATGAATAGCCTAGGTCCAAAACCCTCTTTCCAAATATCAATTCCCCCTCGTTTTCATTATAATGTTTATGTTTAGTTATCTCATTCAGAGTTTCCTAATAAATAATATCAACTTGATTGGTTTAAGCAGCCCACTGCTTTGAAGTAGATCAGCCCCCCTCCTTGTTGTCTTTAGTATAATATTTTAGCTCATGTTCTACAAACTTTAATTTGAAATGAATAGCCTAGCTCCAAAGCCCTCTTTCCAAACATCAATTCCCCCTTATTTTCAGTATAATGTTCAAAGTTCATAATTGCCGCCATTCTAAATGTACCCAGACCCTACCTTCAGATTTCGATAAGAAAATAACTTGTTCTGAAAAGATAAAATAAAGCCCTAGAAAAGTATTAAAAATGGGGGTGGGGCTCAGGGGCCTTTGGGGCGCCGGGGGCCCTTTGGGAGCCCGGGGGACCTTTGAGGATCGGGAGCTTCCTTCGGGGTTGGGGTGGGGTATGAGGACCCTTTGGGGTTGGGGTAGAGGACCTCACAACACTGTTCAAATGGAACTTGTGTAGTGTAACGACCACAGAGTTTCACCCTCAAATCCTCTTCTAAAATCATCTTTTAAAATGTCTCTAACTGTTCTCGCCGAAATAATTGAAAGAACCATCCATCCATCCATCCATCCATCCATCCATCCATAAATGTGAGAATATTCCTGTTTTTTTCATTCTCACTGACCAAAGCCATAAAACAGACATGAATTGCTGTTGACATCCGTTAACTTGAGAAAAATCCTGTTTTTTCATTCTCACTGACAAAAACCATAAAACAGACATAAAATGATGTTGACATCCATGAATGTGAGAAAATTCCTGTTTTTTTCATTCTCACTGACAAAAACCATAAAACAGACATGAATTGCTGTTGACATCCGTTAATGTGAGAAAAATCCCGTTTTTTCATTCTCACTGACAAAAACCATAAAACAGACATAAAATGATGTTGACATCCATCAAAGTGAGAAAATTCCTGTTTTTTCATTCTCACTGACAAAAACCATAAAACACACATAAATTGATGTTGACATCCATGAAAAACATCAAATAAATTGACCAACACTCATAACCGTCCAAAAAACATCCATAAAAGGGATAAAATTCCTGTTTTTTCAAGTGAGAAAAATTCTTTTTTTTCATTCTCAGTGAGAAAACCATAAACCACGTGGTCATGTCACGAGTATAAGATAGCTTTCTACTAATATTAGGGAGTTCGCCCCTAGTCAATGCTTCGTTCTTTACGCTAAAGTTCAAATTTTGTTCCGATTCTTTAAGAATGACCCCATAATCACCAAACCCATTAGCTCGAATAAATGCCTAATATTGAATTACAAAAAACTTTAGTGTAAAGACCAAGGTAATGAGTTTGTGGAGCATCCGATCAAAAACATAGTAGTCTCTTTTCTCTTTAAATTTTAATGCTGCCTCTTAATTTCGGTTGTAAAATTGTTTTTTTTTATTTAATTTCTGATCGTTTTTTTAAATAATGATGGGAAATCCGGTGCCCCATTCATAGCGATTGCCCTTCCCCACGGAAAGATCTCCCACGTAACCCCCTCCCCCCCCCCAATGCCAGAAAAAATCCCCCCTGAAAACTTCTGTATTACTTTCCAATAACCAATACTATATGTAAACATTGGGCAAAGTTCATGACTTGTAGACCTTCCCCCGGGAATTGTGGGGGATTAAGTCATCCTCAAAGACATAGTTATTGTATTTTCCGACCATGCTGAACAAAATGGCTATCTTATTTGATCGGGTGACTTAGGGTAAAAAAATGAGCATGAGAGGGGCCTAGTTGCCCTCCATTTTTTTAGATCACTTAAAAAGGGCACTAGGACTTTTATTTTCCGTTGGAATGAGCCCTCCCGACATACTCTAGGACCACTGGGTCGATACAATCATCCCTGAAAAAAAAAACAACAAATAAACATGCATGCGTGATCTTTCTTCTGGCAAGAAATACAAATTTCCACATTTTTGAAGATAGGAGCTTGAAACTTCTACAGTAGTATTGGGGTGTGATTACGGGTGTCGCCACTTATTGATGCAAAAATGGCGCAAAAAGGTTGCTATGCCACTTACCCGAAGGGGAGAACCCCATGTCGGCCCAAATGTTAGTGGGATTCCCGCTCTTACACCAACGGTTCTGCAAATATCTGGTTTGGTACTACCCTATTTACAGTATACCCTGTCCAGGGGTATGATAACGCGATCGAGTGGTCAAATGGCCACTTTATAAAGCCAAATTTACCCGCCTTGGGTTACGGCTAGGAAATCTCTTAACTCTCTCCGTGGAGGTAACAACCCTCCCTGTCAATATAATAATGACGGTACCTCGTAGCTCTATTCCTACCCTGCCTGTGTTACGGTAGTTAGTACACAGTTTGTAGAAAGTACCTTACTTGTATTCTTCCAAAAGGTCACAATAGTACCACAAAAATTTATATATCCCCGAATGGGGTCAAAACGCAGACTAAAAAAAATAATATTTTTCACACAACTGTTCATATGGGTGGACCTCCGCTTGGCCCAGCCAATCAGCTACATCCCCATTCAAACCCAATTCTAACTCTTAGATTTATCTTTCAATGACTCCCAAACCAGGAAGTACAAAAATAAACTTGGTTCAAAGCTTACCTATTACAAAACCGCTATGGCTTAGTAACGGAATTTAACCTGTCCTTTGAAATTATACTATAAGCAAATGTAATTAAGAAAACGAAAACAAGTCATTTATCTGAAAGGAAAAGAAACAGGGGTGGAACCCCAACACCTCCCCCCGTAAGATAAATGACCTCCCACGCGCTACCTTGGTCCACCCTTACAAACATAAACACATAACTTCAACTTTAAAAAACCTATTTGCCTTCTCTCTTCCACCAGTGTCGGTGTTACTACTTCCACTGCTTGGCTCTGGATCGGTCATCCTCGACACGTCTCTACTGTAGGACCACCATGGTCTACATCGTATAGTATCCGCCTTAAATTTTGAAAGTTGAAATCTTCAAGGTTCGTAGACAATGATTGTGCGTAGCACAATCAAAACAAAAAAAAATTTCTCACTCTCACGAATTTACATTTGAGAGGAGCAGAGAATCCGTTTCTGGCACATGTGATGATGCCAGCCATCATGCAAAATTGGCTGCACTAGCCTCTAAATTTCCATCTTTGGAAACAACCCCACATCTCAATCAAAAAGTAAATTGCCCCTTGGCATAATTTCAAATAATCTAAGGCCGAAAATACAAAGGCCAGTGACAACGATAGGGGTACAGGGAAATGAAGTAAAATTTTGAGCGAACCATGAATCGCTTTTCTCTGGTTTCCCTCCCCTGGGATAATTAATATGCGTTGATGCGTTGAAGCTAATTGAAGATGAAACTTGGATACATCTCCCACTGAATACAATTTGCCGGAAATAATTGTCGATCCCCATGAAGAATAACAGCTATGAATAGGGTTACTGGACAAAGATCTGGGTGATGTATGAAGTGACTGGGAGAGAGTATCCCCAAAGGACTCCAGATCAGAAAGGCAAAATCTCAGTAAAGGGATCACAACTTGTCCGCCAGTTGTGCATTGAGGAAAAGGGTTATCTTCCGCGACTTCCTGCAGGGAATCTTCCCCAAGGGATTCCTCCCCCTCATAAAGGAACAAACCCTCTTTTGAGTTGATCAGACCAATATCAGATTGCTTCCCAAATTTTTCCGATCCGACTCGACATTCAATATCTCCCAACTTTCCCCCAACCCGTTGTAGGTCATTCATGTTTATTTTGTAACCATCTTGTTTTATTCCCCATGGGTCTTTGACCTATTTTCCCCCCTTATTATTTATGTTATCAAGGCACAACCCATCCAACATTTTATTTTTCTCCCTATTATTTATGTTTTCAAGGCACAGCCCATCCAACATTTTTTTTATTTTTCGCCACTGCAGGCTGAATCTCCAAAGGCTATCTCTTTTCTAAACTTTTCTTTTCATCTCTACTTGTCTCAATTTTGTCATTCGTGCAAAATACTAAATCATCGTTAAATCTGATTTGGACTCCAGTGTCCACCATCTTTGACTGCATAACTTCATTGTAGCTCCGTTTAATATATTTTTTCTCTCTTTTAGTCTTCTTTATTCTTACCGCCGAAACAAATAGTTCGTTATCAAATGGGAACTGAATTCCGACATTTGGTTTTTCAGTTTATTCTAAAATTTCTCGATTTTTACGAGGAAAAGCGCGTACAATAAATTTCGTCTCCTTATTCTCTGGTACAATCAGCGCTTCATTTTGGCCTGTACTTGTTAGCATCTCACATTCATTAAAAGTATTTTCAAGTTTTGTATTTTCTTGAAATTTTCCCGTAAAATCATTCTCGCGCGTCTTATTTTGAATATCATGTTGTCTGTTTACTTCTGCATCCCATTTCTGTGGATTATCAACATTTTGAACACGCGTATCAAGTATTTCATTTTTCCGACAGGGCGGCACAGCCTCCCAATTTGTTTTATGGGCCGGTCCACCTTCCCCCGTAGTTAACGGAGTATTATATTTTGCCGTCGTTTTCTCAAAATTGTATATGTATAAATGTATATCTTCATTTTCTTTCATTGGTCGAAGGTTTATTGCCTGCATTACCTCTATTGTAGACGCTTTCTGAGGCTCTTGGGAATTTCTCCCTGCAATCATTTCCATTATATATTTTCTTTCCTCTCTGTCTGCCTCCTCCTTTTTTTTCTCTGGCTATCCTATCAGCCTCTTCCTTTTTTTCTCTGGCTATCCTATCAGCCTCTTCCTTTTTTTCTCTAGCTATCCAATCTTTCTCTCTTTCTTGTCTATCTATCTCTCTTTGTTCCCTTTCTTTTCTATCTCTCTTTGTTCCCTTTCTTTTCTATCTCTTTCGTCTTCTCGTTCTCTGGCTATTCTCACTTCCTTCATGAAATTTAATATTTGTTGTCTCATATCTTTCTCCATTTATTTTCTATCTCTCTCTCTTTTTATTCTATGGGCCTCACTCGTCCTTTTAGCTCTAGAGTTAGTGTAATCTCTGTCCTACATAATTTCAAAATTCCGTTAACTTCAAATTACCTCTTCAGTCTAAATGAAAATTTTTTTATTCATTTAACTTCCTGTTTTTCGTGAAAAATTGTTTTGACACGCAGCAATTTTAGCCTTATATTTTTGAATACTAATTAGTTGTGTGATATATTGATTCGTAAATTTTTCAATGATGATCTCACAAGGAACAGCCCATAATAGATCTTCATAATTGTATTAATTGATTCAGTATTTCTTTCTTTTCTCTTTATATGTATTAATTCTTTTATATTCTTAATTCTTTTATATGTAACCACAATAGGCTACTATCACTTTGTAGGCTAACTCAACTAATCTGTTCGAAAACGCGAAATTCTTTTATTATCAACGCTGTTAATAATTCCTGTTCTTGCTGCCACCCCTTATTGGGGTGTAAGTACGGGTGTCACCACTTATTGATGCAAAAATGGCGCAAAAAGGTTGCTATGCCACTTACTCGAAGGGGAGAACCCCTTGTCAGCCCAAATAATAGTGGGATTCCCGTTCTTGAGACACCGACACTGCAAATATCGGGTTTGGTACCAACCTCTTAACATCAGATTATGTTCCAGAAAACGGTGATGCGGTAACCTGTTCAAATAACATTTTTATACTGTAGGTTGCTTCCACCGAGAAGTAAGGCCAGAAACTCTCTTAATTCTCTCCTTCAAGGTAACAAACCTCCCTGTCAGAATAATTATGACGGCACCTCCTAGCTCTATTCCTACCCTGCCTGGGCTACGGAAATTAGTACACAGTTTGTAGAAAATACCTTACTTGTATTCTTCCAAAAGGTCACAATAGTACCACAAAAAAATATATATATATCCCCGAATGGGGTCGAAACGCTGACTAAAAAAAATAATATTTTTCACACAACTGTTCATATGGGTGGACCTCCGCTTGGCCCAGCCAATCAGCTCCATCCCCATTCAAACCCAATTCTACCTCTTGTCTTTAACTTTCAATGACTCTCAAACCAGTAAGTACAAAAATAAGCTTGCTTCAAAGCCTACTTATTGGAAGACCGCTATCGCTTAGTAACGGGAATTTAACCTGTCTTTTGAAATTATACTATAAGCAAATGTAATTAAGAAAACGAAAACAGGTCATTTATCTGAAAGGAAAAGAAACAGGGGTGGAACCCCAACAAGTAGGTTTCTCTGATACGCTGAATTTGATGGAGGAAATTTCGTTAAAGTTCTATGAATTTTAGGGGATGTTTCCTCCTTTTATCAAAAATAAGACAAATTTTCTCATAGACAAATAACTTTTGATGGGTAATACTAAACTAAATGAAACTTATATATTTGAAATCAGCATAAAAATCTGATTCTTTTCATGTATCTATTGGTATCAAAATTCCATTTTTTAGAGTTTCAGTTACTATTGAGCCGGGTCACTCCTTACTTACAGTTCGTTACCACGAACTGTGAAGAACCCCATTAAACCAAAAATGAACAAAAATAGAATAAAATTATCTACTAAGTATACAACTACCACAGATCAGTATCAATTAATAAATGAAACCCAAAACAAGCAGAAATTAAAATAAATAACAGAGTCAAATTCAAAACGAGCAAAAATTAATATGAGTAGTGCTGTAAACCCCATGCTTTCTAAAAGCCAGAATATAATTTGTACTTTACTGAAATTACTGAAAAAAAAAATGTGCATTGCCAGTGGAATATATATATGCTGATATTTATTTATAAGAATATCAAATAGTTTTTGATGTTTTAAAGTTACAAAATTTAAAACATTTAAAAGAGTTTGTTTTCAGTAAGGTACAAATTATGTTCTGACTTTTAGAAAACATGGTGTTTAGAACCCTACTGATATTAATTTCTGCTCGTTTTGAGTTTGACTCTTTTATTTATTTTAATTTATGTTAGTTATGGGTTTCATTTATTTATTGATACTGATTTCTGGTAGTTGTGTTCTTGGTAGATAATTTGATTCTATTTGTGTTCATTTTTGGTTTAATGGAGTTCTTTACTTTTGTTTGAAAAACTTATTTAGTGGAATTTTTTTTTAAATTAATTTCTGTTCGTTTTATATTGACAGTCTTTTTCAGGGAGCCTCTTCTAAAGTCAAACAATTATCCCTTCCATAAAAACCTTAAATACCCCCTTGGCATAACTTACAACCCTTACTTCTAATCTCAGGGGTTTGTTTCAACCCCGAAGGCCATTTTAAACAATACTTCCAATATTTTTAATCTAGTGGCTGTCTCAAAATTCTTATTATATGCATTTCTAGACAATAAGACGTTCGTGGGGGGGAGGGGTGACTGCCTTACGATCACTTTGACTCTTAAAAAGAGCACTAGAGCGTCTGATTACCAATCCAATGAGCACCCTCCAAAGTTTATATGGCCGCGCTTTCTATATAAGCTTTATTTCCCCAGGGCATAACTTACCCCTTGCCCTGAGGGCTGGGAGAATTTTTTTTCTTCAAAAACATAATTTCCAGAGCTTTCTGATATGCTGAAAAAATGGCTATCTCAAAAATTTTGATTGTAAGTGTTTGGGGAAATGATGGGTGTGGGGGTGGGGCATTTGCCCTCTGATCACGTTCGACTAATAAAAAAGGCACTAGTCCTCTCAATTTACAATCGAATGAGCCCTTTTCGAAGCTTCTATGACAAAACTTTCCATAAAAACCTTGTATGCCCCAAGTGCATAACTTAGGACTCATGTCCTGAGGGCTATAAGGAGAGGGTTGTCATCATCAAAGACATAATTTCTGGACCCTTCAACTACGTTCAACAAGATGGCTATATCAAAATGTTGATCGGAAGTGTTTGGGGAAATGATGGGCGTGGATGGGGGGCATTCGTCCTCTGATTGCTTTTGACTAATAATAAGGGCACTAGCTATATCAATTCCCAATTTAATGAACCCTTTTTGAAGTTTCCACGACAACGCATTCTATAAAACCTTATATGCCCCCAAGGCATAACTTACAACCTTAGCCCTGAGGGCCATAGGGGGAGGGGGTTCAAACTCAGTGTCAAAATTTTCAGACCCTACAACTACGTTTAAAAAAAATGTTACATCTGAATTTGGGTAAGACGTAGTTGGAGAAATGATGGGCGTGGGGGGGGCATTCACCCTCCGACCGCATTTGACTATTAATAAGGGCACTTACCCTCTCAATTCCCAAGCGAATGAGCCCTTTTTGAAGTTTCTACCACAACACTTTTTATAAAACCTTATATGTCCCAAGGGCATAACTTGCAACCTTTTCCCTGGGGGTTGTGGGGGGTTTCTCATCCTCAAAGACATAATTTCTAGACCTTTGAACTACGTTGAACAAAATGGTTATCTCAAAATTTTGATTGAATGTGTTTGGGAAAATGGCGGGCGCGAGAGGGGTTAGTTGCCCTCATATCACTTTCGACTATTAAAAAGGGCACTAGCCCTTTCAATTTCAAATCGAACGAGCCCTTTTTGAAGTTTCTGCGACAACACTTTCTATAAAAACCTTATATGCTCCCAGGGCATAGCTTACAACCCTTGCCCCGAGGGCTGTGGGGAGGGGGGGAGGGGGGAGTTGTCATCCTTAAAGACCGAATTTCCAGAACTTTAACTACGTTGAACAAAATGGCTGTCTCAAAATTTTGATCGGATGTGTTTGGGGAAATAATGGGCGTGAGAGGGGGGTTTGTTGCCCTTCAATCATTTTCGACTATTAAAAAGAGCACCAGCTCTCTCAATTTCTAATTGAATGAGCCCTTTTTTAAGTTTCTAAAACACTGCTTTCTATAAAAACCTTATATCCCCCCCCAGGGCATAATTTAAAACCCTTACCCTGAGGGTTGTGGTGGGGGGTGTGTCATCCTTAAGGACCTAATTTCTTTAACTCTTAACTAAGTTGATTGCATGTGTTAGGGGAAATGGTGGGGGTGAGAGGGGGGTTAGTTGCCCTTCAATCACTTTTGAGTATTAAAAAGGGCACTAGCCCTTTACATTTCCAATTGAATGAGCTCTTTTTGAAGTTTCTACGACAACGCTTTCTATAAAAACCTTTTGTGCCCCAAGGGTATAACTTACGACCCTCTCCCTGAGGGGTGTGGGGGAGGTGCCATCCTCAAAGACACAATTTCCAAAACTTTCAACTACGTTGACCAAGATGGCTATCTTGATTGCAAAATTTTGATTGCACGTGTTTGGGGAAACGTTGGACGTGAGAGGGCGATTAGTTGCCCTCCAATCACTTTCTACTATTAAAAACGGCACTAGCCCTTTCAATTTCCAATTGAATGAGCCCTCTTTTAAGCTTCTATGACAGCACTATCTATAAAAACCTTATATGCCCCCAGAGCATAACTTATAACCCTCATCCTGAGGGCTGTGGGGGGTTTGTCATCCTCAATGACCTAATTTCCAGAACTTTTAACTACGTTCAACAAAATGGCTATCTCAAAATTTTGATCGGATGTGTTTGGGAAAATGGTGGGCATGAGAGGGGAGTTACTTACCCTCCAATCACTTTCGACTATTAAAAAGGGCACTAGCCCTTTCAATTTCCAATGAATGAGTCCTTTTTGAAGTTTCTACGACAACGCTTTCAATAAAAATCTTATATACCCCCAGGGTATAAAGTACCACCCTTGCCCTGAGGACTTTGGGGGGAATGTCCTCCTAAAAGACATAATTTCTAGATCTTTCAACTACTTTGAACAAAATGGATATCTCAAAATTTTGATTGGATGTGTTTAGTGAAATGATGGGCCTGGAAGGGGTGTTAGGGGCCTTCCAATAACTTTTGACTATTAAAAAGGGCAAAAGCCCTTCCGATTTCCAATCGAATGAGCCCTTTCCCAAGTTTCTACGACAATTCCTTCGATACGAAGTGCCCTGGTCTAAAACCAAGAAACCAAAAAAAAATACGTTGTGCCAACATCGTTCTTTACTTAGGCAGCGCTATTGCGCTGCCTATGAAAAGAGCATCGCCAAATATGGTAAACCATGTTGTGACTAAGAGACTCCCTGCTCTATTCTTCGAAGCCGGCTTAAGCGCTTCGAGTAGACCTAAGAAGACGTGTTGACCCCAAATCCTGCACTGGTTTGGGACCCATTGCTTTTCCTGAGGGTATTATAATTGCGTTATAATAATGTGAACATTGTAACTAGGAATGTCACAACGTTTAAAACAACTATCGTATTGACATTTTGACTGGCCAACTCAAGCTTTTTGATCTCGATTTGTTAGGAATTTCAGGAACTCATATCCCAGGGACAGGAAATATGAAACTAGGTTATATAGAATACATTTACTCAGGCAGGCAGATTGGGGCGCGTCCTGAAGTAATGCAGTTGCTTTGATCTTAGCCGTGGAAATCCCCTCCCTCCTCCAAAAAAAGTTTCCCATATTCTAAAACAGCAAATAAAATGTGTGAATAATGGGCAAATTGCGTAATTTGCGGCCATTTCCCCAGGGACTATAGTGATAATGTCATCTTCAAAGGCATAGTCATTGAACTCTTCAACTATGCTGAGTGTCTATCTCAAAATTTTGATTAAATGTCTTAATGGGAAAAGGAGCGTGGAAGGGGGGCTAGTTGCCCTCCAATCTTTTTGGTTATTTAAAAAAGGGTACTAGAAATTTCGATTTCCAATCAAATGAGCCCTTTCCTTATCTTCTAGGATCATTGGTTCAATATATGATCACCCCTGAAAAAAAAAACAACAACAAGAAATAAACAGGCATCCGTGGTCTTCCTTCTGGCGAAAAATGTAAAATTCTACATTTTTGTACATAGGATCCTGTATAGGTAACCTCTAAAATAGGATTCTCTCATATCCTGAATCTGATTTCCATCAAGGTAAATTAACTCTTAGGTGTTCCACCCTTTTTCGAAAATCGGACAAATTTTCTCACCTTTATAGCTTTTGATTTTTTTTCAGAATCATCATTTTATTTACAAACAAATTTAAAAAAATAAGTGCCAATGAACCATTGGTTGGTACCATTAAACTGAATGAACTTTATAGATTTGTAATCAGCTTCAGAAGTCAATTCTTTGATGTTTCAAAGAATCAATGTTTCAAAAATGTGTATGGGGGAAAGATGGGCATGGGGGGCCTAGTTGCCCTCCAATCACTTTCGACTATTAAAAAGGGTACTAGCCCTTTGAATTTCAAATTGAATGATTCCTTTTTGAAGTTTCTACGACAACGCTTTCAATAAAAATCTTATATGCCCCCAGGGCATAAAGTACCACCCTTGCCCTGAGGACTTTGGGGGGAATGTCCTCCTAAAAGACATAATTTCTAGATCTTTCAACTACTTTGAACAAAATGGCTCTTTACTTAGGCAGCGCTATTGCGCTGACTATGAAAAGAGCATCGCCAAATATGGTAAACCATGTTGTGACTATGAGACTCCCTGCTCTATTCTTCGAAGCCGGCTTAAGCGCTTCGATTAGACCTAAGAAGACGTGTTGACCCCCAATCCTGCACTGGTTTGGGACCCATTGCTTTTCCTGAGGGTATTATAATTGCGTTATAATAATGAGAACATTGTAACTAGGAATGTCACAACGTTTAAAACAACTATCGTATTGACATTTTGACTGGCCAACTCAAGCTTTTTGATCTCGATTTGTTAGGAATTTCAGGAACTCATATCCCAGGGATAAGAAATATGAAACTAGGTTATATAGAAAACATTTACTCAGGCAGGCAGATTGGGGCGGGTCCTGAAGTAATGTAGTTGATTTGATCTTAGCCGTGGAAATCTCCTCCCTCCTCCAAAAAAAGTTTCCCATAATTTAAATCAGCAAATAAAATGTGTGAATAATGGGCAAATTGCATAATTTGCGGCCATTTCCTCAGGGACTATAGTGATAATGTCATCTTCAAAGGCATAGTCACTGAACCCTTCAACTATGCTGAGTGTCTATCTCAAAATTTTGATTAAATGTCTTAATGGGAAAAGGAGCGTGGAAGGGGGGCTAGTTGCCCTCCAATCTTTTTGGTTATTTAAAAAAGGGTACTAGAAATTTCGATTTCCAATCAAATGAGCCCTTTCCTTATCTTCTAGGATCATTGGTTCAATATATGATCACCCCTGGAAAAAAAAACAACAACAAAAAATAAACAGGCATCAATGGTCTTCCTTCTGGCGAAAAATGTAAAATTCTACATTTTTGTACATAGGATCCTGTATAGGTAACCTCTAAAAAAATAGGTGACCTCGAAAATCGGACAAATTTTCTCACCTTTATAGCTTTTGATTTTTTTTTTCAGAATCATCATTTTATTTACAAACAAATTTTAAAAAATAAGTGCCAATGAACCATTGGTTGGTACCATTAAACTGAATGAACTTTATAGATTTGTAATCAGCTTCAGAAGTCAATTCTTTGATGTTTCTATTCTTATCACAACTCAGCTTTTTAGAATTCCGGTTTTCGAAAAAATAATTTTATTTTAAAAATTATTCTTGTTAGTTACAAAAGGTTTCGAAATACAGCAATGTCCTTTATTGCAATTTCCAGAGAATCAGGCAGGTAAGCAAGTCAAATATAGTAGTAATCCCGACAAGAGTCGAGTCGCTCCTTATTCACAGTTCGTTACCACGAACTGTTTGATGCGAATGAAATCTTTCATGTTACCAAATAAAATATTTTTCAGCAAGCTAGCACCCTGCAAAAAACTAGAATCGAACAATACATTTTAACAAAAAGACGGGGTTTTTATTGTCATCTAGTGAGAATCGTTTGGCAACGCTTGCCTTCGACAAATCATAGGCAGCGCTAGCGCGCTGCCTAAGTAAAGAACGATGTGGGCACAATGTTTTTTTGTTTTTGTTTTTTTTTTTTTCTCCATACCCGGGCACTTCGTGTCGAAGGAGTTGTCGTAGAAACTTCGAAAAGGGCTCATTCGATTGAAAAATGGAGTGGCTAGTGCCCTTTTTAATAGTCGAAAGTGATTGGAGGACAAATTGCCCCCCCCCCCACGCCCATCATTTCCACAATCACATCCAATCAAAAATTTGATATAGCCATTTTGTTCAGCGTAGTTGATTTCCAGATAGAAAATATCTTTTTGAGGAGGATACTCCCCCACAACCCTCGGGGCAAGGGTTCTAAGTTATGCCCTGAGGGCATATAAGATCAATGTTGACACAATGTACAGTTTATTATTTATTTTTCTTTAAAGCAGGGCACTTCATATAGAAGGGGTCCTCGTAGAGACTTCAAAAGGGGTACATTCGATTGGAAATCGAGAGTTCTAGTGCCCTTTTCAATAGTCGAAAGTGATTGGAGGGAAACTAGCCCCCCCCCCCCTCACGCCAATCATTCCTCCAAACACCTCAAATCGAAATTTTGAGATAGCCATTTTGTTCAGCGTTGTTGATTTCTAGATAAAAAATGTGTTTTTGAGGAGGACACTCCCCGAAAACCCTCAAGGCAAGGGTTTTAAGTTATGTCCTGGGGGCATGTAAGGTTTTTATAGAAGGCGTTGTCGTAGAAACTTCAAAAGAGCCTCATTCGATTGGAAATTCAGAGGGTTAGTGCCCTTTTTAATAGTCGAAAGTGATTGGAGGGCAAATAGCCCCCAACGCCCATCTTTCCCCCAAACACATCCAATCAAAAGTTTTAGATAGCCATTTTTTTCATTGCAGTTGATTTCCAAGTTGAAAAGATGTTTTTGAGGAGTAAAATATCCCACAACCCTTGGGTTAAGGGTGTTAAGTTATGCCCTGTAGGCACATAAGGCTTCTGTTGAAGGCGTTGTCGTAGAAACTTCAAAAGAGGCTCATTCGATCGAAAATTCAAAGGGCTAGTGCCCTTTTTAAGAGTAGAAAGTGATTGAATGACAACTAGCCCCCCCACGCCCATCATTCTCCGACACACATCCACTAAAAATTTTTAGGTACCCATTTTGTTCAGCGTAGTTGATTTTCAGATTGAAAATATGTTTTTGAGGAGGACACTCCCCCACAAACCTCAGGGCAAAGGTTTTAAGTTATGCTCTGGGGGCATATAAGGTTTTATAGAAGGCGTTGCCGTAGAAACTTCAAAACAGGCTCATTCGACTTGGAATTCAAAGGGCTAGTGCCCTTTTTAATAGTTGAAAGTGATTGAAGGGCAAATAGCCCCCAACGCCCATCATTCCCCCAAACACATCCAATCAGGATTTTGATATAGCCATTTTGTTCAGCTTAGGCTAGTTGATTTCCAGATAGAAAATATTTTTTTTAAGGAGGACACTCCCCCACAACCCTCAGGGCAAGTGTTTTAAGTTATGCCCTGGGGGCATATAAGGTTTTTATAAGAAGGCGTTGTCGTAAAAACTTCAAAACAGGCTCGTTCGATCGGAAATTCAAAGGGCTAGTTCCTTTCTTAGTAGTCGAAAGTGATTGGAGGGGAACTAGCCACTCCCCCACGCCCATCATTCCCCCAAACACATCCAATCAAAATTTTGAGATAGCCATTTTGTTCAGCGTAGTTGATTTCCAGATAGAAAATATGTTGTGCCCTGGGGGCATATAAGGTTTTATAGAAGGCGTTGTCGTAGAAACTTCAAAAAAGGCTCATTCGATTGGAAATTCAAAGGGCGAATGCCCTTTTGAATAGTCGAAAGTGATTGGAGGGCAACTACCCCCCCCCCCACGCCCATCATTCTCCCAAACACATCCAATCAAAATTTTGAGATAGGCATTTTGTCAGCGTAGCTCATTTCCAGATAGAAAATTTTTTTTTGAGGAGGACACTCCCCCACAACCCTTAGGGCAAGGGTTTTAAGTTATGCCCTGGGGGCATATAAGGTTTTTATAGAAGGCGTTGTCGTAGAAACTTCAAAATAGGCTCATTCGAGTGAAAATTCAAAGGGAAAGTGGCCTTTTTAATAGTCGAAAGTGATTGGAGGGCAACTAGCCCCCCCCCATCCCATCATTCCACCAAACACATCCAATCAAAATTGTGAGATAGCCATTTTGTTCAGCGTAGTTGATTTCCAGATAGAAATTATGTTTTTGAGGAGGACACTCCCTCACAACCCTCAGGGCAAGGGTTGTAAGTTATGCCCTGGGGGCATATAAGGTTTTTATAGAAGGCGCTGTCGTAGAAACTTGAAAAAGGGCTCATTCGATTAGAAAGTCAAAGGACTAGTGCCCTTTTTAATAGTCGAAAGTGATTGGAGGGCAACTAACCCCCCTTCCACTCCCACCCTCCCATTTGCCCATTATTTTTAAAACTAAATGTTGCATTAAGATTAAATCAAAATGCACCGTGATAATGCTAATTCCCAAAAAGGCATCTCAGCAGTACCCCAAGAACGACTGAAGGTATTTTGTTCAAACTTTCGGGGCTACATCTGCTGTTAAAATTTAACTAAATCAAAATAGTGTAAGTATATCAAAGCTATCAAAGAAAGTAAACAGTTTTTTTGCGAATGGAATCAAGTTTTTTATTTCAGGTCAACTAGAGGAGGTATGAAACTAAATTAAAAAGTACTATTTGTGTCCAGATTTTTAAAAGGGTGTATGTTGTTAAAAATTGCTGAAAATTTTTCTCCAGCATACAAATAGCAGGCCAAACTGTAGTCTTAAAAAACGAAAGGTTTAAAGTATTATTTTCTTTTTCCCTGAAAAGACTATGTCAATATAAAACGAACAGAAATTAATCAAAAAAACTTTTTCCACAAAAAAAAATTTCAAAGAAAAGTAAAGAACTCTTAAACAAAAAATGAGCAAAAATAAAATCAAATAATCTACCATGCTCGAAACTACCACAAATCAGCATCAATAAATAAATTAAACCCAAAACGAACAGAAATTACAATAAATAACCGAGTCAGACACAAAACGAGCAGAAATTAACGTAAGTTGGGCGGAAAACCCCCTATGCCTTCCCAGACCAGAACAAAATTTGCACTTTACTGAAAAAATACAAATGAATGCGGATCATTACTTTAATGTACATATGCTGATATTTAGTTATCCAAATTTTGATATAATTTGATTTATAAAAGTTATAAAGGTAAAAAACATTAGTAAAAATCATTTTTTTTCCAATAACCGTTTTCCCAAGTATTAAGTACTATTATTAGGTTAATGAAGTGTTTCATTTAAGTGTTTTATGATGATCGCTGATCATTTCATTGATATTATTTTACTATGTTCATGGCCCTATATTTGGCTTCAAAATACGCTTCTCGATCTATCTATCTAATATGCAGAATACTTGTATCAAACACATTTTGCATGCATACCCGCTATACTTTTTGTTTATGAGTTCTTTACTTTTCTTTGAAAAACTTATTTTGTGGAAAAAGTTTTTTTAATTAATTTCAAATAAAAACCATTAGATAGAGGTATTTTCCATCTTTTCTATATATTCACTGGCTGTCTTTTTGTCCATTGGCATTCTAATCTCAGTATGTTCTATCTATAGGCGTAATATGTTTTACTTTGCATTTTTTTTAAAGATTGTCTAGTTAGGCAAACTTACTTAATCTGGTTTACAACCAGATTAAACCAGACAAATAAAAGATTAAGCCCTGCTTAACTGCTGAATTAATACGAAAGCAGGTACTAACCTCATTTCCTACCGTAACGGCAGCAATATTTCTCTCGTATATACCAATTTAATGTATTTAACAGGTACAGCATACAAGAATAGGACCTTCGATAAAGCTCTTCTATCGGCTGAATCATATGGTTTCTGAGGACTAATACATTACACCAGACGAAAGGGGTTTAAAGTCCTCGGCAATATTTCGACGATTTCTTTAAAAGTTATAGGGTACATTTCGCTCTGTCTCAATTACATCATATGTGAACACATAGCGGCGTTTTATTAATGGTTCTATGGCATTATTTGTTCCATTGAATCATGTTTTAACAAATGACCTTTTACTAGCTCCTATACAACATTCGAAGAAGGTAAAGGCGATGTCTAGCTAGCATACTGAAAATTCTAATGTCGATAAAAATGGGAAAGCCACTACAGGATAAAAGAAAAAACTAATTGATTTTTGGCTGTTTTTCTGTAAGACTGACCTTCATGTCCTGCATCTGACAATGCAGCTTTCTTCTAAGTTTTTCACCGGCCCTAAGTCGCTCAACAAAATCTGCATTTTGCTGCTCAAGTTTTGTTTTTGCCGTTTGTAAGTCTTCAATAAGTGTATCTTTGGCATCCACCATGGCTTTCAATGATGAAATCTTTGCCTCTGACATCGAATGGGCGGACGCTAGCTCAGAATTTGTTAGCTGTAAAAGAATATCCAATCAAAACACAAAAAAACAATATATATATACATATAGATATATATAGCACCGTCAGGCCCCGGCACTCAGAACGCGACAGGCTTCTATATGGTGACCAGGGTTTACCCCCCCCCCCTCCTCCGGGGGTATATACCTCCACGAAAAATCCCCCTCGGAAAATACCACCCGCACTCGGCTGGTTGGTCTCCAATCCCTTTCGGACCGTAAAAAGAATGACTACAAATCTCAATTTCTTTTCTAATGAGAATACTCCGAAGTTTCTGCAACCATGAGGCAGTCCCCCTCCTATACGGAATAAATGTTGGTCATTTTGAGGTTTAATGTTACTCTTTAGTCTTTACTTTAATAATAATAGTGTAGACAGAAATATTCCCAGAAATCACAAGGGAGTAGATATCAATTTCACACTTTTTATGTGTTTTTTAAAGTTTATTTTGTACCCCCTCCCCCCCAAAAAAAACATTTGCTTTAAAATATCCTTTTGCTGGAAAGGTTTTCCACGGAGGAGGGGACTACCGGCATGGTTTTAAAAACAATCAGAAATTCAAATCTTTTTGAAATGAAAGTGCGCTAAGAAGAATTTTTCACCCGAGTTCATCTGCAAGAAATTTGCTGGGTGGAATTTTCAGCTAGAATTATCTGGGGGGAGGAATTTCTCCAGCGGCCGGGTATTTTACATGAAAAGAACTTTCTACGAAGGATTTTCCGTAAGGGGAAGGAATTTTTCATGCAGGGGGAGCCGGATTTCCTGGTATTATTTAAAAACGATCAGAAATTAAATTAAAGAAAACATGCTTTTTCAACTGAAGGCAAGAAGCAACGTCAAAACTTAAAATGAACAGAAATTATTACATACATGAAACGGGTTTCCCCCTCCTCAAGACCTTGCTCTTTACGCTAAAGTTTTGACTTTTTGTCCCAATTCTTTAAGAATGGAGTTAGGTTTTGAAGAGGAGGGAGTCCCTCTCATATACGTAACATATTCTGTTCGTTTTAAGTTTTGACGTCGCTACTAACTTTCAGTTGGAAAACGTTTTTTGTTGTTTAATTACTTCCAGATAGTGTTTGTTAATGGGAAAATACGGAACAGGTTCTTTAAAGAAAAGTAAAGAGCTTCATTAAACCAAAAATGAGCAGAAATAAAGTCAAATAATCTTCCAAGTCAAAAACTATGGAGTCTAATAGGAAAAAAACAAACAAAAAGATATAGAATATTTTGTTCCATGAAAAAGACTATGTCAATAAAAACGAACAGAAATTCATTAAAAAAAACTTTTTCCACAAAACAAGTTTGTCAAAGAATAGTAAAGAGCTCCATTAAGCCAAAAATGAGTAGAAATAAATTCAAATAATTTTTCAGGCGTAAAACTACCACAAATCACCATCAATAAATAAATGGTGTTTTTTGTTGAGATTCTCGTTTTTCTCGTTTGATTCACGTTTTTTGTTGTTTAATTACTTCCAGATAGTGTTTGTTAATGGGAAAATACGGAAATTGAAAATGCAAATCTTTAGTTTTCACTTTAATCTACGGTTAGATGTAGGAGAACCAGTTTTCTTTAGAGTAAATTTCGGGAAATCCCGGAAAATTCGGGTATATCGGAAGCACTGCTGTCGATGCCATGACCGAGGGGAAGCTTTGGTGACTCCCTTAATTTCTGTTTGCCCGACTCGTAAAAACATAACAAAAATGAATATAACAAAATTTGATGCGTTTGTCAAAGTTTTTCACGATTAGCATGCATGTACCGTGCGGAATGGAAGTATGCCACGCGTTGTGCGAAAAGAGGTAAAGCATGGCAGAAGTGATGGCCGCAATTTAGAAGTAGTCCTCTTCTTTCTCTACCACCAATAATTACAAACATAAAAACGGTACATTTTATTTTAAATAAAAAAAGCCAACAAAAAATAAAAAAGAATTTATTGCATTAATTTTTGTTTTTTATTAATCTTGTGTAACAAGTGAGTTGGTTTTGTAGCTATGACAATACACTATTTGTGTTGCACGTTTCTTCCTTTAAAGACGATTTCTGTGTTGATCTAACGATTGGGAATAATAAAGGGGATGAGGAAGTAATCCACCTCATATACAGGATAATTCGTGATTTTTAAGTTTTTGTTTTCTTCTTACTTTCATTAAAATTCTAATTTTGTCGGTTATCAAATTCAGATTTTTCCTAAATACGAGGGAGGGAGTTTCTCGTTGTAAGTAACGACCTCCAAATGAGTCAGCTTTGATTGCTACTCTTTCCTCGGGAAAATGGAAGGCTCCCCAGGAAACATATAGAACGTTGAAGGTTCCCAATGACTTGTAATAAACAGTTAGGCAGTTTATGACATCTTTGTAGGTGTGTACTTGGTTTTGCGCCACATTTTGTGGGCGTCAAAGATTATGGTGGCGTTCTTCTTCTAATGTAAATATTTCTTTCTTCTTAACTTTCATTTTTGACTTGTTCTGAATTTTACTGTCATTTGTCTTCTAACAGCATAATTCTTTGTTTCTCAATCCATTTTTGACACGTTCTGATTTGAGTAGTTTTAATTCTTGCTGCTGTAAAGTAAACGGGGGTTACGTGGGAGGATCTTTCCTGAAGGAAGTTTTCATGGGGGGAGGGACATTGCTATGAAAGGGGTGCCAGATTTCCCAGCAGTATTTAAAAAAACGATCAGAAATCAAATTAAAAAAAATCAACTGAAAGTAAGGAGCAACATCAAAACTTAAAACGAACAGAAATTATTACGTATATGATTGAGTTCGCCCCCTAGTCATTACCTCGCTCTTTCCGCTAATTTTTTTTTGTACTTTCATCAAAGCTATTTATTCTAACTAACGGTCTTTGTGATTAAGGGGCCATTCTTAAAGAATTGGAATAATATTTGAACTTTAGCGTAAAGAGCTAGGTATTGACTAGGGGGCGAACCCCCTAATACACGTAATAAAACTTATGAATATAGAAGTTTGTTAAGTAAGTTAATTCGTAAGTTACGTCAGATCAAATTTTTGAGAAAGCTATTTAGCCAAAGAAGTAAAATTAATAAGCAATTTCCGTTTTAATTATTCATGTACGGTGAGCCAAAATCAAAGCTGCATTAATCAAAAACGTTCAGAAATTAATTAAAAAAACAACAAGTTTTTTTAACTGAAAGTAAGGAGTGATATTAAAACTTAAAACGAACAGAAATAATTCAGTATATGAACGGGGCTGTCCCCTCCTCAACGCCTCGCTCTTTACGCTAAAGTTTTTTATTGTTTTAAAAAATAAAGTTGTGAGACAGAGTCAAGCTTTAGCATAAAGAGCGAGACGTTGAGGAGGGGACACCCCACTTCATATACAGAATAATTTCTGTTCGTTTTAAGTTTTAATGTCGCTCCTTACTTTCAATTAAAAAAAAACTTTTTTTTATTTAATTTTCTTAAAACGCAGCTTTATAGTACAGGCAAACTAGAGTTGACCCAAACAAATTGCAACAGAAATGATTTTTACACCATGTTGTAGAGAAAAAAAAAAAAAAAAAAAAAAAAAAAAAAAAAAAAAAAAAAAAACAACTGAACAAACATATCCAAAGTTACACATTCTAGGTCGACGCAAAACTAGCTGATTCCTTTTTTTTACAAAACAAACATTTACCGACAGTTAATTTTTTTTTTTTAGAAAAAACAACTGAAAAAATTGACACGAAAAGCAAAAAAAAAAAAAAAAACGAAAAATTAGTTTTGCGTCGACCTAGCATGTGCAACTTTGGATATGTTGTTGAGCTTTTTTTTCTCTATAACATAGTTTTCTCTAAAAATTACAATAAATAGCCAAGTCAAACTCAAAACGAGCAGAAATTAATATGAGTAGGGCTCAAAACCCCTATGCCTTCCCAGGGCCAGAGCATAAACTGCACTTTACTGAAAAAAAAATACAAATGAATGTGCATTGTCAGTTTAATATACATATACTAAGATTTAGTAATCAAAATGTTAACATTATTTAATTTATTAAAGTTATAAAAGTAAAATCATTTATATTTTTTCAGTAAAGTTCAAATTATGTTCTGGCCTTGGGAAGGCATATGGATTTTGGGCCCTACTCATGTTAATTTCTGCTCGTTTTGAGTTTGACTCGGTTATTTATTGTAATTTTTGTTCGTTTTGGGTTTTATTTATTTATCTATGCTGACTTGTGGTAGTTTCATGCTTGGTAGGTTATTTATTTTATTTTTGCTCATTTTTGGTTTAATGGAGTTCTTTACTTTTCTTTGAGAATCTTATTTCGTGGAAAAAGTTTTTTTAATTAATAGATACAAAAAAGTCATTCGATATATCCGTCACCTAACAAGCTAAAAAAGTTTCACTGCGAATGTTTATCAAGTTTCACTTCACCGTTTAGCCTTTCAGAATAGGATGCATGTGATCAGACGTCCTGATAGATTCTGGACTGGGCTCTTCACGGATCTTGTCATTAAGCAAGAGCTCATCCGTTGTCTCAAAACGACTGGTGGTCTTACCGATGGAAGTGGTATGACAGAGGCTCAAAGGTATTTATGGGCTTTGTCTCGAACAGTCTGCTCTGCATTAAATCTTCTGATAGAGGGTATGTCACAGGTTTTCTAAGGAACTAGTGAACAACACAAGGAAACGTCCAATCCGAGGAAGCTAAGAGACTGTAAAGACACCCAGATCGTTATCGATTTCTTAGAAAAAGGATCATCATTTAATGGGGATCTTCAACTAAAAAAAAATCACCAACGGTTGATAGCCTATGAATCTGCCGACGTTGATTCTGCTAGAGATTTAGGCCTAAAAACCATTGACTCCATGTCTGGAAAGCTGGTCGTTGATTTTGTATTTCGACGAAAACAACAGGCAGTTCAAATTACTACAAAGCAGAATCCAGGTGGAGGTTGCAAAAGACTGAACGCCACTCTCCTTTTTCAGAAGTTCATCATGCTAGCAGAGGATCAATCTCACGGAATCTGAGTACTTTCAATACGAACCGGTAATACTTTTTGACAGTTCTTGCATGCTCCGGTCTCCGAACAAGCCAGAGTTTGCCAAGGCCATAGCACAGGCTTGCAATCTGGAGGAGTACTCTACTCCCCTTCCCAGGGGGATTCGATATATCATCGACGGTGGAGTTCTTCTGCACAGACTTTCATGTTCCAAAAATAAACGATACTCCGAAATCCTTGACCATTATGCTACTTACATGACCCAACAGTATCCATCTGCCACTATCGTGTTTGACGGCTACGATGGCGGAGCTACCATAAAGGATATGGCCCAGCCGAAGAGAAGTCGTATAATCGGCCTTGAGATCTTCACAGCAGCCATGCAGCTGAAGGTAAAAAACGATGAGTTCTTGTCCTTCAAGAAAAACAAGGCCAGGTTTATCTACGCGTTGGCTGTTTATCTCCGATCAAAGGGCTTCGTCGTAGTCCAGGCACCAGGTGATGCAGATACCCCAATTGTGCAAGCTGCAGTTGATTCTTCCCGTTATTACGACACTCCCGTCATTGGAGATGATAGTGATCTTTTGATTCTATTGTGTTATCCTAGTGACCTATCAAGCAAGAAACTATTCTCTGCACCTGAGCCAAAGTCGAACAAAGCTCCTCGAATATGGGATATTCACAAATTGAAAGAGAAGCTGGGCCAAGAGACATGCCATCTGATTCTTCTTGCTCACGACATCTTAGGCTTTGACTATACCTCACGGATCCACAGTGTGGGAAAAGGCCTTGCCTTGAAGAAGCTAATGGCAGATGCCGATTTTCGTACATCAGCTGCAGTTTTCATGCTGAATTCAGTTTCAAAGGTGGAAGCTTCTGGAGAAGACGCTCTGCTCATGATATATGACTCATCAAAAGGGAGAAATCAGAATGAACTCCACAGGGAAGTTTTAAAAAGACGGTGACTACTGCTAGCACCTTCGTCCACCCAGAACAGTTACCACCAACTTCTGATGCGGCTAAATTCCACAGTTACAGGGTTTTCTACCAAGTTCAGGTATGGAGTGGAGATCCTGATTCTGAACTTAAAGCCGAGGGATAGGGTTGTAAAAATAAAGATGACTTCTTGTATCCATTGATTACTTACGTCCCACTACCCCTTTGCCTGTTTTGTAAAATCGTAAAGTGCTCTTGTGAAATAGAATGTAGCTCAACGAAGTGTCGCTGCTTTAAATACGGCTTAGCTTTAACAGCACCGTTTAAAATATGTAAAGGATCAGCATGTTCTAACTCTCCAAAATTCGGAAACTATGAAGATGAGGAAAACATCGATGCTTATATATCTGAATCAAAAGAATAAGTGGTGAATAGTAGTCGGAGTTGATTCTGTCTTTTAAATGCTCATGAAGTTGATTCGATAATTTTATCAGTTGTGAAGACTAGTCAGTTTGTTCAAAATAGTTTATTCTAAGAGGGATTTTAAATGTCGGCCGTTGAAAACTAGTTTCATAGATGATTTCCCTTTTCTAATATTTTTCATGTTTTATTAAACATCGAGTAATCACTTTTTTTTAGGCCGACCAATCAGGTGATGGAGCCAGCGACGATCAGATTCAGGCTAACTAATTATTAGATTTCAAAACCAACAATTTAGCCAGCAAAAGATGGTCTGGTAAAGAAGAATGGGGATCACGACGACCAGAAACGTAAAAATCTCATATTGATGATTAAGAAAGTTTTTATATACCGTACACCAAATTTGACTCGATTTTTGCATTCATCTCGTCTTTTTACATCGGAATAATAATTCAGTTCAAGAAAAACGAACAATTACCGGAACTTAATCTTTTTTTGTTAGGAAAGTGAGAAAACTGGCAAGATACACAAACAAAAAACTAGTTTTGTGTCGACCTAGAATGCGCAACTTTGGATATGCTGTTCAGGGTTTTTTTTTTATCTACAACATGGTGTAAAATAGATTTCTGTTGCAATTTGTTTTTAAGAACAATCGATGAATTGGTGGACAATGAGTGCTAAAAGAAACATGTCAAATCAAAATGAAAAGTGCATATTGATGAATATAAAAGGGTTATTCTAGAAGACACTATATCCTACTAATTTGATATTTTGGCACAACTTACCATTTTGCATCAGAACAATTACCTTCTAATAGTATGGCGGAAAAAAGGTCACAACGAAGCGTAGGTTAAAATCACATACGGATGATAATGAAACTGCTTTCTGGTATATTGTACATCAAATTTGCTTTCATTTTCGAGCTCAGCTCCTCTTTTTACATCGGGACGTTACTTCTTATGCAGAAGAACGAACATTTACCGACAGTTCATTTTTTTTTAGAAAACAACTGAAAAAATTGACACGAAAAGCAAAAAAAAAAGAAAAAAAAAAGAAGAAACTAGTTTTGTGTCGACCTAGAATGTGCAACTTTGAATATATTGTTCAGCTTTTTTTCTCTAAAAAATGGTATACAAATCATCTCTGTTGCAATTTGTTTTGGGTCAACCCATATTTTTGGCTAGTTTGCCTGTACTATTTAAGCTTCTGGTTACTCTGGCCCGTGATTTTTTTCTTTAATAGGTTGCTATAATCGGTACAACCATGATATATTTGTATTCATATTAATGATGTAGATGTGCTGATGTATTGCTGATGTAGATGGCAGTAGATGTTCAAGCTGGCAAATTACGACTGACGTTAACAATAAGCTTCGCCACGGTTCTGACAACCATCACAGTACACGCTTCTTTATGCAAGATGAAAAGCAAGAAAATCTTAGCATAGAGGTTGCATACAGCTAATTTTCATTAGAACATAATAAGATTGAAATTTTGGCAAGTTAACTTTGCTTTTATTCATCACTAGGGACCGAACTGAAACTTCCTTATTATTATTATTATTTGTTTGTTTGTTGTTTTTTTTGTGGGGGGAGGGGATGGTAAGAAGACTTATTTTGACAAGTTTAGGAGCATTCAATATGGACCGCAGAACTAATAATTTTGTTTTTACTTCACCCCCTTCTACAAAAAAAAAAACAAACAAGTTAATGAGCTCCTTCTCCTCCATATTTTGCACTGTTAGTGTGTACTCAGTCTTGTCTGAAGAATATGTACCCCTGTTTGGCAACCTTACTGCTTGGAATCTCATAGCTGAGATTGGTCTCAGTAATGCCAGGGCTGCCACAGGTTAAAGTGGAGAAGAATAGGGACTTAAGGACTTCTTTTGTGAAAAAAAGTGACCTCTCTAGGGACCATTCTGGACGCAAAATGGACTCCAAAACTCGATTTTCAGAAAGCTTTTGAAAGGGAAAGCAGTGACACAACGGCAAATGACACTTGACTAATAAAAAAACATGGGCATGATCATTTGCAGACCTCTCTCCATGATAAGAGGTCAAGTGATAATTAAGAAGCCAGCCACCTGAGAATCATCAGGTCATGTGAGGAGCTTTTGCTTTTTTTTCTGAACGTTTTACTTTTGAATACAAAAAATCAGATACAAAAATATGATGAAAGAGATAAGGGTACAGTAACTAGAACACACAACCTATTTATTGGACTGCCTTCCACTCGAACAGAGATGTGATCAGTAACTTATTTTTTACTCTAACTGCTGCTGGTTAGTCTAACTAACTGTTGCTAGCTGTATCTCGATTATGTCCTTCCTTTCGGTGCCTCTTTTTATCCGGTTATGAGCTTCTTTTAGTAACTCGTCTGCGGTCTGTTCCTTGGAACAAAACGCTTCCTTTTTTTCTTTGAGAGTTTTGTCGGGAGTCTCTATTGTCTGTCTTTTCAAAGAGGCTTAGGCGAGCTGCAGCTCTCTCAGCCGTTCTCTTGCCTCCAAATCCTGCCGCTCTTTCTCAGTCTTTTCTTTCAAGGTTTTTTCCTACTGTAGGTACAAATCATAGCTCTTTCTAGCGGATTTGACCAGTTTTATAGTCTTCAGTGACAGCAACATTTTACACAATTTCTCCAAATCTGCCCAACATATCTATCACAAACAGTTTTGCATTCAAATTTTGCTCATTCATCGAAGCGCTTTCTTTGCTGAGAACTCACCCAGAAAGGAAGAAACCTCGCTCAATGCTGGCAGATCCATGTAAATGGTCAAAGCTTTTTTACGACTTCACACAAGTTTGGATACTTTCCTCTCTGAATCACATTGTTCTACTTGTCGTCAATCCTTCTTGGCTCCAACGGAAGTCAGAGTAACTGGACTAGTTTAAACGGGCCAACTAACATGTCTTTTTGCGTCGCAATGGGTAACTTCCTGGCAAAACATAATAAATTGTGAGCAGAAACTGGCTTTGAAACTTCATCGGGATGTAGAAAAGTTAACGCCGTTAACAACTGCTTTCTGCTGACTTCATCAAGGATCATCTTCCGGGAATAGGGTCCAAGGGCTTAAGTTAAAAATAAGTAAACATAGTCCACTCAAGGGAAAAGTTTTGACCACTGTATCTTGGAATGTTTTGCGATATACATCTGCTATTCCGTCTGCGGATTTCCTAGAATAGTCAGACTCAATCATCTTCAGAGCCCATGTCTGCAATTGTTGTTTCATCCCATACTACGTAAGCACCTAGGTGCATGGGTAGTTTTGCCGGTTTGCCGCTCTCAATGGAAGATACTGCCGAGAGATGAAGCTGATTCGGAGTTAGCTTTATGGTAACATTCTTCTTATGTTCAGCAATTCTGGCATTCTGCAGTAAAGCGTAGGAGTCCTTATGGCAGACAAGAAATGTATTGTTCCTGTACAATGTAAGGTTCCTGTAGACCTGTTCCTGGAACAGGTCTACACCATTCTTTCACTTGGTGTCTTGTTGCATCTTTCTCTCCCAACCAAGTCTCCCAGAATTTGCACTTTCCCATTCCAATTCAAACTGAAACTTCAAATCCTTAACTTTAAAAAAAAGAAAAGAAGTTAGTAGAAAAATATACAGGCTATAATCAGCATTCCCTGAAAGTTTCAGCTTCATACCCTTAGCCTCAGTAGTAATAGTAGTAGAAGTAGTAATAGCAATATCCATAGATTACCTTCATGTTAGTTCTACATCCTTCTCCATATACCTTGAGACTTTCAACTTAAAGCTCTAAGCTGGTCCTAAAATACTCATCATTGGCTCTATTGACAACCTGGAAGTATATAGTATATTTTGTCTTAGTTGAAAATCCCCTCTAAACAATCCCTGAAGTTTCATCTTGATAACATTAGCCTCACTTGTATCAGTAGTATTAGAGGCAGTACGCACATAGTCCCGTTTGATCATTTAAAAATCCGCCCCAAAATATCCTGGAAGTTTCAACTTAATGCTCTAAGGTGTTCCTGAGATTATTACTTGTTTACCCTTTTGAAAACAAAAAAGCTTATAGTAAGGCAAGATATTTATTTAAAGCTTCACCTTAATACCCTTATTTTCTATAGTAACAATAGCTGTAGTAGTAGTAATATTGGTAGGAGTGTGCACACACCATCTTTTTTTTTCAACATCTCCCTCAACATAAGCTGAAAGTTTCAACTTAATACTCTAAACACTTTCTACCAAACACATAAACACATCACTGATACGTCCTTTTGACAAACTGCATGCACATAGTGTGTTTTGATTTAGCTATCTACCCTTAATCTTCTTAGCTTTAGTAGTAATATTAATTATGTAAATATTGCCTTTTGGTTAGTTCAACACATCCCCCCCCAAAAAAAAATTAATGAAAATGTCGCCTTCGTACCCTTAGCCTTATTGGTAATATTAGGAACAGTAGTAGCAGTAGTATGCCCAAATTGCCTTTTGGTCAGTTTAACATCCTTCACATCATGTCCTGGTTTTCTAGAACTAACACTATAAACCATTCCTAAAATACTGCTGATATACCCTTTTGACAATCGTTTGCACAGTGTAATTTGATTTTAGTTCGACTTCCCATTTAAATATTTTTACCTTAATACCCTTAGCCTTAGCAGTAATCACAACAGAAGTAGTAGGTGTAGAAATATAAGTGGTGATAGTAGCAGTGTGAGCAGCAGTAAATAATTCCCACCAACATTCCCTCAAAAGTTTACCTGAATGCTATTGGCTTTTTTTTACACAAAATGTCAAACATGCCCCTCTTCCCCATTAACCAATTCTATATTGCAAAGATGGACGAATTGTGTAACTTACAGCCCTTGCCCGAAAGACTGTGTAAGGCGCCATCCCCACTATCTACCCTTATCTATCTACCCTACCTCTTATCTTACCACTATCTACCCTACCACTATCTAAACTATCTACTATACTGAACAAGATTGCTGTCTCAAAATTTTGATTGTATCTTTGGGAGGAAAGACGCGTGGAAGGGGGGGGGGGTTGTTGTTTGGTAGTAGTAGTAGCTGTTAATAGGGTATAACTGTTACACCATTTGACTAACTTAAATCGACATAATGCGTTTCGATTTAGTTCAACATCCTCTTTAACAATCCATAAAGGTTCAACTTTACCTTGAAGTTTAGTACTACTACTACTAGTAGTAGTAGTTGTTGAAGTAGTATGCACATAGTGTCTTTTGGGTAGTTAACACTCTTAACATTCCGAGATTGCTCAGACATTGCTGATACGTCCTTTTGACATCTTGCATGTACATAGTGTGTTTTGATTTAAATCCCTAATACCCTTAATATTCTTAGCTTTAGTAGTAGTAGCAGTGGAAACAATAGTAGTAACATGCAAATATAACCTTTTGGTTAGTTCAACACCCCCACAACAAACCTTGCAAGTTTCAAATTCGTACTACAAGCCGATACTGTTACGCACTTTTGAATTCCTGTATAAACATAGTGTATTTCGATTCAGTTCAACGTCCCCCAAGACATTCTTTGAAAATTTCACCTTCATAGGCTTAGTGGTAGTAACAGTAGCATTAATATACACAACTTGCCTTTCAGTCAGTTTAACAGCCCTCTCATCATTTCCTGGTTCCTCGAGCTAAAAACTCTAAACCATTCTTAAGATATTGCTGATATACCCTTTTGACAATCGTTTGCACATAGTATTTTGATTTATTTCAACTTTCGAATATTATACCTTAAATCAATATCAATATTTTAATCTCGAAGTTTACAGCTTAATACCCTTAGCCATAGTAGCAACCATAATAGAAGTAGTAGGTAAGAAACATAAGTGGCGACAGTAGCAGTGTGAGTAGTAGTAAATAACACCCCCCAACATTCCCTCAGAACTTCACCTGAATGCCACTGACTTTTTTTTACACAAAAGGTCAAACACGCCCGCTTCCCCAATAACAAATTCTATATGTAGAGAATCGGAAAATTGTGTATATTAAAGCCCTTGTCCCAAGGACTGTGTAAGTTGTCATCCCCAGAGTTACAGCTACTGAACCTTTCGACTATGCCGAACAAGATGGTTGTCTCAAATTTTAATTGGATCTTTGGGAAACAAGACGCGTAGAAGGAGAGCTGTCTACACTCTAGTCCCTTTTGACTTTTTTAAAAGAGCACTAGATGTTTCAGTTTTTAATCAAATGAGCCCTTCCGAAGTTTGAAAACATGTGAAGTATTAAAAAAGAAAACGAGGTTGTGATCTTCTGTAAACCCTTAAAGGCTAGAACATAATTCGTAAAGTACAGAGACAATAGATATTTTGAAGTGTCTTTTATTTTTGTCATAACCAGTGCAGAATTTAAGTAGAAAATAGAGAGCCCAAGAAAACACAGAAAGGTTTTTTTTTTTTTTTTTTTTAGCAATCTTAATTCTTTTATCTCAATTAGTGTCAACCGCCAATGAATTATTTGGAGCTTAATGTCATTCTTGATAGTACTTAAAACATCTTACTGTAATTCATACAACTACAAAACTTTCTATTTTCGCCGATAGAGGGTAGAAACTTCTGGAATATGATTCTCTAATGTGATGAATTTCATGAGGCAAATTGCATCAAAACAAAACACCCTTTGTGGGTGTTTTCTCCCTTGTTAGATTCCTGACAAATAACCCCACGCTTGTAAGTTCTGGTCTGTAACTCAAAACCTAACTTAATCGTTCCATGTCTTTAAACCAAAACTTTTACCAAGCTCATGTCGAGACCTAAACTTTTTTTTTATATCTTTTGCTTCAACGATTCCAGAGACATCTTCGGTATAATTAATATGCCTCAAGCATTGTCTCAGTAAAAGAAATTCCTTGGTTCCTAAATATTCTAAAATTCAAAAGATTTCTTCTTCATGTGTTTTTAAGACGAAGTTGCTATTAACCGATATTATTCCAAAAGTGGTTAATCCACTTTTAGGTCTACCCAGGTACAACCCTTGCAAGAAGGGGGAGAGGTACACAGATACAAGAATACAAAAGGACTCTTTACTATTAGCCCGAGTAACTCTTTATAGATCTTTAGCAAAAACTGTCTGACTTTTAATGAATGGAGTTAATGCTTGTTAAAGGGGTAAAATAATTGGCAATTTATTCTATTTCTTATTTTTCTTAAAGTAAAGTCAATGTTCTTTTTTTTGTTTTTTTATTAAAACAACGATAATTTAGAAACAACAAAATTCGAAAGTGTTCACTCACATCATCAACTTCTTCTATGGACAAATTCTAAATGTTATCTTTGGAGCTTCAAAATGAACATCGATTCCCTGTTCACGCCGTTTCGCTACCAATTTTGAATACTTTCCTGGATTCAATGGCCTAGTAGGTTTTCTCACCCATGGAAAATTTTCTACAACTCTTGGTCTAACAACTATAGAGTTGGGGGTGGTTTTATAAAACAAGGACGGCAGTTTTCTTGTCTTTTCCGTGAACTCTCGCATTATCTTTCTATCCACTTTGTCTTTTGTACTTCCACGAATTGATGTCACTGGCACGATTTCCACTAACTCGTTAATGACTTTTGCTTTAGTGATTCCACGAACTGATGTCAGTTTAAGAGACTTCCTTCCTCTTTTTGTTGATTTCTTTGCTTCTCTTCCATCGTTGGTAGACATAGGACAGGTAACCATAGAGGAACCAGTTTTTTTTTCCACCTTCCATTTTAGAATCTTTATCACTGGGGTATAAATTCACTCTCTCACCAATAAACTCCATACTACTTTCATCATCCGACAAAAACAGATCTCCCTCTAGTACAGGCAACAATGCACAAGTGGCTAACATCTTTTCTTAAACTTATCGTCCAAGTGTTTGTAACAAACTATTCCGACTCAGAATCTGGCATGTGATTTATAGCACAGATGACGTCATGTTATATTGAGAGCCATTTACTATTTATAGCATTGTGCTTATTGCATAGATGACGTCATCCAACAGTTCGTAATAACGAACTATAAGTAAGCAGTAACTTCGGCTGGACAGATACCAAAACACCAAAAACACTTTTTATAACAATAGGCACAATAAATAAATAGGCTTTTTTCTGCTGATTCCAAAGACAAAAAAATTCATTAAGTTTTATGTTATCCATAAAAAATCGCTAGTCTGAAAAAATGCACCACTTTTTTTTTAAAGGGGGAAACACCCTCAAAAATTTAGCTATATTAGTGAAAATCACGCTGTCAGACTAAGCATATTTGAAAACCTTGCTGTAGAGGTTAAAAGCTTCTATCTACAAAAATGTGAAATTTTTTGCCAGAAAAAGATAACACATGCATGTTTATTTTTTTTTTCAGGAGTGATTATATCAAATCAATTGTTCTAGAAGATCGGAAAAAAAGCTCACTAGATTGGAAATCAAAAGTTCTAATACCCTTTTTAAGTAACCAAAAAGATTGGAAGGCAAGTAGACCTTCTTCTTCGCTCTTTTTTCTCAAAGACATCTGATCAAAATATAAAACATCCATTTGATTCAGCCTAGTTGAAAGGTCCGATAATTATGCTTCTGATGATGAAATGACCCTCCCTAGTCCCAGGGGAACGGGACGTCAATTACACAATTTCCCCATAATGTTCAAATATAATATTTGTTACAGGATAGAACACTTATCACAGTGAAAGAGCGTTCGACTGCAGATCGAAAAACCAAGAGTTCAAATCCGTTTGCACTCATTTTCTTTTTAATGAATAGCTATGATAGTGACTAAAACCATATAGATAATTTTTTTTTTTAAGTCTGTTGTAACTAATTGTAAGTAAGCAGCGAATCGGTTCAATACTAATCGAGCACTAAAAAAGAGAATTTTTATAACAATTGATTTTTCGGGTTCAGGGTGCATTAATAGGTTTAAAAATTAATGTTAAGAAGATTACGTCGTTAAGACTAGGAATAAGTTTCAAACAATAAGTTTCCTCCTCAACGCCTCGCTCTTTAAGCTAAAGTTTATCTATGTCTCACAACTTTATTTTTTAAAACAATAAAAAACTTTAGCGTAAAGAGCGAGGCGTTGAGGAGGGGACAGCCCCTTTCATATACGGAATAATCTTTGTTCGTTTAAGTTTTAATGTCGCTCCTTACTTTCAGTTTAAAAAACTTGTTTTTTTTATTTAATTAAGGGAAAGAGGTGATTTCGGTGAAGAGGAAATCGATCAAGTGGACAACTTTGCTATAGGACAGCTTTACAGAGGAAGATTTGCTATATCTTTTTCAGAAAAATTGCCTACGGATTGTTTCGGGTTCCTAACTAACAGACTGTATCTCAATCACTAAGCTCTACGAAAAATATGGTGAATCCAGCTTTCTAGGGCTATAATGAGAGATAGCACGAGACAGATATACTAAGATTGTCCTTGTCGGCCAACCGTCAAGGGCCAGAAGAAAAGAAGGTCGTCCCCGAACGGGGTGGGAGGATGTCATAGAAATAATTCATGAAAAATGGGAACTTGTTGGGAGGGAGTAAAGAGGGCAGCTTTGAATAGATTGTGACGGAGGAGGAGCGTGCGTAGCTGTGACGGCTTCATGCTGTAGTAAGCTGTTAGGAGCAGTAGTATACATTAATTTAAAAAAAACTTTGGATTTCATTGAATTTAGTCTGTAAACAACAAAATATATATTTTTTTTTCAGAGAAATAAAGTAGGCTACTATTTGCTGATTTGTTTTTTAAATTTACACATAGTTTGTGTGAAAACACTTTCAAGGTATAAATTATTTTTCGTTATCGACGTATTTTATGATAAAACAGTCAGAATAAAAAAAAAACATAGGGGTTTACATTCATGAACAGAACAAACCTTCCAAGCTCTATCAATATCTGAGATCATGAATTTGTGGCCTGGTAGATCTTATATGGAATTAACCCAGAGTTTTTGGGAGATCCCCCTCCCAAAAAAAATTAGGGGTTTACATTCATGAACAGAATAAACCTTCCAAGATCTATCAATATTTGAGATCATGAATTTGTGACCTGGTAGATCTTAAATGGAATTAACCCAGAGATAATTGAAATATACAATCCTTTTTTTTTTAGGGGGAATGGGTTTTCGTGCCAAAATTGCCCACCTTTCACGCCATTTCTGTTTGTAATAAAATATGACTTTGTCCAAAACATTTCGTGTTTATTTTTCAAAATGTTGGATCCTTAAAGATATCAATTAAAACAAGAAAAAAAAAATACAAAAAAAACAAGTTTTTCAAAGAAAAATAAAGAGCTCCATTAAGCAAAAAGTGAGCAGAAATAAAGTCAAATAATCTCCGTAACGTAGAACAACAAAAAATAACCATCAATAAGAAAAAAAACTCACAATAAATAACCGATTCAAATTCAAAACGAGCAACAATTAATATGAGTAGGACTGACAAGCCCCATGCCTTCCCAAGACCAGAACATAAATTGCACTTTACTGAAAACAAAATACATTTGAAATGTTTTCATTTTTTGACTTTAATAAGTACAAATTATTGAAGCTTTAAGGAATAAGAATATATATATATATATATATATATATATATATATATATATATATATATATATATATATATACATATATATATATATATATATATATATATATATATATATATATATATATATATATATATATATATATATATATATATATATATATATATATATATAATATTAAACTGACATTTCAGGGTCATTTGATTTTTCTTTAGTAATGTGTAACAGCCATAGCCTAAGAACAACTTAGAGTATTATTTGAAAATTACATTGCATGTCGAGGGGTATGTTGAACTAACCATAAGGTACAACATGGATACAACTTCTGATACTTCTACTGCTACTGTTAATACTATTGCTAAGAATAAGGGTATCAAGCAGAAATTTTCATGAAATGTTGAAGGATTATTAATTAAATTATAATATGCAATGTGTATTCCAACTGTCAAAAGGGCGTATCAGCAGTATGTCAAGAACAGCATTGATTATTAGATTGAAAATTTCAGGCCATATTGAGAGGTATGCTAAGTTACTAAAATTGTACTATGTGCATAGTGTAACTATAAGTATAGTAGTAGTATATTACTGCTTCTGCTTTTAGTACCACTATTACCAAGGCTAATGGTATTCATTTGCAACTACCAGAGACTGTTGGGGAGAAGTTGGACTAAGTCAAAATTCTATGTGCATGCAGGTCATCAAATGTGCATATAAGCAATATCTCTGAAACGGATCAAAGCATTAAGTTAAAACTATCCGGGGGTGAGGAGAAAATGTTCAACTAGACCAAAAAGGCACAGTTTGAATACTATTACTGCTACTACTAATGATCCTATTACCACTATCCCTAATATGATTCCAAATGCTGTTGCTAAGATGACTACTACTATTGCTAATGGTAAGGTTATTAATAAGACTTTTAGGGAATGGTGAGGGCAGTGTTGAACTGAATATTAAAAATAATGTACATGTGGGTTATTAAAGGGGTTTACTAACAATATCCCAACAACACCTTAGGATATTAAGCTGAAACTTCCTGAATATTACTGCCGATTTTGCTAGTACTTCTTTTACTAGCATTACTGCAACTATTTAACTAAATAAAACAGTTTAAGCGCATCTAGGTTGTCAAAATGGATCAGTTTGTTAAGATTTCCAGGCAGGATATCTTAGGACTGGAAAAGGGCATAAAGTAGAAACTATCAAGGAAAGTTTATTATTCTTCAAATTAGATCAAAAGGCAGTATTTCCATGCTGGTTGTCAATAACAAGTCTCAACAATATCTTAAAAATTATTGAGGGCAAAAAGTTGAAACTTTCAGAGCTACTACTATTACTACTTCTGCTCTTACGATTGAACTAAACCAAAAGGGTTTAAGTGCATTCAAGTTGTCAAAATAGAATAGACAGAATGTTTTAGGAACAGGATAGAGCGTTAAATTTTATTTTTCATGGAAAATTGAGGTACGAAAAATAATGCAAAATGTACAATCTATGTCCATATTTTCAAAAGGGTGTATATTGTTAGTTTCTACTTTATACCCTTTATACCCTATCGCAGTCCTGCAACATCCCGCCTGAACGTCTTGACACCCGGCGTTATTTTGACAACCTGGATGCACTTAAATATTTTGACTTAGTTCTACATTAGCAGTAATAATAGCAGTGGTTGTAGTAGTAGCAAAAGTGGTATTAATATCGGTAGCCCAGGAAGATTCAATTTAATAGCCTAAGGCGTTGCTAAAAAATTGCTAATACACATCTTTGATAACCCAAACGTACATAATGTGTTTTGATTCAGTTCAACATCACCCCCACCATTCCCCAAAAGTTTTACTAATACCCTTAGCCTTAACAATTGTAGGAGCCATAATAGCAGAAGTAATAGTAGGAGCCTGGGGAGTAGTATTAATAGCCGTAGTAGCAGTAGCAGTATTCACATTTTACCTTATTGGTCTAGTTCAAAATTCCCTCTTCGTGCCCTGATAGTGTCATATGAATACTTTAATCTGTTTCTGAGATATTAATTATACACTTTTTTGATAACCTGCCTGCACATAATTTGTATTTACCTCAACATCCCTTCAAACAGTCTTTAGCAATAGTAGTACACAAATAGTGCATTTTTATTAGTTGAAAGCATCAATCTTATACTGTAAGCCGTTCTTGGGATAGTACAAATTCACCTTTTTGACAGTCTGCATACAGTGTTTAAATATAATTCAAAGTCTCCCTCAACATTGCCTGAAATTTTTTCATCAATACCCACAGCATTAGCAGTAATATTAATAGTAGCAGTAGTAGTTTGAATATAGCACATTTTAGTTGGTTCAAAATCTCTCCAATATTCACTGAAAGTTCCAATCTAATACCCTAAGCTGTTAATGGGGTATAGCTGTTACGCCCTTTTACTAGCCTGAATCGACATATTGTATTTCAATTTATTCCAACATCCTCTTCAACATTCCCTGAAAGTTTCGATTTAATACCATTAGCTTTAGTACTACTACTAGTAGTAGTCATAGTAGCAGTAGTAGTAGTAGTACACACATAGTGTCCTTTGGTTAGTTGAAAATCCCTCTTAACATGCCCTAAAAGTTTCAAAACCAAACCCTAAACCATTCCTGGAATATTGCTGATACGCCTTTTTATAACCTGCATGCACAGAGTGCGTTATGATTTAGTTCAACATCCCCCTAAACATTTTTGAAAGTTTCAGGTTCATACACTTAGCATCAGTAGTAGTATAAGTAGCAGAAGTAGCAGCAGTAGTAGTAATAGCAATACCTTTTGGATGGTTCAACATCCCTCTCCAAACGCCCTTAAAGTTTCAACTTAATACTTTAAACTGCTCCTAAAATATTGCTTATATGCATTATTAACAACCAGCATGTACATACTATGTTTTGTTTTAAATAAAACTCCCTCTAAATATTATTTGAAAGCTTCACTTTAATACCATTAGCCTCACTTATAGCAGAAGTAGTAGTAAAAGCATGCACATAGCGCCGTTTGGTCAGTGTAAAATCCTCATCAAAATACCCTGGAATTTTCAACTTAATGTTCTAACTGTTCCTGAGACTATTGCTGGGACATCCGACAATCAACTGACATACAGTGTGTTTTGATTTAGTTGCAAATCCCCTTAAGCACTTCCTGAAAACTTCACCTTAATACCTTTAACTTCAACAGTAGCAATAGCTGTGACTGTTGCAGCAGTATTAGCAGTGTGCACATAGCATCTTTTGTTTTTTTCAGCCTCCCCCTCAACACAAGCTGAAAGTTTCAACTTAATACCCTAAACAGTTTCTCGGACATTGCTTATAGATCCTTTTGACAACCTGTATGCAATTAGTGTGTTTTGATTTAGTTCCCCAATACCCTTAATCTTCTTAGCTTTTCTAGAAGTAGTAGTTGCAGTGGTAGTAGTAGAGGTAGAAACAATAGTAATAAGACGCTAATATTGCCTTTTGGTTAGTTCAACATCCCTTACAACAAGCCCTCTAAGTTTCAACTTCGTACGACAAGCCGTTCTTAAGATATTGCTGATACGCTCTTTTGACAATCTGTGTAAACACAGTGTATTTCGATTTAGTTCAACTTTAATTCAGTAAAGAGCAAATTATGTTCTGGTCTTTGGAAGGAACGAGGGGAGGGGGCTTACTCTTCATAGTTTCTGCCCGTTTTGAGTTTGACTCGCCTATTTACTACTATTTCTCTTCGTTTTGGGTTTTACATATTTATTTATAGTAGGGACAGAAGTAGTAATAGTGGTAACCTTGGATGTTTCAACTTTATACCCTTTGTTATTCTTGAAATATTGCTGATACATCTTACTGACAACCAGCATGCACGTAGTGTAGTTTGATTTTATTTTAAAGTACTGTTAAATTAATGTCTTGACAACCTGCTTTATTTTGACAAACTGAATGCATTTCAAATATTTTGATTTAGTTCAATATTAGAAGTAATAGTAGCAGTAGGGGTAGTAGAAGCAGTTGCAAAAGTGGTAGTAATATTGGTAGCCAAAAAGTTTCAAGCTTAAGAACCTAAGGCGTTGCTGGGATTTTGCTAATACACCCCTTTGATAACCCACATGTATGTAATATATTTTGATACACTTCAACACCACAACCATCAATCGCCAAAAGTTTTACTAATACCCTTTGCATTATCAATTGTAGTGGTCATAATAACAGAAGTAATAGTAGGGGCGTTAGGAGTAATATTAACAGCAGTAACAACACTCACATTGTACCTTATTGGTCCAGTTCAACATTCCCTCGTAACACCCTGATAGTTTCAATTTAATCTGTTTCTGAGACATTTTTGGTACACTCTTTGGATAACCTGAATGTACACATTGTGTTTTGAATTAAACAGCCATCCCTCCAACATCCCTCTCTTAAGGTTTCACTTTAATACCATTTGTCTTAGTAATAGCAGTAGCGGTGGGACTGCTACAGCTACTTGTAGTAGCATTATGCGAATAGAGCATGTTCATTAATTGAACATACCCCTCAACATACCCTGAAAACTTCAACCTGATGTAATAGTCGTAGTAGCAGCAGTAATAGTAGTATTATTTTTCATATACTGTCTTTTGGTTAACTCAGAATCCCTCTTAGATTCCCTGAAAGTTTCAGCTTCATACCCTTAGCCTCAGTAGTAGTAGTAGTAGAAGTAGTAATAGCAATATCCATAGATTACCTTTATGTTAGTTCTACATCCTTCTCCACACACCTTGAAAGTTTCAACTTAATACTATAAGCTGGTCCTGAAATATTCCTCATATGCTCTATTGACAACCTGCATGTAAATAGTATGTTTTGTCTTAGTTGAAAATCCCCTCTAAACATTCCCTGAAGTTTCACCTTAATACCATTAGCCTCACTTGTAGCAGTAGTAGTAGAAGCAGTACGCACATAGTCCCGTTTGGTCATTTAAAAATCCGCCCTAAAACATCCTGGAAATTTCAACTTAATGCTCTAAGGTGTTCCTGAGATTATTATTGTATTACCCTTTTGAAAACATACAAGCTTATAGCAAGGCAAGATATTTATTTAAAGCTTCACCTTAATACCCTTAACTTCTATAGTAACAATAGCTGTAGTAGTAGTAATATTGGTAGGAGTGTGCACACACCATCTTTTTTTTTCAACATCTCCCTCAACATAAGCTGAAAGTTTCAACTTAATACTCTAAACACTTTCTACCAAACACATAAACACATAGCTGATACGTCCTTTTGACAAATTGCATGCACATAGTGTGTTTTGATTTAGCTATCTACCCTTAATCTTCTTAGCTTTAGTAGTAATATTAATTATGCAAATATTGCCTTTTGGTTAGTTCAACACCCCCCCCCCAAAAAAAAAATAAAAAATCAATGAAAATATCACCTTCTTACCCTTAGCCTTATTGGTAAAATTAGGAACAGTAGTAGCAGTAGTATGCCCAAATTGCCTTTTGGTCAGTTTAACATCCTTCACATCATGTCCTGGTTTCTCTAACTAAACACTATAAACCATTCCTAAAATATTGCTGATATACCCTTTTGACAAACTGCATGCACATAGTGTGTTTTGATTTAGCTATCTACCCTTAATCTTCTTAGCTTTAGTAGTAATATTAATTATGCAAATATTGCCTTTTGGTTAGTTCAACACCCCCCCCCCCCCAAATAAAAAATCAATGAAAATATCACCTTCATACCCTTAGCCTTATTGGTAAAATTAGGAACAGTAGTAGCAGTAGTATGCCCAAATTGCCTTTTGGTCAGTTTAACATCCTTCACATCTTGTCCTGGTTTCTCTAACTAAACACTATAAACCATTCCTAAAATATTGCTTATATACCCTTTTGACAATCGTTTGCACATAGTGTGTTTTGATTTTAGTTAAGACTTCCCATCAACATATTTTGAATTTTTACCTTAATACCCTTAGCCTTAGCAGTTATCACAGCAAAAGTAGTAGGTGTAGAAATATAAGTGGTGATAGTAGCAGTGTGAGCAGCAGTGGATAATTCCCTCCAACACTCCCTCAAAACTTTAATAGAATGCTATTGGCTTTATTTTTACACAAGAAGTCAAACATGCCCCTCTTCCCCAATAACAAATTCTATATGTCGAAGATGGGCGAATTGTGTAACTTACAGCCCTTGCCCGAAGGATTGTGTAAGGTGTCATCCCCAGAGTCATAGTTATTGAGAATTTCGACCACACTGAACAAGATTGCTGTCTCAAAATTTTGATTGGATCTTTGGGAGAAAAGACGCGTGGAAGGGAGGTTGTTTGGTAGTAGAAGTAGCCGTTAATAGGGTATAACTGTTACACCCTTTGACTAACTTAAATCGACATAATGCGTTTCGATTTAGTTCAACATCCTCTTCAACAATCCCTAAAGGTTCAACTTTACCGTTAGGTTTAGTACTACTACTACTAGTAGTAGTTGTTGTAGTAGGACAATAAAGGGTTTATCGGCAATATCTCAGGAACAGCGCAGAGCATTAAGTTGAAACTAACATGGGAATGATCAGCGGGGTGTCGAACGAACCAAAAAGCACTATGTCGATATTATTACTGCTGCTGTGGAAATTGCTCCTACTACTGAGGCTAAAGTGGAAATTTTTTGGGAATGTTTAGAGGAATTACGATTAAATCAAAACACACTCTGTGCATGCAGGTTGTCAAAAGGGATTATAAGCAATATCCCAGGTATAGCTTAGAATATTAAGTTGAGACTCTCAGGGCATATTGAGGGGAATTTTGAACTAATCGAAAAATACTGTACATAGTACAACGAAAACTACTACTTCACGACTACTACTAATACTACTAAGGCTAAGGGCATTAGGGTGAAGCTTTCAGTGATATTTAGGGAAATGTGAACTAAATCAAAACATACTATTGAAATGGAGGTTTCCAATAGGACGTATGCGCTAGTAGTACAGCTTAGAGGAACAGCTTAGAGTGTTAAATTAAAACTTTCAGGACTTGTTGAGAGGGATGTTGAACTAAGCAAGAGGCATTATATGCATACTGCTAATACTAGTGCTGCTGCTACTTCTACTACTGCTACGACTACTACTACTGAGGCTAGGGAATGAAGATGAAACTGTCAGTAAAAGTTTATGAGGGGGAGAGAGCGAAGTTTCATTAGAAAAGCAAAAGGTGCTATGCACATACTGCCACTAATGCCAGGGCTGCCACAGGTTCAAGTGGTAAAATATAGGGACTTAGGGACCTCTTTTTAGTCGAAAAAGGAACCTCTCGGAGACCATTCTGGGCGCAAAATGGACTTCAAAACTCAGCTTTCAGAAAGTTTTTGAAAGAAAAAGCAGTGACACGACACTAAATAACACTTGACTATAAGAAAAAAATGGGAATGATCATTTGTAGACATCTCTCTGTCATCACAGGCCACATGATAATTAAGAAACAGACCACCTGAGAATCATCACGTAATTGGAGGGGCTTTTTCTTTCTTTTTTCTGAATGCTTTATTTTCAAATAAACAAAAAATCAGATTCAAAAATATGATAAAAGAGATAAGGGTACGGTAACTAGAACACAAAACCTATTTGCTTCCCTTTTTTGCACTGCCTTCTGCTGGAACAGAGATGTGATCAGCAACTGTTTCTTTGACTCTAACTGCTGCTGGGCGTTTTCAAGAGTAGCAGCTACCTTTTTGTTCATTACACATCGACAGAGTCCCATCTATCATGGTCAGCGCTAGCTGTATCTTGACCAAGTCCTTCTTTTCAATGCCTTTTTTCGGCCGGTTATGATCTTCCTTCAGCAACTCGTCTGCGGCCTGTTCCTTGGAATCAAACGCTTCTTTTTTTTCTTTGAGAGATTTTACGAGAGGCTCTAGTGTCTGTCTTTTCAAATAGGTTTCAGCGAGCTGTAGCTCTCTGATCCGCTCTCTTGCCTTCAAATCCTGCCCATCTTTCTCAGTTTTTTTTTTTTTAAGGCTTCTTCCACTGAATGTAGAAATCATAGCTCATTCTAGCGGATTCGGCCAGTTTTATCAAGTGTTCGGTGACAGCAACATTTTGTGCATGTTCTCCAAATCTGCCCAACCCATCTATCACAAAGTTTTGCATTCAAAGTTCGCTCATTCATCAAAGCTCTTTCTTCACTGAGAGCTCTCCCGGGAAGGGAGAAGCCTAGCTCAATACTGGTAATGGTCAAAGCAGTTTTTACGACTTCAGACATGTTTTACCTTAATACCCTTAATAATTTTTACCTTAATACCCTTAGCAGTAATCATAACAAAAGTAGTAGGTGTAGAAATATAAGTGCTGATAGTAGCAGTGTGAGCAGCAGTGGATAATTTCCTCTAACATTCCCTCAAAACTTTACCTGATTGCTATTGGCTCTTTTTTTTACACAAGAAGTCAAACATACCCCTCTTCCCCAATAACAAATTCTATATGTCGAAGATGGGCGAATTGTGTAACTTCCAGCCCTTACCCAAAAGACTGTGTAAGGTGTCATCCCCAGTCATAGTTATTGAGCCTTTCGACTATACTGAACAAGATTACTGACTCAAAATTTTGATTGGATCTTTGGGAGGAAAGACGCGTAGAAGGGAGGTTGTTTGGTAGTAGAAGTAGCCGTTAATAGGGTATAACTGTTACACCCTTTGACTAACTTAAATCGACATAATGCGTTTTTATTTAGTTCAACATCCTCTTCACCAATCCCTAAAGGTTCAACTTTACCTTTAGGTTTAGTACTAATACTAGCCTACTAATAGTTGTTGTTGTTGTAGTAGTATGCACACAGTGTCTTTTGATTAGTTCAAAATCACTCTTAACATTCCCTGAAAGATTCAGCTTCATACCATTAGGCTTAGCAGCAGTAGTAGTAGTAGTAATACCAATATCTACGTTTACCTTTTGGTTAGTTTTACATCCCTCTGAAAACACCTTAAAAATTTCAACTTAATACTCTAGCCTGCTCCTAAAATATTGATCATATGCCGCATTGAAAACCAGCATTTACATAGTATGTTTTGTCTTAGTTGAAACCCCCCTTTACATGTTCCCTGAAGTTTCGCTTTAATACTAATAGTTTCACTTGTTACCGAAGTAGTAGTAGCAGTATTCATATAGTGCCATTTGGTCAGTTCAAAATCCACCTCAAAATATCCTAGAAGTGTCAACTTAATGCTCTAGACCGTTCATGAGATTATTACTTGTACACTCTTTTGACAATCAACAAGATTATAGTAAGACAAGATATTTATCTAAAGCTCCGCCTTGATATCTTTATAGTCGTAGCAATAGCAGTAGTAGTAGTAATATCATTAGTAACTGGGTCCACATAGCCCCTTTTGTTTTTTTCAACGTCTCCCTCAACAGAAATTGAAAGTTTCAACTTAATACTCTCAACAATTTCTCAGACATTGCTGATACGTCCTTTTGACATCTTTCATGCACATAGTGTGTTTTGATTTAAATCCCTAATACCCTTACATCTTCTTAGCTTTAGTAGTACTATCAGTGGAAATAATAGTAGTGACATGCTAATATAGCCTTTTCGTTAGTTCAACACCCCCACAACCAACCTTGTAAGTCAAATTCGTACTACAAGCCGATGCTGTTACGCCCTTTGGAATTCCTCTCTAAACATAGTGTATTTCGATTCAGTTCAACGTCCCCCAAGACATTCTTTGAAAATTTCACCTTCATAGGCTTAGTGGTAGTAACAGTAGTATACATAATTTGCCTTTCAGTCAGTTTAACAGCCCTCTCATCATTTCCTGGTTCCTCGAGCTAAAAACTCTAAACCATTCTTAAGATATTGCTGATATACCCTTTTGACAATTGTTTGCATACAGTGTATTTTGATTTAGTTCAACTTCCTTAAATCAACATTTTATTTTCGAGTTTTACACCTTAATACCCTTAGCCATAGTAGCAACCATAATAGAAGTAGTAGGTAAGAAACATAAGTGGCGATCGTAAGAGTGTGAGTAGTAGTAAATAACACCCCCAACATTCCCTCAGAACTTCACCTGAATGCCACTGACTTTTTTTTACACAAAAGGTCAAACACGCCCCCTTCTCCAATAACATATTCTACATGTAGAGAATCGGAAAATTGTGTATCTTAAAGCCCTCGTCCTAAGGACTGTCTAAGTTGTCATCCCCAGAGTCATAGCTATTGAACCTTTCGACTATGCCGAGATGGCTGTCTCAAATTTGAATTGGACCTTTGGGGGACAAGACGCGTAAAAGGAGAGCTGTTTACCCTCTAGTCCCTTTTGACTTTTTAAAAGGGCACTAGATGTTCAGTTTTTAATCAAATGAGCCTTTCCGAAGTTTGAAAACATGTGAAGTATTAAAAAAGAAAACGAGGTTGTGATCTTCTATAAACCCTTAAAGGCTAGAACATAATTCGTAAAGTACAGAGACAATAGATATTTTGAAGTTGTCTTTTATTTTTGTCATAACCAGTGCAGAATTTAAGTAGAAAATAGAGAGCCCAAGAAAACACAGAAGCTTTTTTTTAGGAATCTTTAGTCTTCTATCTCAATCAGTATCCATCGTCAACGAATTATTTGGAGCTTGATCTCATTCTTGATAGTACTTAAAACATGTTTATGTAATTCGTACAACTTTTAAACTTTTTATTTTCGTCGATAGAGGGTAGAAATTTCTGGAATATGGTTCTCTAATGTGATGAATTTGATGGGGCAAATTGCATCAAGACAAAACACCCTTTGTGGGTGTTTTCTCCCTTGCTAGATCCCTGACAAATAACCCCAGGCTTGTAAGTTCTGCTGTTTAACTTAAAACCTAACTTAATTGTTGCACCTCTTTAAACCAAACTTTTACCAAGCCCACGTCGAAACCTAAATTATTTTTTTTTTTATCTTTTGCTTCAACGATTCCAGAGAAATTTTCGATTTAATTAATATGCCTCAAATATTGTCTCAGTAAAAGAAATTCCTTGGTTCCTAAATATTCTAAAATTCGAAAGATTTCTTCTTCATGTGTTTTTAAGACGAATTTGCTATTAACCGATATTATACCAAAAGTGGTTAATCCACTTTTAGGTCTACCCAGGTACAACCCTTGAAAGAAGGGGGAGAGGTAAACAGATACAAGAATACAAAAGGACTCTTTACTATTAGCCCGAGTAACTCTTTATAGATCTTTAGCAAAAACTGTCTGACTTTTAATGAATGGAGTTAATGTTTGTTAAAGGGGTAAAATAATTGGCAATTTATTCTATTTCTTATTTTTCTTAAAGTAAAGTCAATGTTTTTTTTTCTTTTTTTTTATTAAAACAACGATAATTTAGAAACAACAAAATTCGAAAGTGTTCACTCACATCATCAACTTCTTCTATGGACAAATTCTAAATGTTATCTTTGGAGCTTCAAAATGAACATCGATTCCCTGTTCACGCCGTTTCGCTACCAATTTTGAATACTTTCCTGGATTCAATGGCCTAGTAGGTTTTCTCACCCATGGAAAATTTTCTACAACTCTTGGTCTAACAACTATAAAGTCGGGGGTGGTTTTATAAAACAAGGACGGCAGTTTTCTTGTTTTTTCCGTGAACTTTCGCATTATCTTTCTATCCACTTTGTCTTTTGTACTTCCACGAATTGATTTAACTGGCACGATTTCCACAAACTCTTTAATGACTTTTGCTTTAGTGATTGCACGAACTGATGTCAGTTTAAGAGACTTCCTTCCTCTTTATGTTGATTTCATTTCTTCTCTTCCATCGTTGGTAGACATAGGACAGGTAACCATAGAGAAACCAGTTTTTTTTCCACCTTCCATTTTAGAATCTTTATCACTGGGGTATAAATTCACTCTCTCACCAATAAACTCCATATTACTTTCATCATCCGACAAAAACAGATCTCCCTCTAGTACAGGCAACAATGCACAAGTGGTTAACATATTTTCTGAAACTTATCGTCCAAGTGTTTGTAACAAACTATTCCAACTCAGAATCTGGCATGTGATTTATAGCACATATGACGTCATTTTATATTGAGAGCCATTTACTATTTATAGCATTATGCTCATTGCATAAATGACGTCATCCAACAGTTCATAATAACGAACTATAAGTAAGCAGTAACTCCGGCTGGACAGATACCAAAACTCCAAAAACACTTTTTATAACAATAGGCACAATAAATAAAGTGGCTTCTTTCTGCTGATTCCAAAGACAAAAAATTCATTAAGTTTAATGTTATCCATAAAAATAACTAGTCTAAAGAAATGTACCACCTTTTCTAAAGGGGGAAACACGCTCAAAAATTTAAGCTATATTAGTGAAAATCACACTATCAGACTAAGCATATTTGAAAACCTTGCTGTAGATATTAAAAGCTTCTATCTACAAAAATGTGGAATTTTTTGCCAGAAAAAGATAACCCATGCATGTTAATTTTTTTTTTCAGGAGTAATTATATAAAAGCAATTGTTCTAGAAGATCGGAAAAGAAGCTCACTGGATTGGAAATCAAAAGTTCTAATACCTTTTTTTAAATAACCAAAAGATTGGAAGGCAAGTAGACCCCCTTCTACGCTCTTTTTTCTCAAAAACATCTGATCAAAATATAAAACATCAATTTGGTTCAGCCTAGTTGAAAGATCCGATAATTACGCGTCTGATGATGAAATGACCCTTCCTAGACTCTGGGGACGGGATATCAATTACACAATTTCCCCATAATGTTCACATATAATATTTGTTACAGGATAACACACTTATCACAGTGAAACAGCGTTCGACTGCAGATCGAAAAACCAAGAGTTCAAACCCGTTTGCACTCTTTTTTTTTTAATGAATAGCTATGATAGTGACTAACACCAAATAGTTAATTTTTTTTTTATAAAAAAGTTTGTTGTAACTAACTGTGAGCAAGCAGTGAATTGGTTCAATACTAATCGAACACTAAAAAACAGAATTTTGACAACAATAGATTTTGTTGGTACAGGGTGCATGAATAGGCTTAAAATTAATGTTAAATAGGAATAAGTTAAGGGAAAGAGGTGATTTCGGCAAAGAGCCATCAACTGCAATTATGAGGCAGTGTTTTCTCCCTATAGTGAATGAGGATGCAGAAGAAAAGGTGAAAAAATTGAGCAAAGAAATTCCGACCCCTCTGCGATGGATTGTCAGCCCCCTGAAGAAAGCAAAGGACTTGGGAGCACTGAGATGTGACGTGGGAAAGGAGAAATTAAAGGTGGTCAAAGGGGATGTTTGTGTAAGTGAGAAAATATTGAATTATATAGCTAGAGAAAGGGACTCTTTTATTTACTGTCATTTACCCTTCTCAAAAAGAATTTATTTGTTTGTTATTTATGAACAGAAATTGTTTGTGTACTGATTAATTAACGGAATCTTGCCCTATATCGGCAGACTCAGTCGCATATTGAAAGCCCAAACAGCTACTTGTTTGAAATGTGGAGACCAAGTGCTTGAGGCACTATTGCACGATCTGATTCAATGCCCCTCAAACGGAGGATTACCCCAAAGATTATTGTAAACGCTTAAAAATTAAGCAATACAAACGTTTGTAAAAGAAAAGAAGAAATCTCTAATGCTGTCATTTTGTGTTAGATGTAAGCAAAGGGATTATGCGATGTGTTTTTTAGTGACAAGTGTTAGCATGTATGTGTGGAAAATGCGGAAACGTCAGAAGCAGATCAAAATTCCTTTGGCGAATGTTTGGCTTGAAAGTTATGGATGACTTGAGACGGAGTCGAGTATGAAGGGAGAGAGTAGATGCGGAATGGATGAGTAAAATTGAGTTCTAATTTTGAAAATTTTGATTTAAATGGTTTATTGTAAAAAATATTTTAAATTATTATAAAAAAAAAATTGAGGAATTGATGTTAGTATTAAGATAAATCATGTTAATTTATTTTTTGTTGGTTTTTGTTTGATTTTTGAGTAGCCAAATGGGTATTAAAAAGGTTTTAGTAGGTTATTTGTGTGTTTTAAAAGAAGGATTAGAATGGCGTGCCTAAAGATATTGTAAGGGCACAGCTTTCTACTCCTCCTAGGTTTGTTTTGAGGTTGAGGGAAGGTTGGGAGGATGGAGGATGATGTATAGTTGATTGAGAACAAGGTTTTATGAAAAATATTTGTGTATTATTAATGTATTTCCACGGTGAAAGGGGTGCCCTATGGCAGAAGGGCACCCTGCAAAAACCGGGAATGGTACTTTTTTGCAGTTTTGAATTTTTTGTAGTATACCTTGTCTTTGTCAATTATGTTTGGCAACCCAAATCCAAATTTCAAAAAATAAAATTTGTTTTTAAATTGTGTAGGTGACATTAAAGTTTGAAATTAAGTGAAAAAGATTATTATGTCACCGAGGGGAGAGGAGGTGGGATTTATTACAAAAAAAAAGAAGAAAAAAAAAGGAGAAAATCGATCAAGTGGACAGCTTATCTTACATAGGTATTATTCTTAGTAAAGATGGTGGTTTCAGCGAAAATATTAAAAGTAAAATAGCCAAGGTCCTGTTTTTGTCTTTTTTTCACAGTTAAAAGGTTTAGAAGAATAGGAAGATAAGTCTGTGAACGAAGATTATAATATTGGAAGCTACAGTCAATACAGTGGTCAAGTATGGTTCTGAAGTGTGGGGGCTCCAAAAACCAGAGGAAGATTTGCTATATATTTTTCAGAAAAATTGCCTACGGATTGTTTCGGGTACCCAACTGACAGACTGTATCTCAATCAGTAAGCTCTACGAAAAATATAGTGAATCCGGCTTTCTAGGGCTATAATGAGAGATAGCACGAGACAGATTGTCTAAAATTGTCCTTGTCGGCCAACCGTCCAGGGCCAAACGAAAAGCAGGTCGTCCCCGAACGGGGTGGGAGGATGTCATAGGAAAGATTTAAGGAAAATGGGAACTTGTTGGGAGGGTGTAAAGAGGGCGGCTTTGAATAGATCGGGACGGAGGAGGAGCGTGTGTAGCTGTGACGGCTTCTAGTAAGCTGTTAGTAACAGTAGTATATGTTAATTGAAAAAAGCCTCGGATTTCATGGAATTTAGTCTATAAACAACAAAACTTTATTTTTGCTCATTTTGTTTATGGAACTCTTTATTTTTCTTTGAAAAACTTGTTTTTTTTATTTTTTTTTTTAATTGATTTCTTTAAAGATCCAACATTAAGGAAAATTTTGTATCGTTTTGAAAAATAAACGCGAAATGTTTTGGACAAAGTCATATTTTCATAGAAACAGAAATAGCCTGAAAGGTGGGCAATTTCGACACGAGAACCCATTCCCCCCAAAAAAGATTACATCTTTCATTTATCTCTGGGTTAATTCCATATGAAACCTACCAGGTCACAAATTCATGATATCAGATATTGATAGAGCTTGTAAGGTTTATTCTGTTCATGAATGTAAACCCCTATGTTTTTTTGGGAGGGGAGGGGTGTCTTTATGTAGGTTGTCAAAAGGGTGTATCGGCAATATCTCAGGAACAGCGCAGAGCATTAAGTTGAAACTAACATGTGAATGATCAGCGGGGTGTCGAATTAATGCAAAAAGCACTATGTGGATATTATTATTTCTGCTGTTGAAATTTCTCCTACTACTGAGGCTAAAGTGGAACTTTTTAGGGAATGTTTAGAGGAGTTACGATTAAATCAAAACACACTATGTGCATGCAGGTTGTCAAAAGGGAATATAAGCAATAGCTTATATTCCCCGGATATATAGCTCCCAGGAATAGCTTAGAATATTAAGTTGAGACTCTCAGGGCACATTCAGGGGAATTTTGAACTAACCGAAAAATACTGTACATAGTGCAACGAAAACTACTGCTGCACGACTACTACTAATACTACTTAGGCTAAGGGCATTAGGGTGAAGCTTTCAGTGATATTTAGGGGAATGTGAACTAAATCAAAAAATACTATTGAAATGGAAGTTTCCAATAGGACGTATGCGCAATTTCTCAGGAACAGCTTAGAGTACCAAATTAAAACTTTCAGGACTTGTTCAGAGGGATGTTGAACTAAGCAAGAGGCATTATATGCATACTGCTAATACTAGTGCTGTTGCTACTTCTACTACTGCTACGACTACTACTACTGAGGCTAAGGGAATGAAGATGAAACTGTCAGTAAAGGTTTGGGAGGGGGAGAGAGCGAAATTTCATTGAAAAAGTAAAAGGTGCTATGCGCATACTGCTACTAATGCCAGGGCTGCCACAGGTTCAAGTGGTAAAATATAGGGACTTAGGAACCTCTTTTCAGTCAAAAAAGGGACCTCTCTAGAGACCAATTCTGGACGCAAAATGGACTTCAAAACTCAGCTTTCAGAAAGCTTTTGAAAGAAAACGCAGTGACACAACACTAAATAACAATTGACTATAAGAAAAAAATGGGAATGATCATGTGCAGACATCTCTCTATGATCACAGGCCAAATGATAATTAAGAAACAGACCACCTGAGAATCATCACGTCATTGGAGCAGCCTTTTCTTTCTTTTTTCTGAATGCTTTACTTTCGAATACAAAAAAATCAGATTCAAAAATATGATAATAGAGATAAGGGTACGGTAACTAGACCACACAACCTATTTGCTTCACTTTTTTGCACTGCTTTCTGCTGGAACAGAGATGCGATCAGCAACTGTTTCTTTGGATCCAACTGCTGCTGGGCAGTTTCAAGAGTAGCAACTACCTTTTTGTTTATTACACATCGACAGAGTCCCATCTATCATGGACAGCGCTAGCTATATCTCAACCAAGTCCTTCTTTTCAATGCCTTTTTTCAGCCAGTTATGACCTTCCTTCAGCAACTCGTCAGCGGCCTGTTCCTTGGATCCAAACGCTCTTTTTTTTTTTTCTTTGAGAAATTTTTCGAGAGTCTCTATTGTCTGCCTTTTCAAATAGTTTTCGGCGAGCTGTAGTTCTCTCAGCCGTTCTCTTCAAGGCTTCTTCCGCTGTATGTACAAATCATAACTCATTCTAGCGGATTCGGCTAGTTTTATCAAGTGTTCGGTGACAGCAACATTTTGCGCACGTTCTCCAAATCTGCCCAATCAATCTATCACAAATAGTTTTGCATTCAAAGTTCGCTCATTCATCAAAGCCCTTTCTTCACTGAGAGCTCGCCCGGAAAGGGAGAAGCTTAGTTCAATACTGGCAGACCCCCGTGTGATGGCCAAAACATTTTTTACGACTTCAGACATGTTTGAATATTTCCCTCCCTGAATCACGTTGTCCCACTTTTTGTCCATGCTTCCTGGCTCTGGTAGAAGTCCTGAAACTGGATTAGCTTAAACTCGTCAACTTGCATGTCCTTTGGCGTCGCGATGGGTAACTTCCTGGCAACATACGAGGCGCGTTTTTTTAATTAAGGGTCGTTTGATCATAAGTACACAACGAACGATTATTTAAAAAAAAGTAAATTTGTTTTCAAAAAGTACATACTTTACTCTATTTAACAGCATAGTTGTCAAGTTTGTTGTAACACTTGTCATACCTCTCAACTTATTTTAATGTAACCTCTGCATGAAAAATTGCCGCTGCTCCGCTAACCAGGAATTCACTTCCGTTTTTACATCGTCATCATCATTGTAACGTTTGCCGCTGAGGTGTTGCTTGAGATGGAGAAACGGATGGTAATCACTCGGTGCAAGATCATGACTGTATTGTGGGTGATCTAAAACTCCCAGCCAAAACTGTCGAACAAATTACGGGCCTGACCAGCTGTGTGAGGTCTTGGATTGTCATGAAGAAGGACAATTTCCTTTGTCAGCATGGCATATTTTTTTTATTTTTTTTAAATCGCTCTGCAGAGCTTTCTGAGGGTTTGGCGGTATGCTTCTGCATTTATAGTGGTTCCTCCGTTGCATGAAGTCAACCAAGAAAACACCATGCCTATTCCCAAATGCCGACGCCATGATTTTGATCTGGGAGAGAGGTTATTCGGCCTTCAAATTTTCAAGGGAATGTGTGTGTTTCCATTCCATATTCTGTTGCCTAGATTTGGGCGTGATACGCGAAACCCATGTTTCGTCTCCAGTTCAACCGGTTGCCACCTCAGTAGCAACCGTTAAAAAGATGACGACGACGTAAAAACAGCAGTGAACTCTTGGTTATTGGAGCCAGCGGCTAGTTCTTATAAAGACTACTTTAAAATTAGTTGAGAGGTATGATAAGTATTTCAAAAATCTTGGTAATTGTATCAAAAAATAGAGTAAAGTATGCACTTTCTGAAAATAAATTTACTTTTTTGAAATAATCTTTCGTCGTGTACTTCTGTTCAAACGCACCTTAATGACAAAAAACACACCTCGTATAATAAAGTATAAGCAAAAACTGGCTTTGAAACTTCATTGGGATGCAGAAGAGTTCAACAATTGCAAAAATCTCCGCCGAGTATTTGCTTAATGACATACCTTGCAACCGTAGAATAATGCTTCTAAACATGCTGCATGAACGAGCATTTCGGAGGCTCGTCTACTGACTCGAGACAGTCGACAATCTTGTCACTCACAACAGTCTGTAGCAGAAGAAGACTGTGTCTGTAGCAGAAAAAAGAGGGAAACACCCCCTAAAGTTATAGAATCTTTATGAAAATCCCACCATCAGATGCAGCGTATCAGAGAACCCTAATGTAGAGGTTTCAAGCTCCAATCTGCTAAAATGTTGAATTTTTATTTTTTGCCAGAAGAAAGATTACGAAGAAAGAAAGATGCGTGTTTATTTATTTATTTTTTTCTTCCAGTGGTGATCGTATTGACCCAATGGTTCTAGAACATTGCGAGAGGGTTCATTCAAACGGAGATTAAAAGCTCTAGTGTCGTTTTTAAGTGACAAAACATGGAGGGTAACTAGGCCCCCTCACACGCTCATTTTTTCCGAAAGTCACCGGATCAAAATTTTAAGATGACCATTTTGTTCGCATAGTCGAAAATCTAATAGCTATGTCTTCGAAGATGACTTAATCCTCCACAATCCCCGGGGGAAGGGCTGCAAGTTATGAACTTTGCCCATTGTTTACATTTAGTATTAGTTATTGGGAAATATACAGACATTTACAGGGGGATTTTTTCCGGTGGGGGGGGGGGCGGGTAGCATCCTTTCGTGGGGGAAGAGAATTTTCAATGAACGGGGCACCCGATTTTCCAACATTATTTAAAAAACGATCAGAAATTAAATAAATAAAACAAGTTTTTCAACTGAAAGTAAGGAGCAACATTAAAACATAAAGCAAACAGAAACTATTACGTATATGATGAGGTTCGCCCAGCATTCAGTCTAACATGACAGCTGAAATTTACGCAAATACATCGGTTGCTGATTTTCGCAAGGCAAAAATTTACCAGCTTGTGTTAGAATCATAGATAAAAATAAGAACAGAGGCCAGAATCTACAAAACTTCGCTGTCAGATTTGGCTGTTAACCCACAGTCATGCTATAAAATGAAAATGGAACTATCGTTATTAAAAAAATTATATCAACAAGCAAAAATCTTATTTGATTCCTTCTTCTAATCCATTGTTAGAAGTCACCATTGATAAGATATTTTTATGGTTTTTGTAGATTCATATACTAAATTGCGACTGCACTGCTTACTTTACATGGAACTGACCCCTGGCCCTCCCTGCATGTCCCTCCTCCAAAAAAACCTTATTAACGATATTTTATTCCAAATCTTATGGGAGCTGACCCCTGGTTCTCCATGACCTGATACCCCTACCCCCTAAAAACATAATCGATGATGAATCATGGGCGCTGACCCATGGCCTGACGACCCCCCCCCCCAACAAAAAAATAAATATTAACGATATTTTATTATGAAAATCATGGGAGCTGACCCCTGGCTCTCCATGGCCCTACTGAAATTCCTACCTTCAGACTTTACCTGTCACACCCTTCCTCCTTACTAAGGCAACTTGCTATATGTTATACTAGACTAACAACAAATAATGCCAGTCGACTTTTACTTGAAGGTACTATCGCCTCAGCAACGGACAAATAGCGCAGTTCTTTTGTGTAGTATTTTATTCGTTATTTTGACGATGGAATTTGTGCAGCATTTTATCATGCAGTTCTTTTAGTTCCCTCGTGTAGCATTTTATTCGTCATTTTAACCGTTGATTTTTTGTTCCATACGTCTTATTGTGTTAACCAGCCATCAGCGAAATTGCGACTCCACTTCTCACTTTACATGGAACGATTTCATTACCTCATGGATTAAATTGAAATATCAGAAAATCGCGTCAACAATACCTTGTCAAAACAATAGCACAATCAGATTTTGTCTATATTCTTATTTTATAATAAACATTACCACCTTAAGCTTCGGGTGTCAATACAAAATAAAGAATGGTTACTCACGGATAAAAACAATAGACAAACTCTCCTGATGTAACCGATTGCAAAAGAAACATAACTTATTGGCAAAATTCAACGTTAACTCGTTTGGAGAAAAAAAAAACTATTTAACAACATATAAATGCTAAAACAACAGAATTATCTTTCATAATTTAAGGCAGAGCCACACTCAATTAGTTTTATTTTCCATTTTCTTACAGAGTATCTTGTTCTGCACAATTGGCTTAGCTTATTATTTTTTCTTTGTCACAAAAGAAACAGACAAAATCAGAAAACAACACGTAAATAGAAATAATGACAAAATTCAAGTACCTTCAAAGCTGCCAATTCTTGGATTGCCGCATCATAATCTTGCTGGAGTGAATTCAACATACGGTTTTTCTGGCTAAGCTGGAATTCCAGATCGCCAATCTTATTATTAAGACTCGTCTTTATGCTTTCCCTCTCCATCAGTGCCTCCCTAAAAAAAGAAAGAGCTTAAGAGTTCAAAAGAAAAGAAAATGAGAATAGCCACCCCTCCTCTTTTGGATAGGTTCCAACACGCATAGACCAATTTTTACGTCCTGCCGTCATCGACTCAACAAACAGTCACATATTAAGTAGAATGCAAACCCTTTTCATCCTTATCATCATTTTCACTGTGTTGCTACTCCCTAGTTTAATCCTTGGTACTGATTCAATATACAGCAATGGACTAAGAAAAGGTTTAGATAACCATTCGAAAGAAAACACTTCACAGGCTGGTTTGTCCTTCACCAGCAACCCTTGTAGAAAATTATTCCGTATATGAAAGGGGCTGTCCCCTCCTCAACGCCTCGCTCTTTACGCTAAAGTTTTTTATTGTTTAAAAAAATAGAGTTGTGAGCAAGTCAAACTTCAGCGTAACAAGCGAGGCGTTGAGGAGGGGACAGCCCCTTTCATATACGGAATAATTTCTGTTCATTTTAAATTTTAACGTTATTCCTTACTTTCAGTTAAAAAAAACTTGTTTTTTTATTTAATTTTTGAACGTTTTTGAATTAATGCAGGTTTTGATTTTGGCTCACCGTACATGAATATTAAAAAAAAATTTGGATATTAATTTTACTTTTATTTGGTTAAATGGCTTTCTCGAAACTTGTTTAATTTTATTTACGAACGTTTTTATTAATAATAAATATTGTTAACTTACGAATTAACTTACGTAACGAACTTCTATATTCACATATTTTAATACGTATATTAGAGGGTTCGCACCCTAGTAAATATATTGCTCTTTAAGCTAAAGTTCGAATTTTGTTCCAATTCTTTAAAAATTTATATAACAAAAGTGATCACAAATGTCATAAAATAGAATAAATAGCTGTTACGAAAGTACTACAAAATCTTTGGCTTAAAGAGCGAGGTATTGACTAGGGGTGAACCCAATCATATACGTAATGTTTTCTGTCGTTTTAACTTTTGATGTTGCTCCTGAATTTCAGTTGAAAAACTTGTTTTTTTTAATTTAATTACTTAATTTTTTTTTAAATAATCCTGGGAAATCCGGCACCCCCTGCATAACAATGTCCCTTCCCTCAAGAAAACTTCCTCCATGGAAAGATCCTCCCACATAACCCCCGACCCAAAACCCCCCCCCCCCTCACTACCAGAAAAAATCCCCCCTGAAAACGTCTGTATACTTCCCAATAGCCAATACAATATGTTAAGCAATGGGTAAAGTTCATAACTTTCAGCCCTCCCCCAGGGGACTTCGGGGGATTAAGTCGTTCTAAAAGACATAGTTATCATATTGTCGACCATGCTGAACAAAATGGCTATCTCAAAATTTTGATCGGGTGACTTTGGGAAAAAAGAGCGTGGGAGGGGGCCTAGTTGCCCTCCATTTTTTTAGTCACTTAAAAAGGGCACTACAACTTTTAATTTCCGTCTCAATGAGCCCTCCCACTATATTCTAGGACCACTGGTTCTATACGATCACCCCTGAAAAAAAAAAAAAATAAATAAAATAAACACATCCGTGATCTTTCTTCTGGCAAAAAATACAAAATTCCACATTTTTGCAGATAGGAGCTTAAAAGCTATGCGGTAGGGTTCTCTGGTACGCTGAATATGATGGTGTGATTTTCATTAAGGTTCTGTAATTTTTAGAGGGTCTTTCGCCTTTTTTTCGAAAATCAGCCAAATTTTCTCAGGCGCGTAGCTTTTGATGGTTAGGACTAAACTTTATGAAACTCATATAATTTGAAATCAGCATTAAAATCTGATTCTTTTGATGTATCTATTGGTATCAAAATTCCATTTTCTAAAGTTTCGGTCACCACTGAGCTGGGTCGCTCCTTACTTACAGTTCGTTAACACGAACTGTTTGATTAAGAGGCAAAAGCGTCATTAATGAGAAGCTGTTAAAGCTACAGGTTTGTACAACAGTTGAAGAATAAAAGCTAACTGCAGTTTAATGTTCAACGAGCAATAGTTTTTTGTTTTTTTTTTAAGTGTGGGAAGGGGATTAAGATTAATATCTATGGGGGAAAAAAAGGCATTGCAATGAGAAAACACAGAAATTCAGCATATTAGGTTTTCTAGAATCTCAGGGACTTAGCATGCCATTGATCATGTACACCTAGCTGTTACTTTTTGCTTCGTTAGACATAATTCACTGGAAAGAAATTTAGACTAAATTTCATGTTTGGTCATATACAGCATTGTCGGTTGTCACTAGTTATGGCAACATTAGAAAATAAGCAAAACACCAAGACAAAGGCCCGAATAAGAGGAGGACACCTGCAAAGGACGTACTACCTGGAATAACCTTGTAGCCAAGATAGTCTCACACGGCCAAAACTAAGAGGCAGATGCGCGCTTTAAGCGTATTGACGCTTCTCAATCTGACTGGGAAATTGTACCAGAGTCTTCTTCTGTCTTTACATCCACTCATCTACAGTTACAAGACCAAAGGCTATGCTTCATAGGCAAAATCCCGTAAAGTTTGCCATAAAGACATGATTAAACACTGTCTTGTGAAAAAAGAAGTCTTTGCGCAGTAAAGAAAAAGAAACCAATTGCCGGTAGCTTATATAGATAGCCTTATGCTATTTAATGTATTTCTTTTAAATGGAACAAAGAAACCGGCAGACTTGTCACATATATGTGGCCAGACAACGAACAAAGGTAGACAGGTCTATCCATGGTCAAACCACTCCATCGCAAAAAAACAAAACACGTTGGATAGAGGACTTAGTATCTTCAGTGTTTCAGCGGATCAGACCTTGGCATGTCAAAACGATAAAAAAAGAGTCAGGAGTTCATCAAAGGACAGAGAATTATTAAGTTTAGACTATGCAAGGGCAACCATAATTTTAAATGTTATAATACTTAATTGGTCCATTTTTAATCCTACACTCTTCTCCGTATCTACGATAAGACTAAAAAATATATATAAACAAAGACTCACTTAAGTTTTCCATGTGTTTCGTCTAATTCCTTTTGCACGTTTTCATACAGTCTCACTTTTTGGGTGTTATCTGATTCTAAGCAATCCTTGACGCTTTCAAGATGCTTGACTCTTTCTTCAAGGGTTCGGTTATTGTTTTCCGTATCGTTAAATTTTGCCTCTAAATTTTGAAGCCTTCCTTTAAGGTCCCACTTTGCAACAGGTTTAACAGCCGCTGTTCCAGTTGCTGACGCTACAATAAGAATATTTTTTATTAGTACAATAAAATCACTAGAGAAATTCAATCCAAATTCAAGTTCTTTTCAGATTCCACTTTTCTACCAGCTTCACAGCCTTTGTTAAAAGAAGTTGAAAAAGTTGGTGTTAGAAAAAGAACATAAGTGAAGTTCTAGATTTAAGATGTTTTCATATCCCTCTTTGCTACCAGTTTAACAACAGCTGTCCTAATCGTTGACCCTATAATAAAGAATTTATATGTATAAAGAAAAACAGTTTAGTTATTTTCGTATCCCGCTATATGACCAGTTTAACAGGCTCTGCCCAACTTATTGGCGCAATAAGGAGAAAATTAACTATCTTAAAACACCAAGAACTGTGAAAATAAAATGAATGAAAATGAAATAGATTGAATCGGTTAAGTGGAAACTTATACCGCCAAACATATCTTAAAAAATCAGAAAAAACGGGGAATTCAATTTAACTAAAAATATTTGTCTTTGCAGTTACACAGTTTTGGTAGTAGTAGTAGGTACCTACTTGAAAAAAAAATGAACGTGGAACGTAGGAAAAAAAGACAGCGAAAGAAAAAACAGCGTAAAAATCTCCCTTTGAAGATGTATTTGTCTAGGGGAATCAACAGATTGTTAATATTAAAATTTTTATGGACAAAAAGTGGCATCAGGTTTAAATAACTTGTTTCAATTATTATATTTAGAAGTTCAATGAGACAAGTTCAAAGGTTCAAAGTTTCGCTTATTTATTTTAGCGGTTTAATGTGGCAACACTGAGGAAAATATGATACAGCCCAAAAAGCAACCCTTTTTTTAGAGACAGGACGTTAACACCAGCCTAGAACTCTACAAAAGATATACTCTAATGATTAGAGCTCTAAGAAAGATACACACTGCCAAACACTACTACAATACAAGAAAGGTCAGCTCACAAAAATTGAGCGCAATTTCAAGCGTTGGTTAGGGCATCAGAAACCCAAGAGACAAATTAGGAAACGAATGGTACTCGGTATATTTGAAGTTAAAAGCAACATTCTATGTTATTGGTAATTCGTTATCAATGCCTTGAAGGAGAAACTGAGAAAGTCCTATAGACTTTTCTCCAGAGTGAATTCACTTTAAAAAAAAAAACTTCTCTTGTTTCTTTTTTTTGTTCGCTTGTATTGCTTTTTTTTACAGTTTCCGAATGGATACAAATTCGTTCACTTTTTTTTAGATTTTACGATTATTTTCTTCGTATTCACATATAGACCCGAAAAAGGTAGCCCACATATCAAATGTCACATATCAAAGCCCACATATCAAAAAATGAATAAATTTTTAGAAATTGGATTTAAAGATTGTTCTGATTCAGTTGTCAATTTTCAACTAAATCGTCTTTCATAGGTGCGACATGTTTGAGTTATATTCTTCATCTTCTATATTTTTGCTGACGTGTGGGTGTCCCCGGTTAGAAGTTTCCTTTTTCTTTTTTTCCTTTTTCATACTCTGATTATCGCATTGTATATGTATAAAGGATTTAAATAAATTATTATTGTTATTTGTTGAATAAACTATACTCTATGGTTCACGAAAAAGGGATATCCACCACAAAATTCTCTGCCCCTAAAAAAACAGAACGTTTTAAGAAAAGAGGGAAGCTTTTTCGAAAATAGCTCCTAGATTGGGTATTTAAGTCCCTATTTTCTAGAGCAGAGGTTCTCGGACTTTTCTCCCATAGACCACTTTCAAACTTTTGCTGGCTCTGGTGGACCTCCTGCAACTACATTGCTACCATATTCCCAAAACTCGAAAAAAAAAAAAAAAAAAAAAAAAAAAAAATGAAAATTGGATCTACCTTTGGAAATTTACGTTGCGGCTTTTTTTTTAACCCCGAATCAACACTTTTTAGAAAAAAGAAGTAAGAATGGATAAGTTTATTAATTAATTGATTGTGCTGTATGTGGATGTCAAAAAAGTAAAATTGGCAAATCAAAAAGTGATTCTATTCAACTTCACTTTTTTTACATCTACTAACAGCACAAGAAACAAATCGACTCCCACTTATTTTATATAGAAAACTCCCCATTCCGACTGGTAAAAATAATATGAAAAATTATATATTTCCTTGTGCTGTATTTATTCAAATTTATAATTATTGCACTATTAATAATTACTGTTATCAAACTAGGTTGTAATATGATAACAGTTATAATAAAAAAAATCAGTCAGATACGTGATATCTACTTTCAAATTAATTAGGTTTCTTTTTAAATCTTGATAATTACTTTCCAGAAACTCTAAAACTGATTCAAAAAGTGAGTAAAATCTTACTAAAGATGCAGTTTTTGACAACCAGCGTAATTCATTATATAAGAGCAATCGTTGGAAGTCTTCTCATTTTCATTACAAAATTGTGCATACAAACGCGTATTCAATGCATTGTTATTTTGTTAACTGTATTAATGACAAACTAAAGTAATGGTACGATTTATCACTCAAATTTTTCACGACTACGTGTTGTTCGTGGATATTACAGTGAATTGCAGTTACCTCTGGTATAATTCTTTTAAGATGACTCATTAACCCACGATATCGCCCAACCATGACAGGAACTCCATCTATTGTCAATAAAATAATGTTTGTGGATGGAGTCGATTTTTCTTTTAAAAATTTACTCAGGACATTGAATATTGATACATATTTCGCGTTCGTCTCCAAAGTTTTCGCGAATAGTAGTAATTCCTCAGCTTCTTTGTTTATAAGCCAATAATAATGCTTCATTACCAGGTAAAGTTGAGTCGTCTAGTTGAATAGAAAAATAAACTGTTTGTAGATATTTACAGAAGAAACTTTCAATATCAGAGCTCATTTCATCAGTACATCTTTGTGCAGCGTTGTTACTCAAAGGAATTCTTTTGAGGATGACAAATCGAGATTTTTGCAAAACATTTTTTAAAGTCTCTTCAATAGCATCTAAAATTAACTGTTTTTCAATGGTGTACAGTTTCCAGATTTTGCTTTAAGTACTTTTCTTTTTGGAATTCTGAAAACAAGTGCGGAACGTCTATCCTTGGAATTTGTATTTATACTGGTGAAGAATCAACCAAGTAAATTCAAGATTGATTGCAAGCACACACACCACAAGTTGCATTCCATCCCTTTGCAAGTTTCAACATGTTGTACCGAAACACTGTCTATTAAAAGGATTTTTATCCCTATTTGAACTTTTATTTATCGCTGTACCGAATATGGAATATCCAAGTTTTTTCTATAAGTAATAGTCGCTGAACTTCTTAAAATATTGTTTACCTACTTTGATAGGTTAAGTCAGCCAACATTTTGGTTCTTCACTATCTAAACCAGGTAAAGTTTCGTAGAGCCACACTTACGAATTGTGAACCTCTATTTTTTGTCACGCTTACTTAGACCCTGCCGAGTCTCCCGTGGACCCCCGGGAGTCCACCTGGACACTTAGGAAAACAATGCTCTAGAATATCAGCACTGATGGGGGTATTCTTTTGTCAAATGATTACAAAGGCTGACACAAGCAACTGGGCCCAACGTACATTGGTGTAACACTTCTCCAGGAAAAGGACAGTACACAGCTCAGCAGGTCGAGTAGGTGAGAGTTGAAATCCAGCAGCGTCAGAGATATTCTGTAGTTCAGTGAGTTTGGTCCCTAGGTAAGGATACTTACAAGAATGTTAGTTTATGATCATTTATAATGATGTTCTGGGTCCCGAAAAGACGAAGCAAGCTTTCACAACTGCAACCGGTTCTGAGATTGGCTGAAAAGGATGTTTGGGAGATCGGCGCAAAGACCTCAAAGACAGAGAGTTCACGAGAACTCTTACGACCAATGTTAGATACAAAAATCAATCCCAGAGGTCAAAGCTATTATTCCATTGTCCTTCAAGAAAGCCAGGGATAAATTTGTATTATAACTCAAATAAATGACGAAGCTAGACAGGGGTCATCTCGAACATTTAGTTTAAAATGAACAACAAAAGCCCGAAGAGCTTTTAATTTTTATGCAACAATTTACCATAAAAAACTACTTAGAACAAAATATTATTCAATTATCATTCAATGCTAGAAGTAAAGTCTATTAAAACTCTGGACTTGTTCTTTTTTTTCACCTTATAATTAACTATACCAATTATTGTCCTAATTAATCTTGTTGTTCCTGGATTGTATTTATATAACAGAAATATATACTGCACAGTATATTAACAAGTACCCCATTTATTACTAGGGTATATGTTTATTATGGCTTAGTCCTTATTCCTAAGTATTGAAATTTTTCCTATTATGTCATACTTGAATTTCGACCTTTTTGTATGATCCTTGTTAGATTGTACTAAATTAAAATTTGTCATAGCTTTAGAGAGGAGTAGCAGAGGTTTTCAAATTCTCATACCCTCAACAACTATTGATCCAACATAACTATTACAATATACTGTTTGAAAGAAAGAGGCGGAGATAATTCGATAACAGTTTTACCCATCATGAAAAGAATATGAGAACAATTCCTCTCTGGCAAAAGGCACAAAATTCACTTTCAATTGAATGGATCTAAAAACAGATATTGCCCTTAAAACAACTCTTTGTAATCAACTAAACTACCGCAAGAGCCCTTCGTACAGGTTCAGCGACCCACAAAAAAAGAAAAAGATATTAAAACAACCATAGTAAAAGCTGAAATAGTTACCTGGCTTAGCTGCTGATCTAGTTGCTGCCGCCGTAGTAGCTGATCTACCCCCTGAAAAGGAATCAAACCATGGTTATTAGTGATGGATCAGTCGTAATTTTTTGAAGGATCAAGATGATATCTGAAATTAAGAAAATTTCCCAATTTTTTCAAACGATTCCCCTGTGTAATTCAATTTCTCACCCAAAATATCATACATTAAAAAAAATACTTGAGCTCTCTGATACTAGATATTCAAATCTGTATGTGGCAATTTGCATGCAACAGAGCAGAGAATAATATTATTGCTTGACAGTTTTTTTTCTTTTTTTTGGTCAGTTCACTTTAACTTATTAGTATTACCCACGAAAGTTCAGTTCCAGCACGGCTCAGCTTACTGTTAATTTGAACTGTTTGAACTTTTTTTTTTTTTTTCGCTCAGTAAAGAAAGTTCTCTTTCCTCGATGGATCAACAACTTCAGATAAGGATTTTACATCAGTTTTGCTGAAATATCTTTTTTGCCGAGTGGATTTTTCCAATGTATTTTGATCACGCTTTTGAATTTGTTTTGATCAAAATGAAACATTCCTAACTATGGTCAGACATGTACACAGGATTTTATCTCGAAGGAGACATAGCTTTAGAAAATAGCCAAATTATACAGAAAATAGCGCATAAAGTATTAGAGATAAAATGACAGGAATCTCAATATCCTGAAGGGCCACTTGCCTGAGCATCCCTTTCTCCTTCATATGTCCCAGATTAACCATTAATAAGCCAAACGTGTTTCCTTTAATGATAATAAGCTAGCTAGAGAAGAACATATGCAATTGTTACAGAAAAGCTAGTGTCATGAATAAAAAAGCTACAGTATGATAGAACTTGAGAATCTTCATTTTTTTTTTTTTTGGCGTCATTTTACCGACGTGAAAATGTTCACTTTGAGTTTGGTTTTATTTAGTTTCCTTGTAAAACCCCAAGATACATGACACTAATAAATTAAATTTTTCTATCAACCTAATCTTATAGATTTTTTTCTTTCATCATTATTTAATTAACATCAGGCGTACACATGGGAGCATTTGGGAATAGGCTTGCAAGAAGTCTCAGAGTATTTACAATTGTCTAATATACTTTGTATAGCTATAATTACGTAATTTTCAAATTTGCTCCGTTGTCTGTACGAAAAAAACCTTGTACACGTCTTTGGCTACAGCCAAAATCTCCCAAGGCACAAGGGATTTTTTTCCATGTATAGACTAAGACATTTTTCTGTAAAACAAATGCTCTAAGATAATCTCTGGATTTAAAATACATCTTGACTTTGCACAAGGAGGCCTGAAGGTTTGAAGAATAAATTGAAGGTGTGAAAAAGAAGGGAAGAGGGTCTTGAATTGGCCTTCCCAAAAGTCTAACGCAGGTGCATACGCAGTAATTTATTTTGGGGGGGGAGGAACAGGGGTCCAAAAAAACAATGAATTTATATGTGAAATATGAGAAACTGTACAAACAGTCGCAACAATTTTGGAGGAAGAGGTCCCTACAACCCCACCTCTAAACATGAGCCAGGTCTAACCTTTTCCAACTTACAAAACAAATGGTCTATTGGGGGAGGAATTCTCACCTTATTCCACCTGTTTATGAAGATAGAATCCTAGCCATGGGTAGTATTAGTCAGACATACAGGGGGTGATTAGAAACAAATTCCCCAAGAGATAAAAAGAGGTTTTATTTTAAACGAAAAGTGCTTTTTTATTTCTAATATAAATAATATACATATTTTGAACACTTCTGCTAAGTGTCCTTTTGGAAATTTTTAAGGAATTTCTGCAGTGCAGGCTCAGGTCATCTCAATGCTACTTATACCATGTGTACCGTGAGTAAAATGCGACATATTTAAAATACAAAAATAAAGTTCCTTCTTTCTAAAGATAATTCCGACTTCCCCTAATTAAGTTTAAATCTAGTTTCAAAAACAAAAAAGAAAAGTCCTTAATCATCAAAGAGAAAAATTGCAGTTTAGCCTCAGACAAGGAACGGATTTCGCTAACCAGTTTGTATTTCACTAAGTTAGCGGGCAATAAAAAAGATGCTGCGCTCAATATTTTTCCGGAAGTCTAAATTGTAAGAGCTTTTTGAGCGTTTGAATCATCAGAAATATATACAACCAATTATTGGACGAAGGGTTCGCATCCTTGGGCCACTTGAGCCAATTGTGAGCCAGTTCTTACAGCGCAGGACAAAGAACTACATTTGATAGTGGTGTAAAAGTGCCTTCTTGGAAGGATTCATAAAATCATATTAAGGATCATTAAGAGAAGAATTATGTTGAGCTACAAGCATTCTGATTTAAATTATTATGCGGTCGTCGTAGAGACTTGGTTATTATTCGCCGTTAATTCAAACGAGAGTTGCTATACACCTAAATATGTAAGTCTTAATAAAACTATTATCTTTCTAATTGCGTTTGTTATGTTTTATACTTCTGTATCTAATCGCAGGACAGGTAGCTAGTTCGAATAATTCCAAGGTAACGCTCCCCCAGGGATGTGATTTCTATATACGTAATATAATAGGTATTTGAAATTAAGACAACCCAAGGAAAGAAGGTTCTGTTCAAACAACTTCATATTTTATTTTTGTCTCAATGATTGAGGATGGTGTGTTCATAATTTTACTTAACTCCCCATTGCTGTGGTGCGATCATAAACTTAATTTTCTCATTATTTTTATAGCTTGCTTAGCCTTTTAAGTAGCCCAAGAAAAATCACCCCGGAAGAACTGATGCGATCGGTACACCGCCTTAAATCATGATACTACATACGGCAGAGTCCTCGGCGCTATAAGTGGTGCTATCGGAGAACTTTTAAAGTGTAAGTTCACAGCTTCAAAGTACAACTTTAGACTTGACCCGATCAATCTTCATTACCGCAACTATCTCAGTCATTTCTTTTATAGCTACAAACGGCGCAGTCGGAAATTGGAGGAAAACTTGCGAACTAGTTAGGCTATAAACCTTGTAATCTAAATTTAATCATTGGAAAGATACAGACGTATAAGAAAAATGATTAGACCTATTGCCGCTAAGCTATTACAGGAAAACCCTTTAGAATATCTCAAAGGAGATAATAGCCTCCCCCAAAATAGGTTAAGTGAAATAATAAATTTATTTTGAGTTAATTCAAATGCAAAAAAAAGAAATGTCGGAAGACCTAAGCGATTTATTAATGGCGCAAAATTTGGTCGCGAAAAATATGAAAATAGCAAAGTCTATCCCGTAGTAAAACGGACAGTCAGATATCGACGAATTAATATCCAATTCGCCCAGTTTGTAGAACTAACAAAAACAGAGCTAGAAAAATTAGCCAACACGCTTTTATTAAGATTAAAAGGACATGCCGTAACCTTTCTGAAGTAAATTGAACATACCAGAGGTGACGACGCCAACTTGCCAATAAATACGGTGGAAAAAATGTTAACGGCAGTTAAGGATAGATTTATTAAAACCAGTTCCACAAATAAATTAAAACACGGAATGGTGTGCCTTGACCATTCACAAAATATAAGAGAATATCTTGATAGTATACGCATTTCAGTAGAGGCAAAATACGGAAGAGGTTCAGGACAACTGTATGAAAAAGTCATACTAAATACTTTTTGCAAGGGCTACCCCCAAAACTATATAGAATGATAATATCCAAAATTATTCAGACGTTGGATCTTGCAGTTCAGGAGGTAGATCGATTGATCGAAGTCGACACGAAGGTCGCAAATCACAGTAAAGCAAAAATAAATAGCCTAAGCGATTCAAACGCGAGCCTAATCTTCAAGGGCGATCAGGAGTCTCCCAATTTCTTTTGAAGGGACAACTCCCCATTGCCACAAAGAAATAAAATACAAGAAATCGCTAGTTAGAAAACTGTACGTTTTTAGCCTGTCAGGGACTCTAATTATGAAAATAACCATATAATATAAAGTTGTTGAATTTATAAACAACCTGTACACATTGTAAAGAACTGCCGTTATGTCCTCTAAATCACATCAAGAATTGCTGTCGGCAGTAGGCAAAGTTATGGCAACCTTTTGTTCGGAAGAACAAATTTTTGCACCGGTGGTGCACTAGGCTATAGCCAGGGAAGATTGCGCCAATTAGTACCCTACAACGCGTACCAACCAAATTTGTATAACCCTCCCCCCAATAGACAAAATAATTATCGGCCGACGGGAAATAGTCAAAATTTTTCAAGCAGACGGCAAATAGTTAATTGGCCGACGGGAAATGGAAATTTTTCAAGCCAACAATATCGGCAGTCAACGCAAGCTGCCACCAATGATGCAAGTAATCCAAACTATCGTAATAGAATCGGTCAAAATTAAAAAAAAAATATAAATCACTTAGATAAGCCTACGGAATTTAACGTGTCTGACTCTCTACTGCAGACACCGACGTATGAAACAAACCCGCAGGGAAACGTTTCAGGCCGCTCAAAAATATAAATTGGACCCAGAGGGTGCCCAGAATATTTTATAGGTCCAAAACAATAGTAGTACCGTCCTGTAGTGATAGTATTAACAAGTTACCTATATTTAATGATTTTTGTGTAGAGAACGTTTACTTTAAGGCTTTGATTGACAGCGGTGCCACGGTTAACATCATAAACTCATGCGTATTCAATGTGTTGCCTCCCCATATTAGACAACAAAAAAATTTTAATAATCCCAATTTAACTAGCTTGACAGGGCTTATATTGGATACAAAAGGCTCAATTTGCCTAAACGTAAAAAGGGACAATATTATTTTTTCGGCAAGTTTTACAATATGTGATAATATTACGTTCGAGGCCATAAAATGTACAAATTTCTTAAGTTCTAATACAATGTTATAAGACCTGACGAAAGAAAGACTTTTCTACCTGGCTCAGATAGGGGGAGAAAAATATACATTAAGAAATCTTAACAGCGGTCACAAAGAAAGCGTAACAGTAAATAGAATTTATGGTGGCATAATATCGCAATATTTTGAACCTCATGTCTTGCAAGGAGGAAAAGGAATATTTAGAAACTTGTCCAATTATTCTGAGAGACATTGCAGAGATGAAGTAAATTTAAAAAATAAGGGTATTGAATCTGCGAAAATAAAAATAGGAGATATGCGACAGTAGAGGTTAAACGAAATCAAGAAAATAGCAGAATTATGGAAAAACATTGTAAATCCAACGTGACGCCGCAAGATGCCGCAATGAAGCAGCACTGCACCAGTCTGAATCCAATAAATGATGAAAATAAAGAGAAATGTTACGGGTTCGCGATAAGCACGACGAACGTCCCTCCATAAAATATGGAAAAAATTAAAATAACCCAGATGATTGAGCCAATGGTAAACATATGCAACATATGGCTTGTCATCCTGTCAAACTAAGTTCACGAGAGTATCCTATGTGAGAAACAAATTATATCTTACGAAACATGAGGTTTTATTGGGATAACTAATAATTACGAAAATAACATAATTACAGTAACACTGAGGGCACAGGTAGTCCAAATCGAGGTTGTCTCGGAAATAGATTTAAATAGATGGAGGATTTTCAAAACAAACCTAGTCAGCGGCATTAAAACTACAAATAACAAGTACCCTCTAAATAAATCCCAATTTTTGAGCAAATTTAATATTAATCATATTACAGACTTCTAGCTTAAGAAAAAACTATTCTAATTACTATAGATCATTAAATGTTTGTCTTCCACGTCTGAAGATGTCATGTGACTGTTACAATTTTATGAACATTCGATTTTGACGACTGGTAATCCTGCCATAAGACAGCCATATCGTGTTCTGTATATGTGCAAAGAGTGGCTAAAAAATAGGATCCATGAATAAGAAAAAAATGAAGTTATACGCCCTGGTATTAGCCCATACTCTGTACCATTGATCTCAGTTTCAAAAAAGAATGGTGACCATAGGCTTGTATTAGATTAAACAGCCCTTAACAAACAAGTAGTAAGTGATGAATTTCCTCTACCGAGAATAGATGAAATTCTTGACGCAATTTCAAGCAACAATAAAATTTTTACTTTTTTGGATCTTACGCAAGGCTGCCACCAAGTGCAAATAATCAAGAAAGATGCTCATAAAGCTGCATTTCCTCCATCTGAATGTGGTTCGTACGATTTCCTAAGATTACCCTTAGGACTCCAAAGAAGTTCACGTGCGCGTTTTAGACCTTTATTATACCTGTTAAGGGGATCAAGAAATGTAATTAGTTTTGTTGATAACGTTATAAACTCAGGAAAAAACGCAGAACAGCGCCTAACAGTATTTGCTAAGATACTGAAGAAATTCGGACAGGGCAATGTAAAATGTCGACCCGAGAAAGTAAAGTTGCTTCAACCTAGAATTAAATTTTTAGGAGTAGTAGTAAAACAAGGATAAATATCCCCAGACCCTGAAAAAATAAAATACGTTAGAAACCTCAAACCCCCCAGAAGTATGAAAGAACTAAGAGAAATTTTTCGTCTTACTGGCTACTTCAGAAAATTCGTGCGTAATCACACCAAAGTTTGAGAAACCCTCAAGGAAAAAGCTAAAGGAAAGTCCCGAAATGTGATCTGATCCTAGACCGCTTAAACGTCTCTAGACCATCTCAAAACGACACTCACTCCTGAACAGATATTAGCAAACCCTGACTTCGAAAACAGACGATTATTTGTTACGACTAATTCAAGTTCACAGGGTGTTATGGTTTTTCTTTTGAAAATAACTCCCTTGGGAGACCCCGATCCTTTACAAGGACCTTCTAATAAAAAAAAAATAGAAAAAGTTCCGAGCTATTTAAGTAGAAACTTATCAAAAGGTGAGAGTAGTTATTCCGCCACAAACTTAGAATTAGTGTCTATAATCGACGCCTTCAAAAAGTTTAGACACTACTTAATTGGTAGAAAATTTATGCTACAATCAGACCATAAAAGTTTGCAGTACCTGCGTATATTTAAAAACCCCAAGGGAATTGTAGCTATATGGAATATGAAAATCCAAAGACCTAGATTACGAATTTGAAAATTTAAAAGGTAAAAAAAACGCAGATTGTGACTTTTTAAGTAGATACCCAGAAACTGATTCGTCGGCAGCTGAGAACAATGAAATTAGAACTATCAATACTATGAGCAAAAACGAATGTAAGAAAAACAAAGACAATCACACAGTAAAAGAAAATAAGATTAACTATTGTACCCTGTCTTTAAACAATATAAGAAGAAATCAAAAAAAGGATGAGAGGTGTGCAGCGCTTACCAATTATTATGCGAATGACGTTGCATTACCAGGTAAATTAGAAACTCTAAGAGTAGAGATAGGTAATGTTAAATATAATCTTGATGAGGAAATACTAGGTAGAATCATGATTGATGCGGCAAATACTAACCAAGCCTCCATAATACCTATGTTAACAAAAAACGTATTAGTAATTGCGTTCGAATATTTTCATTCAGATATAGGTGGACGCTTAGGGGTAACGAAAACTTTCAAAAATTTCATAAATTATTTGTAGGTGCTGTCGGCAATAACAAAACTTAAAGAATTTGTAAGTACATGCGAAGCGTGTAACTTAAGAAAAAACCCCAAGCTTATCCTAATCCTCCGATGGGAAGGATCCCGGTGGCAAAGTACCCCTTCGATATTATATCATTTTAACTATATGGAACACGTCAAAAGTTGCGTGTTTCCAGTGGAGGTCATTCTTGTAATCTTTCATTTTTAGATTATATTGCAGGATTTAATTTTGCAAAAGTTTTAAAAAATCATGACTCCTGTTCCACCAGTAAGGTGTTAGTGGAATCATTCTTAAAGTTAGGTGGTTGGAATAAGGTTTTAAGTGACAACACAAGCAATTCTTTATCAAAGGTAGCAAGAGACTTAATGAGTTTTCTTAACATAATCAAGTTGGTAACATCCCCATATCACCCAAAAGCTAATGTTACAATAGAAAATAGGCATAAAATATTTTCGAACATATTAAGCATTTATACAAAAGACACAAGGAATGATTGGGATCAATTCTTACCTTATTTAACTAACGTGATCAATACAGTTTATTCAGAAACAACTAAAGGCAACCCATTATATTTACTTTTCGGTCGTTATTTTAGAGTCCTGTATGATTAAATCATTGAATTTCGGTAGTATTATAATGATTCAGGGGATCACAAACACGAATTCATAAATAGGACGAGGAAAACTTATAAAGCAGTTAAACAAGACTTGGTAAAATGCTAAATAAGCAAAGAACCAGGATACAAACCTAAAGTTAAGAAAAGTATTTATTTCAAACTAGGAGACAGCGTCTACCTGAACGAAGCAAAAACAGAAGGAAAAAAAACTTTCCAACAAAAACTATGGACCTTACAGAATGATCAAAAAGTGCGACAACGGCTATAATTTTAAAATGAAAAACCTCGATAGCAGAAGAACTTACAAGGCACATGTTAACCGAATAAAAAGAGCCAAGCTTTTAGAAAGATGGTTCCTGCTTTCCTCTTCTACTGATTCGTCAGATGCAGGAAATGAGCCCCCTAAATCAAGATTGGTCGATCTAAAATACTTGAATTCCAAGCAAGACTATTTTAAGAACAAGAGCGATAAGGAATACTTAGAAGCATTTTTTGCCATGAAAAATTTATCTATTCCAAGGAAAAATCCCTAATACCAGTAAGAATAAAAATGCCAAAATATTCAAAAAGTTCATCATCAGATAGCGTGGGAACATTAGATTATACAGTATCTCCAAAAACCCAATTTTCTCCCGATATAATTGAGAACCCATGTCCGCCCAAAAGATTTTCAGACAATATGGCTTCCCCTGTAGCACCAATAGAAAGGCTTATGTCATTGCAGAAAGAATTAAACAGAGATGTAGAAACTCGTGGTATTACTGAAAATAAGACTCCTCCCAAAGATTCGACTAAAACAAACCTGTGAGAGGCTATGGATTTAATAAATTTTCTCATAAAAACGAGTTAAAGAACAGTGCCCGAGTATAAAACTCTCAATGATGACCAGTCAAGCCACGATCATGATAGGGCTGTGTCAAAGGTCGAAACTAAACAATGGACTGCGTGGAGGGACACACTAGTGCCAAAATGCCCCATCCACCTGAAGACATGGCATTCAAACTGTGGAGGAACCCCGCGCAAACTATTGATTCCTCTGAAGGCTCTCAAGAATCTTTCAAATCTCCCAAGTCGAAAAATCAAAACGAGGATTTAGGAAATAAGCCTTCTATTTACAGAGGAACCGAAATTTACGAAGGAAAGGGAGGTTATACCTCAAAAAAACGAGGTGCAACCTCTAAAGGTTCTAATGCGGATTAGTCGGAAACCAGTTCCGAAGATTCTGAGGGCAAATCAGACCATGTAGTAGTTAAAGAAATAAGGAAATCAAGACCGACTTCAGCAGCCGCACACGCTAAGGAAACAAAATTAAAAGGGAAAGAATTTTTGAAAAAACAATACAAAAAAGTTTGATCTCATTTCAATAGCAAAAACTAAATAGAAAAAACCACAAGAAACAGAATAAAAAGTAACGACACAGTCAGGTAAAACGGTTTAGAAACCGGACAGATTAAATTACCCATAAAAATACAAAAAAAAGATTATAATGAATAGGCATCATAAAGGAATAATAATTTAAAAACTTTTAATTTACGAGTAAAAATCATACAACTATAAAAATCCTGTAGAAAAATTTTGTTCAACATATATCATGGCTTCGCATGAATCAAACCGTCTGATACCGTCTGTTCAACATATATACCAGTTCCCAAAAACAAATTCTAATTAAATAGCAACACTGCATATAACTAATTAATATAATTTCCTTTTATATAAAAATTTTACCTGTACCATTGCAGCACGATATATCCAGTCTAACTGAAAGAAGCCGTGACAGGAAGCACTTAGTGGGAAATATTCATATAACTTAGAAATGATCTACGGTTATCTTCTGTTCCAAAAGAAACTGTTGGAACTTTTTATTGTTATAATAAAACAGAAAGAATAGACACAAGTTACAAGACAGAATTACTGCTACAAAAAGTGGGTCTGATATCCATAAAACATGAATGTCAACTTGTAATTAAAGAGTCAACTTCTCGAACGCCGTAAATTACCACGAGCACAAAGATAATAAGTCCCAAAATAACCAACTTCAAGGCAATTAACCTGTCGTACACTATTCCCAATATAGAAAACGAGGAAATGAAAACCTTGATATGGTCCAAAATAGAAAAGAATATAGGGACATTAAGGCTTACAAAAATAAGAGAAGCATTAGATTCCCAGATCCACCTATTTACAAATGAAAACCAGAGATTAACGTATGTGGATGATAGATATGGATTATTCTCAACCAATTTCTGGTGGAACATGCTACTGGTCGTACGTTTCGTATTCGCGACTTCCCTGACCATAAGAACCCTACTGACTTCTAATTATGGAAAAATCCTGAGACTAAGAAGGCGAAAACCAAGAGAAGAACACGGGGAAACGGCTGAAATGCAGAGGTTAAACCCGGAACCCCATGAGAACGTCTAAGCCAAAAAATAGGGAAGACATTAGAAAACGAGTGGGTATAAAGGTTTCCACTCGTCCTTGCTATGTTTTGTTCCCTCATTGTAAGGTTTTTTGCGTAAAACCGTGTGGCTATGACGCTGCAACATGTGTTTCTTAAACAGCACGGATGGGCGTGAACAATGCAGGCAAGAAATCTGTAATGAAATTAGACCTTAAACTGAACAATGCTGGGTAACTTATGTTAAAGAATTGTTTTAAATCTAAGAGAAAACTTGATAAGTATTGAAGAATTAAATAAGCTTTTTATCGTTATTTCCATTCTCAAAAAAAAATTTTAAGACATCTGTGTTTTAGATTTCCCAATGGGAACTATATGCGTATGAAACCAACATGATAATAATGTCGTTTTATTATAACCAACGTTATGTAATAATATCAGTGTATCTTTTTATATTATCTTGTAGGGTAATCTTCACCCTAAAATGCACCCAATCGTATCGTTTATTATGTATTATGATTCCTTGATTTTAAAGACCGTGTGATCCTGCCTCGGTATTTGTATAAAAGAAAGTGGATTGACGTATCGGATATTTATCGTTAAAATGAGCTGTCAAGTACAGATGAAGGGTAGTAGCATCTATTTTCATCATACCTCAACCACCGCAGGGTACTCACCATACATTACAGGCAATTTCCATCCAAGCTATGTCTACAGAAAGAATAATTACCTATGATCGTTGTATCTTCTGCTATAAGTCCCATAGAGTATCAGGCAAAACAATATTGGATTCTTATCATACAGGTCAGTTTTAAACAACATTATCTAACAAATTTAGAGAACCCTATCAATCAGCAAAAAATATAAGTACATAAATATCACCCTTGATAATCATTATGAACCAATTTACCACACAAACGTATAGTTATGATATTTGACTATCTCAAAAATTATTTATGTGACGCAGATAAATACGTCGAATCCCTTTCTCCCATTTCTCGGAGTCCATCTTATCCCCTCTACGTGAAAAACTCATAACTCCGTTATCCCATAAACGTCACGAGATAATTTCTGAAAAATGAACCTGGAAACAAACCATTGAATTACAGAAACCAAAATTAATCTCAGTGAACAACCCTTCAGTGACAATATACCCCTCTCACAAGCTAAACACAATATTTTGAAGAAGTCACTAAAGTTTGATCTCGACCTGTTCCAGACCCAAACTTAAATTCCCCCGTGATTAACCCAGGAATCACAGCAAACGTTAATAGACACAAGCAATGAACTAACAATTTTATAAGAGAACTGTGATCCCTAAATGCGCAAAAGAACAATTTTATGCGAGGATAAATTCTCTGTGTGCATAACAATATCCCAAAACTGATATGTTGAAAAGAAAACAAACTCACATTCTATGTTCGACCTCTTGATGACAAGGCATCCTATGAACTTTCAATAAGCAGGTGGGAATGAACCCAGATAGAATATTCACACGCCTGTTGTTGAAAGTATTATTTCACAACTAAAATTTCGGGAAAGCTTGTCGGGTGAACAGAATCATGCCTGAGCTATTCCATGAAGAAACTATAACGTTAGTGTTTTAAAAATTTTGCCTAGACGAAAAAAGTGAAGGACAAAAATTTAAAACAGAAGGATTGAGTACGCTAAAGACTCGAAGGTGATGAAATAGGTGTGAATTTACATATGTTACTTCTTAATAACTTTGATAAATCAAAAGTTCCAATATCCTATCATGAATATTACATAGCAAACATCCCCAGTGAAAGTGTTTTAATGTTACCAGTGAACATGGTAAACCCAATATTGTGTTTTAAATCGTTCTTGTATGTAGTGTTAGATGTCCAGATAGTTATGTGTAGCGTTGTCGAGCTATTCATTTAATGTAGCGTAAAGAGAAAGCAGTGTGCCATATAGACAGCAAAATAAAAAAAAAAAGCCTTGTAGAAAGTGAATTCCAAAAAAAAATCTTATGTAAAGGTAGAATAGCCCCAACCTTGTTCGAAATGTAAAAGTAATCAGTGTTAGATGTAGAAAAAAAAACTCTTTAGTATAGTAGCTAGGTTAGAACCATGAATAATCTTAGTCCGGTAGACGAATTTTAGATAGAAATGTAGAATAAAATAAGAAAAGTAATAGAGAAAACTATTAGCACCCCTAATTAAGCCAAAATATAAGTATGAAATAATTATGTAGAATAAATAGTTAATATATTACGAACATTTCGAAAGCCAAAAGGCAAGCAAGTCCTAATGACAGGATGTCATTAAATAATGCGAAGGTTAATATGTACCGTGAGTAAAATTTGGAATATTTAAGATGCAAAAATGTAGTTCCTTCTTTCTAAAGATGATTTCAATTCCATCTAATTAAGTTTAAATCTCGTTTCAAAAACAAAAAAGAAAAGTCCTCAATCATCAAAGAGAAGAATTAGTTTAGCCTCAGACAAAGAACGGCGGTATCCAGCTTTGGATTCCGCTAAGATAGTGGGCAATAAAAAAGATGCTACAATCACAACGTTTCTCAGGAAGTTCAGATTATAAGAGCCGTGTGAACGTTTGAATCATCAGAAATATTTAAAACAATTTATTGGACGAAGGGTTTGGCATGCCTTAGGCCACTTGAGCCAATTGTGAGCCAGTTCTTAGAGCGCAGGACAAAGAACTACGTTTGATAGTGGGGTAAAAGTGCTTTTTGGAAGGATTCGTAAATCAGATTCAGGATCATTTAGAGCAGAATTATATTGGCATTCAGGCATTCCGATTCAAATTATTATGCGGTCATTGTAGAGACTTGGTTATTATTTGCCGTCAATTGAAACGAGCATTGCTGTACACCTAAATATGTAAGTCTTAATAAAAATATTATCTTTCCAATTGCGTTTATTATATTTTATATTTCTGTATCTAATCGCACGACAGGTAGCTAGTTCGCATAATTCCAAGGTAACGCTCACCCAGGGATGTGATTTCTATATACTATAATAGGTAATTGATTTTGAGATAACCCAAGGAAAGGAGGTTATGTTCAAATAATTACAAATTTTATTTTTCTCTCAATGATTGAGGGTGGCGTGGTCATAAATTTACTTTACTCCCCATTGATGTGTCGCGATCATAAACTTAATTTCCTCATTATTTTTATAGCTTGCCCAGTTTTATGAGTAGCCCAAAAAAATTCAACCAAGAAGAACTGATACGATTAGTACAGTGCCTTAAGCCATGATACTACAGACGGCAGAGTTCTCGGCGCTATAGGTGGTACTATAGGAGAACTTATAAGGTGTAAGTTCACAGCTTCAATGTACAACTTTAGACTTGACCCGGTCAGTCTTCATTACCGCAACTATCTCAGTCCTTTCTTTTATCGCTACACATGCATAACAAGATCTCCACCCCATGTTTTTCTTTTAAATTATTAATGTTGTTGAGATTATTTCCCTGTTACCTTAGGGTGGTTTGAACTATTCTAAGGTTACACCCCTCAGCAGAAACCATTGCCTAAAAATAGCAAATTATTTGTATTTTTGGCCCCACTCTTGAAACCCTCTTATAGTCCCCAAAAATTCAGACCTACTGGGCACATTGGAACAGGCTGAGTTGGTAAGGAACACAGAGCATCATCCAAGCACATAAGCTTTCATCTTCGCCAGCCCTTTATCAAGCAGAGTCTACTTTGTGGAATTTTACTACCTACCTTAGTTCTGCCCCATGATGGATGGATGGAGGGATGATAGACTATCTATCAACAAGTGAAATGACACCACTTTTATAAGATTCTGAAAAATGGCTTAGGGTAAAGGTACCAATGATTTGACAGTGCAATTTTGGAACCCCTGTCGAAATTTTCCTTCAAAACAGAATAACTCTGCTTAGCTGTGACTTGGAGCGCCATCTCTTGAAGCCGTTTTTTTGTATTTCAACGGTAGGAAACGTTGAGACAATATCCAGTACACCCAGATAAGAAAATAACATTTAATTCAGTCAGTTTCCTGTTTTCGACAAAAAAGGAGCCCCAACCAATTTTTCAGGTATGCTATGTTCAAACTGCTGTTACGTTATTTATTGCCAAAAAAAAGTTGGGATTGCGACCAATGCATCAAGGTACATCTGATTTTATCTGAATTCTAGTCACATTAGCTTTTTTTGATAAAATTAAATTACAATGGCAACAAATATTACATTGTAGACACTAGGTTCCAAGTGTTGATAATTCTTGTTTAATGTAGTGGAATACCAGGTTAACTAGAAATGTTCCTTTAGTCAAATTCAAACGTAGATAAAGGCTTCTATAAATTGATTTATTTCTTTTGCGGATATCTTGTAATAACCTTGTCAAAATTTTCGACAGACAGCAACACGCCCTGTCAAAATATAGGTGACTCTGTCAAAACTTCATTGAACATGTAAAACAAATAAAAAATAGGTGGTGTCGAAAGTCCAGGGTCCAGCTGTCGAATTCATGAGTGCCTGCTACTGCCAAAAATTGCAGAGGTTCAGATGGAAGTAATTTCCTTTCCTTAGTACTTATCAATGTAATAAATAAATAAAAAAATCTCAAATTTGGGTTAGAAGTTGAACTGCAGCTTGACAAATACTATGACGTTTTCTTTAGCAACAAAAAAGCAAGGTGCCATATTTGTCGGTAGGATTCTAGACTTTCCTGACAAAGGAAAGTCCAAACTAAAATTTTTCAAGTGGATTAGAATCGCAGATCACACTTTGAAATGGCCAAATGTTAATCACATTTACACTGTCAGCAATGAACAAATCTTTGCTGGGCCATTAAAACTGACAGGAAGTGGGCCATTCCAGACAGGGTTGCCACCATCAGTAGGATTTTACTAGATCTAGTAAAACAAAAAAACCTAGTAAATTTAGAGGATCTAGTAAATTTCCCGAAATCTAGTAAAAAGTCATGATTTGTAGTAAACAAAACTTGTGTTTGTTTCCATGAATGCAGGAGAAAAAAATTAGGATCTATTCATTACAAAATCTGATTTCGATTACGTTAGATATTATGGCTAGTATTGCTCTCATTTTTGCGGTTTCGCGTCAACCCTTGCACTTAAAAATCTCTACTTTTCTCTCGGCTTCTTCTTGATACTTGCTTTGAAACGCCAACTATTTAAAATCAGGACTGGTATGCCGGCTTAATTTGGTTTTAGGAAATTTTCCCTGACTCTCATAACAGCTGCTAGGTTTGTTAGTTGGCCTTGACCCTTTTTAAAGACGCTGCTGGAAACGAACTTTTTCCATACTTGCCCAAGTTTTTTCTGACTCACTGAAGCATGCCCCATTCAAGTGCTGGAGCAGTGAGACAGTTCTTGATTTTGTTGGTCATCAAAACTAAAAACCGGAATAGGCTAAATGTCTCGAGTGTTTTGTCCCTGATGAAAACGAAACAACTTCTTCTCAGGTCGTCAAGTGGAGTAAATGACTGGGTGATCCCCAGTGATTTGACTCGGACTATCAAGAAATGGAAACAAAGTAGATCCCTTCAGTCAGAATTTGACACTAGTGGATACTTTAAATTCGGATGAGGCCGATTAAAGCCTCTTAAGTGCGACTTTTTTTTTATTGTGACTACATATTTTTCTTCTTACTTTTCAATTTGTATGATTTGCCTGACCTGAAGAATATTGACACAATGTTATTTTTTTTAAACTAATTATTGTGTGTTAGCCTATATAGTTTTCTTTGTCTTGGCAGCCCTAGTCCAATTATAGGTGCACTTTTTAATTTACATATTTTTACAACTAAACTGGTAGCCGATTACGTCATTTCTGTTTTGATGTGACATATATTGTATTGGTTTTTGATTCTCTTGAATAGAAACGAGAGAGAATCCAGAAAAAATCAGTTAAAAAAAAAAAATCCTAAATTAATTTCTTTAAAATGTGCCGGAAATCTTTGTAAGCAGCTTATCCCTTATTTAAAGACCAGCCCAACTAGCGTTTTAAACTGGCAAATTTCCTGTTAAAAATAAAAAATTGAAGGGTTTAGATTTCAAACCTAAAAACGGAAACTGGGGGACAAATTTCAAAAGCCATCACTTTAAAACACACCTCAGATTCTAAGCACTCCATTGCCTGAATTGCTTTGTGAGTATGAGTTGTAGCTGTTTTCCTTCGTTGATTGTTTTTGAATTTTTCAATAGATCTGAATTTTATGACCTGAAGACCATTGATAAATTTAAAGCCAGGCTTCACCATCAGGATTTCCAGAATCAAAGATTCCAGACTATTGTTTGACGTCTTGGATACACTGCATCTGGAATATGAAGCCTATCCAGTAGTAGGCTACATCCAACTAATAAAAAAAAGGATTTTTGAACTTATAGGTTTCCAGAATTTTCAATCATACTACGAAAACAAGAGAAAAGAGGGAAAGAGAAAAAAGAAGAAAAAGGGAAAAAAGATTGTGGAAATCCATTTGATTATCCTCCTATAGTAAAAATCAATGCTTGATGGTGTGCGTGCAGCTGTAGCCACACGCGCAAAATTTTTTGACCATTTAGTAAAAACAGATGTGATTTAGTAATTTTTCCACTCAGATTTAGTAAAGTCTTCCAGGCCAGGGTGGCAACCCTGACTCCAGATAGCATTCAGAGATGCTATTCCTGTGGCGTATATGCAACACTTAGAAGAAGAAGATTTATGTGATTTAGGTCACAATATCACATTCCTTATGATTAACCAATTTTTTTATACTAAATACTACATACTTAAAACAATTTTGTTAGTTTCATTACTTCTACTTTTTGAATAGTGTTTTATACTTTTATACATCAAATAAAGTTGAAGAAAAACAAAGAAACAAGAATATACATGTCAAATACACCAGGTTTTTCCCAAGTATTTTGACACATGTCAAATACACCAGGTTCTGCCCACAGGTATTCCCAAAGTATTTCGACACATGTCGAATTGGGTTCCAACTTAAGTCAAAAACAGGTAACTTTTTTGTTGTGTCAAATTTGTAGGTGAAAATGCTCTAAAAGCTGTTGGTAATTACTGGGACTTTTATTGGGGCTGTGTAAAACTAGTCCTCTTATATTAAAGAACACAAATCAAGACTAAAAAGAGGATGGAAGGAAAAGTAGGGAATGTAGGATGACAGGATAAATTTTTCTACAATAAATCAGGTCCATTTACTTCCACAATTTCAACTTCACCCTTTAACTCTTTGATAATAAGGAACTGTGGCAAACAGAGAATCTAATAGTTCCTTTTCAAGACTTTAATACAAATACAATTGTATTTAGAATAATAATAGAATAACAAATAGTACTAATTACATACCTAAACCTGTAGCTGGTTTGCTTGTTGGTCCTGGGGCTTTCCTTGACATGTTCAAGTTCTCTGTTGACTTTGACCTCAAAGTTATACTAGCCTGTGATTTTGCTCTTCTAAGTGTATTCATTGGAACTTGGGCATTGTTGGGTCTGGTTCCTTAAATAAATAGCAATGACATTAAAGTGCAATATCAAAACTTAAAAAATTATAATATATCTCGCATATGCACTCATACAGACGATAATATCTGTTTGTTTTAATTTTTAAAGTTTCTCTTTGCTTTTATTTGAAAACCTTTTCTTTATTTATTAATTTTGGTTCATTTTTAATGCCATCCAGGGCATTTTAAATACAACAGCAGCTACCCCCTTTTAGTTCTTGCTAATTACATTGAAGTTTAATGTTTGCATAACCATACATCAAGAAAAGGATCTTATTTACTTTACAAAATAAATTAGATTTTACTAGCTAAACTAATATTTCATAATAAGAGGGGAGTTTCCACCCCCCCCCCCCCCAAGAAACCATGATGCAGGTTAGGTTGTATATTTGGCCTGGCCAAATATATTTTCTTCCAGACAAAGGGAGGTGAGATGTTAAATTAATATTCATATGTATGTTCATTTAATTTATCTAAAGCACCTCTCACAGAAAATTTTGAAATATGGTCCTAGAAATGCCTTTTTTGAGGCTGTAGGTACAACTACATGATTGATATGATCATCCCAAGGAAACATAAAGAAAACATACAAGGCCATCTTTCTGTGGAAAAATAAGAAATTTGTTATTTTTTTAGATAGTGGCTTTAGGCAGGATTGGCTTAAAGCACTTACAGTGAGGGGTACTTAATTTTTTGGGATTGTTGTGGGATCAGTAGCAAATACCTCACCTAACATCCACAGATCATTGATGAAAATTTAACTAACTGATACATGATGACTGGCAAAAGACCAATTTTTTTTTAATCTCTGATAGGCATTTAGCTTACAGGTCATGTATACAAGACAAGGTAGATCTCAATGTTAACAAAATTGGCTGTATTGTTGTGTGACTTACTTGACTTGTGTCTCATCCAGTCTTTGTGGCTGTATTAGGGACCCTTCTCTTCTGGATATTCAATGAATATGGTGCCAATATTCTGACAAGTCTAGAGCTAAGCAAACTAACTGGTGGAGGTTATCAGCCTGAAAATTATTGATCTGTTTCTTAAGAGGTCAGCCTTATGGATGTGTGCTGTGTACACATACTTCAAAGGTGTTTTTTGGTAGCTGGTTTGCTAACATTCTTTGAATGCAATCCAGCTAGCAGAGCAGTTGAATTTTGATCTGGTTCATGAAGGTATATGAGAAATGGAGAAATTTAGGGAGGTCTTTAGTCTATACCTGATCAAAATAGGTAATCCCTGCTATGCCATGGAGGCATAAAGTTTCAAACATAGAGATTCATATCAGCCTTTACTCACCAGGTTTCACTAAAGTATGAAGCAATTGGGATAATTAGAGAGTTAAACAGACAGACCTTCAAACACATTGACAATGCTTTGCTTTTCCAGATTGGTGGCAAGCCCTTGAAGCTCCAACTAGCCAAGGCAAGTCTTTGCCTGGTAGATTTGGAATGATCAATGATCATAGATGAAGAAATTGACATTCCAGCTGGGTCTCCTTTAATTGGCACTGGTTCTCTACAGTTATTGGCACAGGGTCTTTAGATACTCACACAACCTTGGTTATGGCTGTATTAATGATCATCCCAAAAGGTTTCAGTTACTGCTACAAGTTCATCAATGTCTGCTTGAAGAAGGTGTTCTAGACTACAGTATCCTCTGCATATGCCAGTTTGTCAATTAGTTTCCCAGCAATTGTTGGGCCATCTATAGTTTCAGCAAGTGATAGTGCTGCATTGGAGGAAAAGGTGGGGAAACAAGAAATTCATCTGTTAGTCCCTCAGGTATCTTGACCTGGCTACTGAGATTTGAATAGATATCCTTAATCAAAAATATCATATTTTCAGGGATTCTACAATGTAGCAGAATGTGCCAGAGCCCTTTACTCCATAACAAGCCAAAAGCCTGCTTGGAATCAATCAAAAGTTACAGGAGCTCTTTCATGTATCTGATGTATTTTTCCATCAGTTGTTGAGTTGAAAAAACCTAGTCTATAATGGAACAGTTTTTTGAAAGCCAGCCTGATATTCTGCTATGGTATGAGTTGTTTGAAATTCAGTCAAGTCAGTCAATGGGTATCTTTTTAAGAATCTTTGCCAGTTGACTAGTTAGGCTTATTGGTCAGTAGTTGTTACAATTACCTTTTGCTTCATTTTTAACAAGGGGGACCTGTTTCCCAGACATTTGTTATGATCTTGTGATAGACACCTACAAATTCTTCTGGGTCTTATTTTAGCAGCTGTGACTGAACACCACACATGTCAATTTTTTTCAATCCATTTTTCTAATCATTTTAAAATAATATATGTATATAATTATTCCTATTCTTTTATTACCTTAAATACCTTGAATTGCAGCTAGGAGCAATCTAACGATTTCTCCAAACTATAAAGTGGATAATAATACAGTTATCTGTCTGATACAGACGAGATCATTGTTAAAGTAGTTGATTTAGGTTAGTGAAACTTTCAGGAATGGGTCTACAGCCTAAATTATCATATGGGAATATCTTCTGATGTACCTATTGCTTCTCCTTTAAAGTAGCTACTGCTTTGACAAACATTATGGTATTAAAGTGAAACTTTAGGAAATAGATCTGCTGCACAAATGAGGCCAAGAGAAAGTGTTTTGAGACCCAAAACTTTACTTATTAACAATGATTGTATTAACTTATTGAAGAAGTGTAATTACTGTGCTCTATTGAATATCAAAATGTAGGCCTAGTTCTTAAAAAAAATCTTCAAAACAAGCCAAAAATATTGCAAGCATAGCTTATACTAACATAATAGATAGGCAAAATATTCCAAGAATCTTTTTATATGGCTATATTAAAGGACAAATTGCAGGTTATAAAGCTATTGTTTACTAGACATTTCAAAAAATACATTTCAATAACAATGTTGAATACAGAGGAGATTCCAAAGAGATTGGACAATTTTCTTGCAAACTTAAAAAAACACTCTGATAGGGCTTAAAGTCCAAGCCTACTCAAATCATTGGAATATGTTTTGAAACCTAAAAGTTAAGTAAATTTGAACTGAAATTGAGCAAACAAATATTTCTTTTCAAAGTTGGGCCTAGGCTAAAAACAGATACAGACTCACATTCACTATAATTTTCTAAGCCTAAGAAATAGGGGAGAAGCAAAGAACATAACTTCAAAGTACCTTTCCATAGCATAACTTAAGTGCTTAATCCATTCCTGAAAATTTATACTCTTAATGCAACAAATTGCCAGGCATAAACATTCTCAAAATAGCCTAAAAAAAGCCCCTTGTCTAGAATTCTATCCAATAAATACATATAGCCAAGGTCTATAGCAATATATGTTCTTGTTTGGGAGAGAGCCTATGGTTCAAGCAGCACATAAAGAAACATGTTAAGAAAACAATTCTTACTTCCTGATATGCAGAATAATGCTAGTTAATACCCAACAATTGCCTTCAAGCAAAGACTTGACAAAGATTGGCAACAGCAGGAGTTCCTCTACAACTGGGAAGCTGCTGAGTCTACAACCCAAATGTAGCAAGCAAATCACAACAAACAAAACAAAAAAACATTAGATGTCATCACGGAGCATTACAAGGATAGGAAATCCTGAAATTTGCTCCAAGCTGCGATTTAAGGTAATAAATTTTGTAGTTGAACCTTTATCTTCACTTCTTTCACTGTTATGCAATTTTTTTTAACAAAATTCTGAAAAATAAACATGGATTTGACTGTATTTTTCTGTGTTCAAATATTCTATGTATGTAATTAAACACCATCAATACCATCTAATTATTTCTCACAAAAACATATCAATAGACAAAAAGTGATAAATTAGGTTATAATAGGTTAGATGGCATTTGGGTGTTTCTTATAAACAATTTTAGAAAACTGGAAATACAAGAAAAGATAAAGGTTCTTCCCCAGTAAAATATGTTAACTAAGATTATTCTGCATATTATGAAGTAGGAATTGTTTTCTTAACATGTTTCCTTATGTACTGCTGGAACCCTAGGCTTGTACCAAATGGTAGACTAGCCTGGGCTTGACCTACTACTCTTTGGCTATTTAAGTGTCTCCCACAAGAAAAATCTTAGTGCCTAGGCTTGTTACCATTCATAATGCCTAATAGGCCTACAGCTAATTAAGAAGGGACAAGAACAATGTAATTTTATAGGCTACATAACATAGTCTAAAGCTATAACTGGTAAATATTTGAATGTTCATATCATTGACTTACAAATAAAGTGAACATACCACTTGATACCTTTTTTAATCCTCTTTAAGAATATCATAATCACTTCTCTTGCAAATTCAAGCCCTTGAAAATGGCCCAAAAAATTTCTAGTTTTTGGGTATAGGCTAAAAAGGCTTAAAACATTGGTGTGAAACTTACAATGAGGTGTTAAATCCATTTTTATAAAGTTAAATAATCCATTGTAAATTTTTTGCAGTTCATATTATTGACTTACAAATAAAGTAAACATACCACTTAACAGAATAAGAAGACAGTCCAACAGAATAAGAAGAAAACATGGCAGATTTGTTTAGATTTTTTCTATTCAGCTTAATCTCAACAAATCAATGGATTTACAGTGTAGGCTATTAGTTAGTTTGAAACAGATTATAACCCATTTTTACTTCCAGAAAATATAGAATGATGTTAGGCTAGGCCTATTATTTTCAAGGATTCTGAAGGGCTTAAAATTGAATTTGCAAGAAGTTATTAAAATAATTGGAAAGAGCATAAAATTGGCATCTAGTGGTATATTCCCATTATTCTTAAGTAAATAACACAAACAGTGAAATATTTACTCAATAGCCTAACTCAGCTTTACTTGAGGGAAGAGAGCTGAAATGCATGTGCAAGGATTGCAACTGGGTCTTAGCTTTTATATTTGGAAAGAGTTAACATATAGTCAGAAATTTTTCAAAGGCACATTCAGTTATGAGCTCATCTTTTAGCAAGTGAATTAATTGAGTAGGGCCTAAGGCAAAACTTTGCCACCAGGCTTAACATACCAATTTTAGAGCATGCCTCAGCTCTTTTCTTTGCTTCTGAAGGTCCATTTTCATTATCCGTTTCATTTGGAGCATCTCTTTTAGTAGCCGTCAGTGGAGTCCTTATTTTCGAAATTGGTAGTCTTGATTCTGCCATAATTTATTGAAAACACTTTCATGGATTCGTTAGATATCAAAAATTTGAATTTTAAACGGTAAGTCTAAAACACAAATTCAAATCATTACAATAAATTGCCCAAATCCCTAATAATACGAAACTCATATGTGCCATCTATTTACCCAAATACCGAGAGATTTTAAAATTAATTAATTTTTAAATAATGCTTAAGATTTTGCATTGCGTAATTTTAACTAGATCTTTTACGAAATCTGTGAAAAAACCTCAAAACTTAAGGTTATTTTTTTTTCTGTGGCTATATCTAGGCCTAGCCGGGAGATATACTTATGGTTATGCACCATTAGGTTTCCAAGACACATGCAGCAGTGCCAGTTGGGGATGGGGGGTTTCTGTATCCAGTCCTAAAGATAATAAATGCTTTAGCCTGTAGACCTATCCCTGAAAGTTTCATTTTCCTAACCTAACCCCTCTTCATGATAGCCAAAAGTAGCTAAAGTAGAATTTTACCATTAAATATTTCAATGCATTTTGCCATGTCACTTGTTTTCTGGTTCTTGATTCATCATAGTTGGTTCAATTTACAGGTGGTCTACATTGGTTGAAAACAAGAGATGCATTGGGAGAAGATGAGAAATAGCCTATATGATTTTGGGTATAGGCCTGTAGGCACATTAGTGGGGGTTAGTAAAGTAGGCTATAGCCTAGCAGTAGGCTACTGCAAGAAAAACATAATTGACCTAGGCTAGTTACAATTATTCTGCATGTTATGAAATATGAATTGTTTTCTTAACATTTTCAGGTCCTTCTCTAGGCCTATACCAATATTTTGATTAAAATGTGGCTTAGGCTAAGGTTATCATTTGTAAACATTGACAAGAGGCACTTAGCCTTGGATATGAGGTTGCCTAGATGTGGAGATTGATAGCCCATGATGTTTCCTAGTTTTAGATAGTTGGGACTTGGCTGGTATGGTTTGTTACAATCTAGGAAGACTGTTCATAACATTTCAACCGAAAGTCCTAGTTTGCATTTAGCCTGGCCTACTCCTCAGAAGAGAACACTAAATACTTGCTTGGATTATTCCTAAGGGTGCTTTACCCTACACCATCCTGCTAATGTTATAGCCCCCAAATTGTGTATTTTCTATGCATTTTTCCATATGTTACTCCTATAGCCTTAAATTGCAGCTTGGAGCAAATCTAAGGATTTTCCATCCTTGTAATGCTCCATGATGACTTCTGTAGGTTGTTTCATGCAGTGGCTTGCTACATTTGGGTTGAGAACTCAGCAGCTTCCCAGTTATACAGGAATGCACCTGTCAAATCAGGAGCCACTAGGCCTATACCTTTGGCTTCTTTCTTGGATTGAGGAGCATTTCTTGAAGATTTTCTGAGGAATGCTCTCTAGTCACAAAACATTCCAGGGGGGCGGGGGAGGCAAGGAGACCAGGAAAAATATTTTTGGAAATAATTTTGTGGGCCATAATCATGTTGCCATGTTCCTTCTGGTATGTGAGAGTAGGAAGCTTTAAATGATATAAGTGGTCATTGTATGGCTTTTGCTTGAGGCCTTTGAATATTTTTGTTGCTCTTCATTATACTGTTTCTAGTATTTCTTTGTCCTTCTTGAAGGGCAAAGTCCTCATGACAGGGACATTTCAACCTCTAGGTACAAGTGAACTAGCTTCATGAATACTGTTGGGCATCTGCTGGGGATAGTTCTTTTGATCATTCCAAGAGATTGGAGGACTGACAACAATACAGATTTTGTAGGGATGCTGAAATTAAGTTGACAATCAACATGGCTTCAAGATCTCTTTCTTCAGAAACTGCAGAGAGGGGATTACCTTGGAGATGGTACTGCTGATGTGGATTGTGATTGCCAAAGTGAGGTACATGGCATTTATCAGTATTGAAAGAGAAAAGCCATGTATCATCCCAAGTACCAAGAATGTCATGGTCCTATTGGATAGGACCATGACATTGACAGAGGGTGTAGCTGTTTTACCAACAAGTTTTAGATCATCAGCATAAAGAGTGAGGAGGTTTGAGAGAAGGTTGGGTGCATTATTTATGTATAAACTGAAGAGACTCAGTCCAAAAATGGTTCCCTAGGGAATGCTGCTTAAAACAGTTGTAGACATGGAGAAATGAGGGGCACCTTGAGAGTCATGGACTCTCATAACATGATCAACAGCTGCTGCTTTTAGTTTGGTGATTAGGAATTCATGGTAAACCCTGTCAAATGCTTTTGGGAGGCCCAGGAGCACCATGTCAACAGGGCAGTCTTTATCCAACAATGATGTGACACACTTATATGTCTGTATTAGGTTAGTATCAACAGATCTTAAAGATCTGAAGCCATGTTGAGTGCAAGTGAGTATGTTGCTAGCTTCAAATTGCTGGATTAGAGCTGTGTTGACAAATCTCTCAAGCACCTTTACAACTTCAGAGGTGATGCTGATGGGACAGTAATTTTCTGCATGATTTTTGCAGCCTTGTTTGTGGATTGGTATGATATGGGATGTTTTCCAATCTGACAGTAGTACTCCATTTTTTAGGGACAACAGGAAGAGTCTGCACAGGGAAGAACTGAGAATATTTCAGCATTCTTTGAGAAGCCCTGGGTGTATCCCATCTGGTCTTTTGGATTTGTTAACATCAAATTTATCAAGGCTAGTTGAGACCATTTCTTCAGTAACTGACAATTCAGGTATTGGATCAGATATTAAATCTGATTGTTCTGCAGGGATAGTTGGACAAGATTGAATGGTGAAAGCAGAGGCAAACTGGGTACATTAACCTTGTCTACTGGCAAAGTGGGTTATGCTGTTATATTTGAGGTCAGGAATGTTGTGATGGTTAGGAATTTTAGCAGAAACATGTGTCCAGAAGGATTTGGGGTTTGCCCTGATATGTGTTGCCAGCTTCTCCTCATGTTCAGACTTCAGTTTCCTAATTGCATTGGAGGCAAGGCTCTGAGCCTTCACATGCTTCTGTCAATTTTCCTGTGTATTCTTCTTTTTGTACTTTTTCCAGGCTCTGACTTTCCTGTTGAATGTTCTCTTTGTATCCTTTGTGAGGAATGGAAGTGTTTTTGGTAAATGACATGAGTGCTTCCTCTCAGTCAATTGGAGGGCTTCCTTAATATTTGTCCATGATATGTTGACATCAGAAATGATTAGTTTGGACCAATTTACTGAGGCTAGTTCCTTGTGTATTGCTTGATAGTCAATAAAAGGTTGAGGACAAAGATTAGGTTGCAACTGACTATTCAAGGATAACATAGAAAGGATGACTGAGTGGTCACTGTTGCCAACTGGAGGAAGAAATTCATTTCTGATGTGGGAATCTGTATTGCTTAAAATTACAAGATCCAACAAGGAAGGATATTTAAATAGTTTGAGGACAAAGATTAGGTTGCAGCTGACTATTTAAGGATAACATAGAAAGGATGACTGAACTGTCAGTCACTGTTGCCAACTGGAGGAAGAAATTCATTTCTGATGAGGGAATCTGTATTGCTTAAAATTACAAGATCCAACAAGGAAGGATATTTAAATTGATTTAATGGCAAAGAATCAACATCAATAAAACAAGAATAGAAGAATTCATAGAGAGTATACCTTAAATCACACTTGCCAGCAGTAAGGATGAATCCAGTAGATACCAGTCAATGATGATGGTGACTCAGTTCATTATGGGCACATCTCAAACTGTGTGCCATGATCTGCTACACCAATCTCTGTTGACAGCTGGCTTGAAGGCTTCAGTGCTAGGAGACATGGCTGTATTTCTGGCTAAGATGATGTTACATTTCTGGATATTAAATTCTAGGTGCCAGGTTTTGCCCACATTAAGAGTGCATTGAGTTATGCTTGTAAGCCTTTGGTACTTTGGGAGTCACAAATTGGAACCAATTATTTTGGAATCATCCACATATAAGCAAATCTTTTTTGTTATGATTGAAGTTGCATCATTTATATAAAAAGTACAATTGAAGTTAGACAGTACCCCTAAATAAGGAGGTGTGGGTATAAGTGAAGTGCAGTAAATTTGGAGCAGTTTAAATTACTGACCTAGGTACAAGGTAAACATACCACTTGATGCCTTTTTATATACTCTCAGAATAAAGAAATTGCTTTACTTGGAAATTTGATTATAAGCCTTTTACAGGCCCTCAAAGATGATACCTTTTTCTCTTATTTTAGATACTGCTGTTAGCATCACTTTTTTTTAAACTGGTTTACCCAAAAATTAAATCAACCATGACAGAATCAAGAACCAGAAAATAATTTGGGCTATATATTTGCACATGGAGGGGAGAGGGTAAATTATAGCGGATCTGCAGTTGAAGTGTGTTAACTACAATTATTCTGCATATAATGAAGTAAAAAATTTATTTTTCAATCATTTTATATAACCAAAAATAAAGGAAAAAGGCATTATCTTTGAGGATCTTTAATGGGCTTAAAATTGAATTTCCAAGTAAAGCAATTATTATATTCAGAATGAGCATAAAAAAGGCATCAAGTGATATCTTGACCTTATTCCTAGGTCAGTAATTTAAACTGTCCCAATTTTATCTGAAGTGCTTTCAGGAATGATATGGTATTTTAGGTTTTTGTAAGTAGTTTTCAGAATTTTATTGTTTCCTTCTGAGGAAGAGTAAATGTAAACTATGATCAAACTTAGATAAAATTTACCCTTTGAAGGCTCTTTTTGTTACCTTCACCTTAACTCACATTGCCAGCATGATAAAATTTCATTGAGACACCTATAGAGAATCTTGCTGGTGGTAGTGTGTCAATGTTACATTCAGCCTCCCCCAATTTGTCATCCATTCAGCATTGGCCCAGTCTTGATTTACTCCTTTTTTAAAGGCTTTGGAATTGGACACTGGCTTGAAAGAGGCTTTTCCACAGTAGAACAGGACAGACTAAAAAAAACAACTAATGAACAGCTGGCACTCTTGCTTGATGCTATGGGGGATCATTGGGGGACAGTTTCTCAGAGTATACTCTTGTGTTTTTTGTTTTTTTTTAGAGGAACAAGGAAAAATCTCACCCAAAGAGGTCATTTTCTAGCAACTTGCAAAATATTATTACATCTCTTTCCTATAGTTCACTGAAGTTGGAAGTCCAAGTGAGATGAGACATTCCTCCTTGCAATGCATGGATAATCCTTGTGGGACTTTCCTTGCAATGGAAAGATAATCTTTCATTCTAACCTATTCAAGTATTATTGTTCAGCTTTACAATGTTTGGCTGAGATTGAATATTTCCATGATAGAGTCTATCTATGATTTTCTAACTTAAGACCCCATGTCCAAGATTAGGGAGTATTTTCAATCTTAGGCTTAAGCTTAAAATGAATATTCATCATGAGGCTCCACTGTTGACTATTAGTGCCTTTAAAAGTGTTATTGTTGCATAATTGAAATATTCAAGGTAGTTGCATACTTATTAAGATAGTTTAGACAAGTCCAATAGTGAAACAGTCCAGTTTCTAGGTGGTACAACATAGATTTGGCAGTCATTTAACTGTTCAAGTGGTGATTAGCTTTCCAACTACTGGGTATATTACCCTATTATGTATTAATGATTGTTTCTATAACACATCCCAGTGAGTAAGGGTAAAGTTTTAGATATGGAGCTTTAATAGTCACTATCTCTTCTCCTGTCTACTTCAGATGCTTAGGAAATTGGATAAAATTCTAGATGTTTTTTATCTTGAAAAGTTGTTGAGAATGATGAATGAAACTCAGGAATAGATCATTGAAGTTTGAGATATTGCTATCTTGGAAATTAGCTGAGGAAAGTGAATGAAACTCAGAAGAAAGAATCCAAAAGCCCAATGATCCCATGGAAAGGAATTTTTAAGGCTGAAGTATTGGTATCTCAGACTGTAATTTGGACCATCCTAAATCTTGTTCTCAGTTGGTAAAAACCTTGATTATTCCCACTTGACTTCTAAGTCCATTAAGAAGACAAATATAATAAAGAAAATGATCTCACTAATGAAAGCAGATGATAACACTGACAGGATATCTGCTGCTGACTCCATGATTTTCAGTAATAATAGTGGTCTAGCCAGCTATAAATCATGAGCAATTCCATATAAACTTTTTCTTTTAGTTGTATCTGGCAGGAATGAATAAATGAAATATGAATAGAAAAAGTAAAATAAAGGTATTAATGGAAATAAATTATAAAAATGACAGAATATCTGATTGTATCTTTATGGTTTTCAATAATTACAGTTGTTTAGCCAGCTGAAAACATTGAGTGGTTCAATGAATACAATTGTTTTTGGTAGCAGCTGACTAGAAAGGAGGATAAAGTAGTATGGGGGGGGGACAGTTTGATGATTGTCTTCATGCACAAAAGAACAAAATAACTTCAAAGAAATTAAATATTTCAAGATTTTCGACCAGTTGATTTATAAATAAAGCTTTGTGGAATGACTTCAAATCTTGATATTTCCCTATATTTTTTAATAATGTCTGTTTTTTGGGTTCATCCAAATCTACCTCTACATGAAAAGATCCCTCCCCTACAATAGCTCATGTGGTCTTAAGGTCTTTCTGGTATGATGCTATTTTACAACAACAATATCAAACAGGAAATGGTGCAGCAATTTCAGATTACGAGGAATACAATCTAAATATGGGTTAGACATACCTAGAAATGAGACCATTCCAGAAGCCAAAATTGACTCTTAAGCTTTGGATGTATGCAGGTTACTTCTAAACCAGAAGATGCATAGGTGTAAAGTGGACAGTTTCACTTGCATAAGATGATGATGTGATTGGCTGAAAACCATGGCAAATTGACTTTACATTTCCAAAGGGGATTACTTATTTTGAAGCTCTCTCATTGGACGGCTATAAGTTGTTGCATGTAAATGAGCTCTGTGGTGTCCTTAAAATTGTAGTAGTGAATAGCTTGGATGACACAATGCACAGTAACTCCTCTTTTCTGGGGAAGTAAATGTATAATAGCTATGAAATTGTTTTTAGAGTAATAAAGCTGTTTCTTGGTAAAGACCTAAATCCTGTAGACTTCTTAATTTTTAACTGCAGTGGGAGATTATCTTAGACCTAGACCATGTAGAAGCTAACAAACAGCATGATTTATTAAATTCAGCCAGCTGTTTGGCAAAATCTAGGGGTTAACATTTAAGCAGCAAAAATATCCAACACTATTTAAAATCCCTTATAAGGTGATCAATTAGTTTTAATCTTACAGTAAAATAGTGCAAGAAGCAGTTCTTCTCCATGTTATGGGGTATGAAAGAAATGGGTACCATGTCAATTATTGATGAAATAAAAGCATTCTGTAAAAATACCAAGCAAGTCAGTGAAATTCCCCCCCCCCTAGAAAACAGAAGATATCTTTGATATGTATATTTTGTCTGGCAGTTGAGCACCCTCACTCCTTAAGTTCCTTGGTATGCCCCTGTATGTTGTCATGCCCCCACTGTCTTCTCTCCCTTAATGCTTTGATATAGCCCTAGACTACAAACGAAACTTTACTTTAGGAATGATGTGATTTGTGTATTTTGCATGCCTATTTTCAAATTAAAAAATCCAGGCATTGGGGAGCACCATGTGACACAATTGTTGCATTTGCAACTGTTATATGTGAAAAAGTGTTGGTTGCAATCTTGTTTTCAATGATGCTATTAGGCACTAATACCTTCAGGAGAGTGAACAAGACTTAGTTTTGTATTGATGAGACAATAAAGGAGGGAGGTATAGCAGCCTTGTCTCAAAGTAAAGCTTTTATTTTTTTCCTGTTTGCCATGAGTATTTGCCCCCCCCCCATGATTGTGCATATAGTACAACAACTTTGTGTTGCAACTATGATCAGTTTTAAATAGTATTAGTAAAATTGATGCAATCATTTTTTAGACTATGGAAAGTAGATATTCTGAGGATATTATGACATAAAGGAGGGAAGGGAGTGATGTAATCATGACATGAAAACTGCTTAACTCCAATGATATGAGTCCTGTCCCTGCCCATTCCTGGGCCAGCCACCCCAGAAGCCACACCCAAAAGCAGAATCTTCCTTGGCATTAGAAGAGTAGAATTTGTTTGCTATTCATCTGCCCACATTTAGAACATCCAAAATCTATTGAGAAGTAATTATGAATTCCACTTCCCTGAGAAAAAATTTAAAACGTGTTCTACAGATAAGCCTTATGTTACTGAGTCTTTTAAAAAACTTATAAGAAAAAAAATCAACTTTTTCAAAGCAGGTCGCATTACTGAGGCTAATAGTCTAAGGAGGTTCCTAAAGAAAAAATTAAGAAAAACAGCTTCTAATTATTATAATAATAAAGTCAAATATCTATATTCTAACAAGCCCAAGCAATGGTACAGAAAAATTAAAGAAATATGCGAAAAAAGTCCTTCCGAAATTGATTTTCATTTCCCTGAACCCCCTAATAAGACTGCCAACGATCTGAACTTGTACCTTACTTCCATTGTGCAAAGTCTCCCCCTTTCACTGGCTCAAGTCCAACTATTCCTCCCAATACTTCCTTCCCCTTTATTTCTCCCTCTGATGTTATAAAAAAAATTCTTGAGCTTAGAAAATCATGTATTTGTCCCTTGGACATCCCAGTTGACTTAATTAAAGCCTTTTCGGAGAAAATTACTAAGCCTTTATCAAATATTTTCAACCACATCACAAAATTTGGTGAATTCTCATGTTGCTGGAAACAAGGTTTTATAACACCTGTCCCTAAGAAATGCGCCAGTCTGACTTTCGCCAACATTCGCCCCATTACGCTCACTTCTGTTTTTTCCAAACTTTATGAAGGTTTCCTCTGTGACTAGCTTAAGGATAAAATTTGTCCGCGTATTGACACCCGGCAGTTTGGTAACTTAAAGAAAACTTCCACCACTCATTACCTTGTGCACTTAATGCATACCATCGTAAGTGACCTTGATAAACCAAATGTCTGGCTGAACCTTGTCTTAGTTGATTTCCAAAGAGCTTTTGACCTGGTTGACCACACCACCCTAATTTGTTCACTACTGGTTAACTTTAAACTTGATCCTCTGTTAGTAAATATTGTTATATCGTTTCTTTCAAATAGATCCCAAGTTGTTAAATACAAAAAATATTTTCTCTAACCCCCTCCCGAAATATTGTGGAACTCCTCAAGGAACCTTATTAGGACCACTTTTATTTCTAGTCATGATTAACGATATTGGTAAGGAATTCCCCCAAAGGTGGAAATACGTGGATGACTTGACGATCCTCTAAGTATGTCACAGTAATATTAAAACTGACCCCCTGTAAAGTCTATCCCATATTGTGGATGAACCAAAGGACATAACGATGAATGTAAAGTACATCAAGTCAAAGATACTGAGTATAAATTTATTGAAATCTATTTCCACTGTTCATATCCACTTTACCCCAAATATTTATGTGTCTTCCTTTATACTAATTGGGGTTATAATATCCTCTAATTTATAGTTGGCTATCCACATGACAGATCTTGTCCGTAGAGCTAATGCGTCCATGTCTCTCCTTAAGCTCTTGAATAAATTTAACATCCCCCATCCCATTCTTTAAGGATTTATACTTCCTTTGTCCGCCCGCATCTTGAATATGCTTGTCCAGTTTGGCATCCTGGCATCTCCCGTGATGAATCATAAAAAATTGAATATATTCAAAAAAGAGCCCTAAGAATAATTTTTAAAGAAGATATAGTACCATAGTCACTCCTTTTAAAAAAAGCCAATCTGGAAACTCTTGAGCACAGGAGAGGAATGCTGTGCCTCCGTTTGGCAAAAAATGCAATAATAAACCCTCGCACGGAAAATATTTTCCCCAAAAGACACTCCCCATCCAGACACCGCCTGCCACGTACTGTCTCTGAACCCATCCCTACCTTGTCCCCCATCCGTTGTTCTACCTCCAGATAAAAAAAAACCTTTGTCCCCTTCATTACTGATCAAATAAACCATTAGTTTTTTTTTTTTTTTTTTTTTTTTTTTACTGGTGATACCCATGCGGGTGTGCGTTTTGCTATTCCGTTCCCTCCCCTTTTTATATATTCTCTTTTAAACCTTTTTAACATTATTTTTATCTCAATTTTCTTTTTTAGTTTTGTTTTAATTTGTGCCTTTTTAACTTTCTTACATTTGACACTTTTTGTTTTTTAGACTAATGAATGGCTTTGCCTTTCTGATATTGTTGTTTTTGGCATTGTTTAGCCAGTTTTTTAGTTGTTGTGCTATTTCTATGTCTTTTTTTATTATATGACCCCGAAATGCAAATTCGGCCCTTTGGGGCTTGTGATAGTCATTTTTTGAAATAAATATCTTATCTTATTATCTCTTTAGGCCAACAATCCAGCAAGATTCATTCAAAAACAGGCCAACAACTTATTTAAGGCAGTTGCTGACATAGATTTAACCTGTGGCTGAACTGGGATGGTTGAACTCTTAACAAAAATGTGTTTCTTCCTCTTATTGCCAACATTAGCTATTTAATTGTGTTTTTCTCCTGTTGACCATCTGGTCTTTATTTATCCTGAGTAGATTTGCTTGATCTAAGCTTTGCCCTTAGACTATTATTAACTAACCTGTCAGTCAACTGGAAATTGCATCTATTAATTTCCTAGGACTCATAACTAGTAGTGTAAAGGTTGCATGGTTGAGTGTTAAGAATACTGTTTTGTTTCCTTGTTTACTTGGAGTTGTTGAACTATTTATGTTGTTAGAACAAGCCAATATTTGAACAATATGTTAAAAGATCAAAAATAGCATAGAAAAAATAAGGCCTGAATAATTTACTTCTGGCCTCCAAGAGTATTTTTCTTTTCCTATTTTAAGGATAATATTTGTAATATTTGTATTAGTAAGGGTCAATAGCCCAGACTACCTATAAAATAAAAAAGCATATAAGCAAGGTACAAAGGACATCATAATATAAGCTCAAGGAAGGAACAGAAGCACAAGCACAGGAGGATGTTGTATCTTCTTGCTTTTGTCATTTGAGCAAGCCTATGTGTCTTTGATGAAACAATAAGCAATCATGGAATCCAGAATGAGCTGGCTTATATACTATTATTAACTACCTTCATAAAAATATGTGTAAGAATGCATTTGGTATGCTTCTTATTAACTACTACTCACTTCCTATATATTAAATGCCTATAAACATTATTCATAGAGTGGGTGCTAGTACTGGGTCCTGTCTCTGGAGGCCTAACAGACACCCTGAAACCTTTGTTGGGTGTTATGCTTGTCACTATTTGTGCTTGTGATGTTTGATATTAGGGAGGGTTGTAGCTTTTCTGATGTGACTCTGCTGGAAATACAGAATATGTTCCAGCAAGCCTGTTAGGAGATGTGATGTGTGGTGAAGCTGACCTGTTTGTACATTGCTGATCATCAGGACTGTACTGTGAACGATTTGAAATGTGTTTTGTTCCTTTTAATCACTGATCCCTCTTCTGATTCCACAATATAGGATCTCAAAGCTGCTCTGAATGATCAATAGCTATAGCTGGATTCCAAATACTTTGGGGAGAAGTTTGAATGCATACATAATCCCCTCCTTTGAGAGTGGTTAGGGCTTTAGCTGATTTTTTTATAATGATGCTTTGCCTTTGTTGCATTTTCTCATGATTTCTGAGAAATACCTTGACAGGTATTACTTTTTTTTGTAGATGATCAGCTGTTCACAGTATTGTTTATTGTAACTGGTAAGTCATAAAGGAGTTGTGCTGGGGAAGCAAGACCATCTCCATACATATTGTCATATTCAAGTTATCCCAGGTAGGGATTATCATCATTTTTGGATGTCTTTGTCATCAAAATCTTAGCAGTCTGAACTGATTTCTTGATAAGGCTGTTTGAATATGGGTGAAACAGACTGGATGTGACATGTCTGAGAGTGGTTTGGCTGAATCTGTTTTTCCAAAATTCCCCCCCCCCAAAAAAAATGAGTTTTAAAATTTTGACATTTGTATCTAAGAATAAGCATGGGTACTGTTTCTTTTTTCTGTTCTGTTTTGAAAGTACCTGTTTCTTTTCTTACAAAAAACAGAAACAGATGACCTGTTTTTTATTTACCTGTTCTGTTCTGTTTCTGTTTTTATTATAACTATTTTGTCCTGTTTCTGTTTTTTTTTCAACTGTTTTTCTTCTGCTCTTGATTTTACTTTATTGATTCGAGAATGAAATATTAAGAAATTTCGAACTTACATAATAGTGTTTTAAATCATAATTTGAAATTTTGTAGAAGTTTTTGGAATTAGAGCATTAATATAAAGTAGTAGTAACTAAAATGATGGCACTCAGTGTGTCTAACATGTCAAATGTGCTGGTAGATTGTTTCAGCTAGGCAAAAGTAGGGCTTGGGAGTCAGATGACAGTAGGTAGGTGTGTAAATGGAAGAACAGTAAATGTGCAGTTTTGTTTCACTAAAACCACTTATTTCTTTAGTGCATATTATTCATTCAATTTAGCAGAAAAGCTGAATTCATATTGTCAAGGTGAAACAGGATTAATACAAGTCACTTATTACTGTATATTCTGGCTCTATTAGTAGGGCCTCTGTATCCTACATTACATGGGAAGTAATCTGCACCTTTAACCGGGAAAACTTTAATTCAATGGTTTTTATGGAATTTATGCTTCTAGATAACAGTGACTTGCTATGATTACCATACTAGCCTATACATGATAAATACCGATATTAATTCTAAATTTTCTTAAATTTTTAGTCAGACAGGAATGTAAATGTATTGAAATCTTGTCCATGAACGTTTTTGCTGGCACGTTTCGTTGCATAAACCTAACAATATAGACTTTTTCAAGATCTCAAGTAAGCTTTTTCTCATATTAAGAAAACCATCTCTAAATATAATCAATGGAAACCCTATCAGGGAAAAACCTAGAGTTGAAACAGTGGCCTAACTAGCTGGCCAAAGTCTTAAAAAATGCTGATTCACTTTTCTCATTCTGTAGGATAACACATCTTCTGGTGAACGCGGTAACTTTTGCCATACAGCACAATAAATTAAAAAAATTGTCACTAAGCAGTATATTGTTTCTTGTATCTGTGTTTTAAATACCTATTATAGACAAGTAAATTCCTATAAAAATTAATACTGTGCAGCAAATTGTCTAAGTTTTAAGGAAACCGTAGTTAGGAGCTGTCATTTTGCTTTTATTTGCCGACAGGTTTTCTTGGCTCACTGCGCAAACAAAACCGCTCAGGGGGAATTGGCCCCTTTCCCCCTAATTACGCCACTGAGGTGAAAGAGGTCAGATATTTGGCTGGACGTGCAATTTTCAAAATGGTAATCTACTGAAAGGTGCTTCTAATTTTGTGAAAAATCCTAAAATCAACCTTTGTTTTAAGACAAGCATGATTTCATTTTCTGATGACGACTTGGATGTTTCAAGACATGTCTCTGGGTACCCTACGGAAAAAAGGAAGCAAAGAAAATATTAGGTGCAAGTTCTGAAAAGCGTTTCGAAAGGCTAAGGGAGTCTCTGTCATGACATTTATATACTATCTTAAAAGGAAGCATGCAATTGATATGCACAAAGATAAATTATATGCGGCTTGTGTAGCAAATACAAACCCGAACCAACTAAAAAAAAATATATCTGGTCAGGCTGCTTCCCTTGAGAAAGCTCCAGGTAGTAAAGCAAGTGACACAGAGGGCAAAGGATTAGTGAAATCTGGAATAAGAAGAGCAGAGATACGACGTTTTTTTTTATTTCCAATCGATCAAAGCAAGCAGGCCTGCGGACGCCCTGCTGTAAAACCCTGTTTAAGGACAAATTGCCACTTTCTGTGTTTGATAAGCCAGATATGAAACAGCTTATTTAAAAAAAAAACAACAAGGGGCTTGAAAGCACCGTTTGGGGGAACCGTCCATCGTCATAAGGTTTTGCTGCCAGAAAAAAAGAAGTTCAGAAGGCTGCTTTAAGATCTGCCACTCAGATTAGCTTGACTTTTTACTGCTGGTCTGCAAAACGATCTGGCTTTATATGTATCAATGCCTATTACCCCGGGAAGATGTAAAATGAGCAGAGGTTGCACTACTATCTTTCACATTTCAAGAGGCATAAGCATTCTCATACAACTGCTAACATCCATTCAGCAATCCAAGTTGCAATCAGGAAGCTTTCAATGATAGATAAGATGTTCCGCCTTCTGATTGATTCTGGGAACAATGTCACCGAAGCCTGTACAATACGACCCCTTTCCTGAACTTCATGTTTTTAACATTGTCTTCATTCATCTGTTGCACGCGTTCTTGGATTTTGGTCCACTCAAAGCTTAGCTGATGACAAGCTTGAAGACGATTGCTTGGAATCCTTTGATGAAGTGGAAGATGTCGATCCAACTGGTGGAAATGACTCAGACGCTTTCTGTTCCTTATTCTGAAAACTCCGGAAACGAAGATAGGTTTGCTGAAGAATCTGAATAAACTGATGCAGTATCTAAGGAAGAGGGCGGTGAAAGTAATGGAGAAGAAGTGTGGGGAGCTGGGTGTCTGTCAAAAAATGAGGTTGCAGCACTGGCTATCCAAAGACGCGTTACACTTGCTCAAACATTGATAGTCGAGGTTATCACTACCCCTGTTCCTTTGGGAATGGACCATGAAGATGTGCCTAAATAATCAAAAGCATGTCCACTTGTATTCTTAAAACAAAAGTATGATGTAGCAACACTTTCTATAATAAAGCAAGTTTATGGGTTGAAGAAAGTGTTTTCTGCCGCAAAACGACAGAAATTTTCGAAATATGTTATCAAAAAGTACAACTGTTCTTATATTTGCATCCCTTTGAAAACCTATTTAAGAGAAGAGAATGCTTAAAGAAAGAATTGTGCAGCAAATGGTCTAAGTTTCTTTGAAATTCAGAATTTGAGAAATTTCATTTTAAATAATTACTTAATAATCAATTCGGTGGAGGGTCTAGAACATTATTTTCTAGCGCAAAGCGCCGTACAAACATATAAAGTACCCTTAAACCATGAATTTTCTTTTGATGTGTCTCTCACACAAATTGACTAGGAAATAATTAATCTTAAAAAGTTGTTTTAAGCTGAGAGGCAACGAAATTTTTTGAATTGACAGTAAGAAGTGTCTTTTTCCAGTGCATTTTTCTTTTTTCACACATTGTTTCAGATGGCTTCCAAACATCAGGATGGGGGAAGGGGAAAGTATGGTCTGTAGGGGGAGATTGTCCCCCGCCAAAGCAGCTATGGGCTCTGTTAAAACACTAATGACTTTGAGCTGACTGCAATTTGACGACGAAAATTATTTTATTTTCAAAACGTCTCAAATAATTAGTATGCATTTCCGGGAAATTCCAGGAGATTCTATATAAACATAAAAGCGCATTTTTGAAAAAAAAGGAACGGAAAATACGGAAGAAATAACCATAAAAAAGGATGGCAATGTTGTGTGCATAGACAGTTTTTCACCCCTTTATTGAAAAACTGTTCTATTTGGCGGGAAAATGCTGCAATAGTATAGATAATAAACCAAAACTTATCATTTACAATTTTGTTTGTTTAAGCTTTAGGTGTTCGAAAAACAGCTGTCTTTTGAACAAAACCAGCTGTTTTCTGTTTTTACCAAAAAACAGAACAGAAACAGGTCTTCTGTTTTTTTGTTGACCTGTTCTGTTTCTGTTCTGTTTCATTCAAGCCATGTTTATATTTTCTCTGTTTCTTCAGAAAAACAGAAGAGTGCCCATGCTTATCTAAGAATCGGCTATAGCTACAGCGCTGAAGTCTTACAGCAATGTCAATTATGCCATTTGATTTTTTTTTTTTTTTTTTTTTATACACATGATAGCATTTCTAAATCTGTTTTTCCAAAATTCAAAATTCTTCAACTTTGAAAATTTTTACATTTGTATCTCAAAATCGGTTGCATCTAGAGCGTTGACGTTTCACAGCAATGTCAATTACATCATTCAAAAGTAAATCTTTCTTTACACAACATAGCGTTTGCAACTCAGTTTCCACGAAAACTGTTATTTTTGGCAAAACTACTCTCAGCAGACAATGTGTTGATCCCCAGGCTTCCGCAGGTCTTTAGAATTGTGCTGAGGAGTACTGCAGACCGTTATCTGTATGAATGTAAGTGATATACCATATCAGTGATATATTTATCAAAATGGGTTTTGAGTTTACTAATTGTTGCATTTGACTTAATGCTGCTCAACTTACCAACTACAAAAGAATGGCTCTGATAGTTTGCAGTAATCCTAATAATGAGTAACAACCTACAATTCCTTGGACAGTCATTGCTCATTCAATAATACAGATATTCTACATAGACTACTTTGGTTAAGTGCTAACATAGAACAAAATTTTCATTCGTAAAAGTTCTTTCAAAGCAAGTTAAATTAATCCTTATGATAAGTAAATATTTAACTGCATAGGCTGCTAGAAATATACATGTCTGAATTTACTGTTTAAATGCCTGACTTTACTTTTGTAAAAGTGAATATTGGGCCCATAATCCTAACATTTAAATTCCAATTTAGCTGGTTGCTTTTGATTTTTTGTCTACTAATGTGTTTTCTTTTTCTCATTGATTTTGTTTGTCTTGGTAGTTTATAGTTGATTTATTTTGGCAAAATACTCCTTGCGTGACTTAGTGGCTCAATAAATCCATTCAAACCATGCGTATCAGGTCAAAAGCTAGTTGGCTAGTTGTTTTTTATTTTGCCTACCAACATATTGTGATTTTTTATTCTTTTATTGTGATTTTTATTCTTTTCATAGAAATCTTTGTCTTAAGAGATGGGGGGGGGGTGTTTGCTGCACCTAAATTATAGAAAAAGAACAGGTTTCCTTTTTTTATAGTCAGGGATATATTTAACCGTCTTTTTTTGTCATATTACAGACTATATCCTCCCAAAACAAAATATAAACTTAGTTACGTACATGGACCTTCTGATAGACCTCTCCTTGGACTGAATGTTGGACAAGTAATCGATCAAGCTGCAGAGAAATATGGAGACAGAGAAGGCGCAGTCTTTGTGCACCAAGGAATGCGAAAATCTTTTTATCAGCTGAAAGAAGAGGTGAAATGTACACTTTAATTTCAGCTTTTAACTTGTATTATTTTGCACTGTGGAATTTCTGGCAAAGGGAACACATGATTTCGAATTTGTTTCCCAGAATTTGCTAATGTTATGTTTTTTTTTAATATAATGCAACTAGTAAGAGTCTGTTGGATGACAGGCTCTTCAACAAAAGAACAACAGTAGAATATATTGTTTTGAGAGGGAGCCCACATTTCGGACCCTTCTTCCCAACATAGAATTATAAGTTCCCTTGTTCCTCTCCAGAAAAAAGGATTTCTCCAAAGGTTCAACTCTATTCCTTCGATGGGAGATAAAACAGGGAAATTATTAGCTCAACAACACCCTTTTTGTGATGATTGAATCTAGCTGGTTGATCTTAAAAGTACTCAGAAAAAAACTAGCCTCAGCTACCTGTTCTTTAACCTCACATTATTGGCTAGGTGTTTTGGACATTTACCAGTTATTTTACAAGCAGTTGATTACAAGAAACATGAGTTAATTTCAAGAAGAGGATAAATTCATAAAAACGTCAAAATTAGCCGAGTTGTCTTGAGAAATTGAACAGGAGAGAGACAAAAACGTTGGGCTATTTGTGGGACGAGTGGCAAACATAAAAGTCAATCCTCCTTTTAGCTTGAATAGACTTAACTGCTTTCGAAAGGTAATTATTTGCAGCTAAATAACAAAAAAAAGTATTTAGTGAAGGCCTTCATTTTTTTATCTTACCTCAAAGAAATATTCAAGTGAAGTTTTGCCCTAATTGAATCTGTTAGGCTTAACTGGTGCTATACTGAAACTTTGGGAATTGATGATGACTGATGAGAAGTTCAATGATTTATTCTAGACTGAGTAGTGACAGTAGAAACATAGTCTTGAACGAAATGTTTATTTTTTAGCTTTTTGGAAGTCAGTCTGACTGAGCCTGCTGTTTCTGTTACTTTGGATTTTTGCACCAGAGCAATTGATTGACATTTAGCTTTATATATTCCCCAAGGTACTCCCTAAAAATAAAGATTTTTACCGAAAATATGAGAAATATTTTGGCCATCAAACACTAAATTTATTTTTTGGCCAATTTGACTAAATCCATAGGGAAATGCCCTTAAGGACATTGTCCATGCTCAAGGAAATAAGCAACCCTAAAAAAGAACATTTGGACTTTCCCCACGTGATGCATTAAAATAAAATCAGCATTTAATCTTATTTTTGAATTGTTATGGTGTTTCTTTCATGGTCTTGGACATGTTAGTCTATTTACAGAGGATTTAACTCATATTGTGCTGCTAAAATAAAATTTATAGAAACAGATATTTCTGATTAAGGAGCTACTCATTATAACTAGCACATATGACACTAACACATTTTAGTGTTCAGCTACATGCATGGTTTTCTAAATGACAAACACTGAAGGTACCTTAGTTTAACTTTTCTAATGACATGTCATTATATAACAATAATTCAGCCTTTCCTGTTGGTCATGCATCATTTTTTTTTTAATGATTAAAATGGATTTTTCTCTAATTATTATTTTTTTTTTGAAAAATATTTCTATTATTTTCGAATTATTTAAATTTTAGTAATTTCAATCTTTGATTATTTAAATCAAAGTATTGTGTGGTTAGTATGGGCTGTTAGTGCGTCCGCAATTCAAATTACTATGTAAAACGACTAGCACTATTCATGGGCTCTGATATTTTCACCAAGGGCTCCCTATTAAAGCTTGCCAATGTAAAAAAAAGAAAAAGAAGTACTGGGGTATACGAGAAGAAATGGTAATTACAACCAATTACTAAAAACACTTGTTATAATTAATCTTCTTGTGAAGCTAGTATCATGGATTTGACCAACATGAGTTCGAATGTATTTTTGGTTATCTGTGTAAACAGTCATTAGGTTTTTTTTTTTTTTTTGAATGATTATTTTTATTTTTGACTATATTATGATCAATAATTAACTATTTCAAGGCAAATATATTGGCTGCTGGTCTTATATCCATTGGCTTAAAACGAGGCGACAGGATTGGGATATGGGGACCAAACAGCTATGAATGGCTTTTAACTCAGTATGCTGCTGCTAAGGCTGGTTTGGTTTTGGTAAGTTTGCTCCTTGACCAAGATTCTATGGCTAAAATTCTTCTATTTTTATGTTTTGTTCGTAAATTACGAAAGAAGATTGTATTCACAGTATGATTATATTGAAGAGTTCCCTTTTATTTTTATTGCCTGTGTGGGAGCAGTGAACGATATCCTGAGTATATGACCGTTCTTCAATTTATTGCTGCGATGACGCACCTTAGCCATCTATGATCTATTAACTATGGGATACACCTGAACCTCCTTCAAGTTGCAACTAAAATTCTAGCTTCTAATCAATGTCACATCTGCTTACCAATCGAACAAGCTCTTCAGCTGTGTTTTGGTGACAAGAAATGTAGCCCCTCCCTAACATTGCCATGCCATGTTAGTTCAAGTAGGGACGCCCACAGCCACAACTTTAGCTGTCACTTAAGTTTTCGCTATGGAGGTCGCGTCAGGTGCAGATCATACGAAAGTACGATTGTGAGTCTGGTTCTTACTTCCAACCGAGATTGCTAAGACCCGATGGTTCTGGTATATATGCTGAGGATAAAAGTTTACTCCTCCCACAGAAAGGTTGAATTGGTCCCAGGCTCTAAAACAGTGCAACTAGATTATTCACTGTCACTTCTGATTATGTTTGGTCAAGTTCCAGCATCCCTTTTTTTTAGATATCCTGATGACTAGAATTCTAAGACGCTTTTCTCTTTGAAAAGGTTGGATTGGTCCTGCAGCTCCTAACAGGCACTAAAAATTATAGTGGTATTAACCAAAATATTTTCCAATTTAGGGAAGATTATGGCTCTTCCTTGCTTGGGACATCAACTATCCTCTTGATTGCTTTAAGCTCCATTATTGCTTTAACTAAGACAAATCAGATCCAGCTTTTGAAGGTTACCACTGAATACCCTTGAATGACCGTGCTTGCACTCAAAGATTTGTATCAAGTGGGTCAGTATGCAGCTACATCTACTGCCATTATTTTCTTTTCACTATTGTGCTCGGTGCCTGCTGCGGTTTCGTGCTGATTACGGAGCTTATTTTATTATATTACAGTCACTATTTTATTCCAAGCTGGTCAAGATGAATTCTTCTGTTCAAAATGAAAGGACAGGTACACTTTGAACCATTTTCAGATTTATTATATGTCCCATGGGTGTTTGAAAGTAGTGATGAGAACGAAATGGTCTATCTGTAGATCCTTGTTTTCTAGAGGCTTTCGAAAAAAAAATTTTTGAACGATTTGTAGTTGAGAAAAGCATACCAATGCTATTTTGGAATCTATTGGAGCACAGAGGCATTACAAGTATTTTTGTGATGTTTTTTTTAAGTAGCAGTTTCGTCGTATCTGCTAGAAATGTCTTAGAGAAACTTGAACGAAAGGGCATATCTGATGTTTCTAGTTTCCTTGAGGGTTCAGACAATTGTTATGGTTACCAATCGATTTTTGCAGTGGTCTGTGCAGCTGGTTTTTGCTGGCCTGTGCCTAACCAGAACCGGGACTGCAAACGACACTGCAGGGTGACCTTGTGATGTGGCATAGCATAGTAAACGACACAGTATTGGACTGAGTTCTGATTAGTGGACTTTTTCTCTTTCTCTTGTGGGGCTTTTTTGAGCTGAAAAGCTTATTCTTGGCCAAGATATCCATTACGGGCTTCCTCTCCGTAGTAGTATAATATTTTTAGTCATAAATATATAATTAGTTGGAGGTAATAGACTCGAGATGTAAATGAGTTTTTTTAAATATGGTTGTTGTGAAGTCAGATTTCTAAAGATTATGAGCATGATTTTTGGAAAAGGGGAAGTACGTAGCAATTTTAGTAAAACCTTAGTTAATCCCCTCTTTAAGTAAGGTGATAAGAGGGAGTGTGGTAATTATGGAGGCATTAGCTTGGTTTCTGTAGAATGCAGATTGCTTTGTATGATTATACTTTTTAGACTTAGAGATGCTGTAGATAAACCTTAGTTAATCCCCTCTTTAAGTAAGGTGATAAGAGGGAGTGTGGTAATTATGGAGGCATTAGCTTGGTTTATGTAGAGTGCAGATTGCTTTGTATGGTCATACTTTTTAGACTTAGAGATGCTATAGATAAATGTATAAGAGAAGAATAGTCCTGTTTCAGGAAGGAGAGAGCATACGTCCTCTGTCGGCTTATCAAATTTTCACTCTTAGATTAATAATTGAGAAGTGCCTGAGTTGTCTGACTTTTTAGTCATCAGTTTTCTATATTATTATTATTATTAATTTATTACCCATTATTAAACATACAAAATGTTGTAAATGGAGTACAAGAGACAACAAAAAATAACAACAAAATATCCAAAGAAAACTCAACTACAGATAAACAAGATTAAGCACATTACTACTAAAAAAAAAATTACAAGTTTAAGTTATTGCGACATATAATGAAGAGTGGCTTGGTTCAAATGCCTTTGGAAATCGAGCACGACAATTCAGTACAGGTATAAGCGGGTCGGCTACACCGTATTTCAGAGACATTTTAGAGATCATCATCCAAATTGGAAGACGGAGTTGATGCTTGCCATATCTGTAAAAAGTAGACCGAATACTGCGGCGATCAGACGAAGTAAATATTTTCCAAAACGGAGATAGGGCTAGCACATGTTGCAAAACAAAAGCGTTATACACCCTTGCGAGTAGAAAACGGTTAAAGTGGCACTTCATTGAAACGACAATTTCATAAGCTCTTCGTGTCTTTATAGCGAACAACGAAACAAGGCAATCTCGAGTTTCTTTAAGATCACTACATATTGGAAGGCCGAGGTACATTATCTTAGGCGAAGACTTAATCGTATATGTTCCCAAAATTACATCAACTGGTACACAATCTTTAACGCGGCTATTATATACGAGAATTTCACTCTTCTTGGGATTTAAAGAAAGACCAATGTTACCGTACTCCTTACTCAAAACACGGAAAGTCTCTTCGATGCCTACAACTGTTCTAATCGCGTTAAAAATGTCGTCAGCATGATCGATCAGCAAACATTGAGACCTCTAAAGATACATGTAGTAGACAGAATTGGTCCTTGCGATGAAATAATACTATTATTGGATAGCGGTGGCGAAGTAAGTGCCCCTTGGCGTATTCCCTTCTCTACGAGTATAAGACTAGAAGATAGGGCTAAAGCATTAACACACGGTACATCTACACGCGCTTTTAATTTTTACACGCGAACAAGCGTTTGATTCAGCCGATAGAAGAGCTTTAACGAAGGTCCTATCCTTGTATGGGATACCAGACAAATACATTAAAGTGATTAGTGCTATGTACGAGAATAACATTGCTGTGGTTAAGGTGAAAAATGAAGTTTCTAGCTGATTTTGTATTTAATCAGGAGTTAAGCAGGGTCGCGTAAACCTCGTTTATGTGTATCATTTTGATAGATTTTGTTCTGAGGACCAGGGAAAGTGTATAGGAGAGCATGAAATCAAATGGAAAAGTAAAACTCTCCTTAACTTAGATTATACAGAAGATTTGAGTGTCATAGATGAAAATATTAGCAAAATAAATGATTTTTTGGAGGCTTTTGAGAGTTCAAGGTGCAAGAATAAATTCGAAAAATCATGTTAAGAAGACTAAGTCGCTTAGACCTGGAATAAATAAAGGTAAAGAGGTAATATTGGGTAAGGAGAAGATGGATCAAGTGGATAGCCTCACTTGCCTGGCCAGTAATATTAGTAATAATGGTAGATGCAGTGAAGATGTTAAAGATAAAATAGCCAGGGTCCAGGTTTTTTTTAACAATTGAAAAAGTTTGGAACGATATGAAGATAAGTTTTCAACCCAAGGTTGGAGTGTTGTGGGCGCTTCAAAAGACGGAGGAGGATTTGTCAGAGGTTTTTCAGGGAAATCTTCGATGGATTTCCTTTTCGGGTACTCACCTGACTGACCGTATTTCAAACAGCAAGCTGTGCAAAAGGTTTGATTATATCCTGCTTTTTGGGGACATAATGAGATAAAGGTTGAGATGAAACCAGGACATGTTCTGCGTATGAAGGATGACGTATTGACAAAGATTCTCCTTTTCGGTCAACCAAAAGCAGGTCGTCCAGGAATGAAACTGGAAGAGGTCATGAGAAAGGATCAAAAGGAAATTTTGACTTCTTGGAAGAGTCTAAAGAGGGAAGCTTTGAAAAGATTTGGATGGAAAAGGAGCGTGCCCAGCTATGTAGGCCTCAGTTGGCTTGGTGCTGTAGTGAGTTGTTAGTAGCTGTAGTACTACCATTATTCAAGTATTACTGATTCGTATCCGCTAGGATGTCCTGGGGTGGCCGGAACGAAAGTACTTATCTGTAGGTTTTAGCTTTCAAGAGACTTTCCAGAATATTAAGCTTAAAATCAATTTATTTTAGTCCAAACTATTTGTAGTTTGTGGCTATTAAAATAGAAATACACACAAAGAATTGTGAGCGTCAACAATTCTGAAACCTTGTTTTCCCTCTTCTCGAAAACTTAAAAATATCGCGTGCATCCTTTCCTTTTTGACATGAAAACGCGTTTGGGTTCTAAAAAGAGATTAAAACCAAAGTTTAAAATATATTTCCGTTATAAATGAAATGTATTTTTTTTTCACATTAATTGAGCAACTATACAGATTATTCATATTCAAAGCTTAGGAACTGAAATGTTTATGTGTATCTCGCTAGGATCTTATAAAAAATGATTAATTGTCCCGTTCTATGAAATACGGTTTTAAGACTGATTACAAGCGTCTGTTTTCTCACTAATTTTGCTATCTTCGATCTTTTTATGTGTTGTTTTGCATTTTTTTATTTTTTTTTGTGATACGCTGTAGGGTTGGAACAAGAAGAATCCTTACATAAGTAGCTTTGAATCTTTATCTTTGGTAAAGCAAAACATTACTTTTCAGGATGATTTCAGCCGTAACTCGTTACTTAGACGCTAAAGGTGTCCGTGTTTGCTGACCTCGGATCCATTGAGCATGTTTTCAAAGGAAGTTGTTTTAATGATGTTCGCGCCCACTCGAGATGGAATTTCAAATAACCTACAGTTGCACGGTTCAGAGAAAAATTTAGAAATATGTCTTTTTGCTTTCGAAAAGACTTTTTACTATGGAAGCCTTGCTTGGTGACATTAAGGAGCCAAAACTTATGTGTAAAAAGTATATGCGAAATTTAACCTGCAAAATAGGAAGTCCATAAAAGCATCACTTCGATACATAGGCCCCTGTGTATTTGCCCCCACCCTTGTCCTCGGATCTGTTTTAAAATGATCATTTAATTTTACCGTAAATAAATGCAGGAGAATCTTTTCAATGTAGTAATGTTAAATTTTCATAGCCAAATTTGAATTACTCGGAAATAATCTTTCCACAAAATTCTCGTTTATTTCTAGATTTGCACAGAAATCTATTCAGGATACTATTTAGGTGAAGCTATTTATATAGTCAGCGTGCATCTTTTATTGTATATTAGATTTCATCCACAAAGGCTGTGACTCCTTGTTAACCCCTCCCCTCTCCATTTTTGTCCTTGGATTCACTTAAAATTGTTATCGAATTTTACATTAAATGAAAATGCGAGAAACTTTTCAAGGTAGTGGTAATAGATTTTCGTAGCTACGTTTAAAGTACTAAGAAATAATTCTTTTCTAAAAATTCTTATTTATTTCCGGAGTTGTGCAGTAATTTATACATTGCTCCATTTAAAGTATAGCTATGTAGATAGTCAGGGTACATATTTTATTACATATTAGATGTCGTCTACAAAAACCACCTGCATCCAACTGTTTACGCTATCGATATTAAGTTTTGGTTGACTTTTCTTTCGTGTAAATGGCTAAACATATGGGCTAGGCCGTATCCCGGGGAGGATGCCGGTTTTGACCCCCCCCCCCCTGAAATTTTACCCGACTCGTGAAAGCGTAACAAAAATGCATATAAACAAATGTTAGTACGGTTTTTAAGTTTTTTCACCTATCCCCCCACCCGAACGAAAATCCTGGATACGCCCTTGCATATGGCTTTTGTGATATCTCCGTTTTTTTTTCATATAGGTAAATGTAAATCCCGCTTATCAGCCAAATGAGCTCCTGTACTGTATAAACAAGGTTGAAATGGCTGCTCTAGTGACAGCGGAGTCGTTCAAATTCCAGCATTACTATGAGCTGATAAGTAGCGCGGTTCCTGAAATAGAGCATAGTTCCCCCGGGGAGATTCAAAGTAAGCATGCTCCTAGTCTGAAATCAGTCATTATGATCAGTGATGTTGAACACCGGTAAGTGTTTTTTTCTCGTTTCTTCTCTTTTATTTTTACCACGTTGCGGCACAAATAATGTAATAATTATGTTCAGCTAAATTGTTTAAAAAATTTTGAATCTTCTGTTTTCTTTTTTTTATTATTATTATTAGAACAGTTGCATGCTAAAAAACATGAAGTTTAATATAAATGTGGTATAGCCTATAAATTTGTCTATTTCTCTGTGTTATTACTAAACTTTAGTGTGACTTGCTTATCTACCCTGTCAGGGGAAAAATTAATTTTTGAAGCCGGGAAAAATAAATTTGTGATGACTATCAGATATAGACTAGATTACATTTATGAGTGTAATTAAACAACTGCACATAGCCTAAATTTTTGTGCGAAAGATTTAGTTTGACTATTAGGAAACTATAAAAGGAAATTAACTAAAATATCTGCTTCCTGCGAAACAATAGTTAATGAAACGCAGTATAGAAAAAAAAATATAATATAACGTAATCATAATAAGCATACGCTACCCATAATAATATAAGACAAAAATTCAGTTGGTTGCTTATTGATACGAGACTATGTTCACTAAGATATTCATTACCAAGAGCTGGTTCATCAAAACGCATTTTTGAAGGCGTAGCAGGGCAGGGCAGTCTGGGAGAAAATCAACTTTACTTCGTAAAATAAAAGCTATAATTACCTTAGAACAGTTTATAATTGTTTAGCAACATGGAGTTCGTTGGGAGGTTGATGGCCAGTGCCCTTCCTCTCAGTAAATTAATCGCTTTCCCTAGAAAAACCCTCAAAAGTGAGTGCAAAGCTGTAACAAAAGATGGCACGTTTTATTTGGAATCAAAATAATATAATTAATGTAACTTCTTTTATAGCTGGATCATAGTTGAAAGACTATATTGTATAAGCATTTTGCACGCATAATTTAAGTAGCATTTTCGTTTTAACTGGGAGAAAACTCTCAAGCGATTTTTCTCAACTCTTGCATGACTATCAGTAAGTCTACATTTTGAAGGTTTAGCTGGATTGGGTTTGAAAGGGGGATTGAAAAAAGGAAGCATGGCTCTGAAGACAAAAAAAGTTGGGAGATTAGTAACATAGAAATAAACTGTCTACCTGTATTTTGACCCGCATAAACCTAAATTGAAGTATTTGATTACACACTGAACCAATATTAGGAGCAAGCATTTAATTTTGCAGCCAACCATGGCTGCAAAATTAGGTGACACATAAATTGGTTTTTAACATAATGACAACTAAAATTGCCTATTTGATGAAATTGAGAAAATATTAAGAATCGCCGTAAATTTTCGCGTCTGTTCAATACTGTCAAAGGCAGCCTGATCATTCAAAATAATGAAAATGGTGTTTTAGTTGACACACATTAGTTAGGGAAATTCCGAGCTTACGTGGTCATTTTCAAGCAATTACCTTTATTGGACCTGTGCCACGTCACCCTCAGACTTGTTGTTTGAAATTATGCTTGTTGCAAATAATTGCTTGAAAATTGCATCGAAAAGGCTGAATTCCCATCTAAAAGCAGCTTAAACACCATTTTCGTTATTTTTCTGTCTGTAATTCTAGTAACTTAGGATAACTAGATTTTGTTTGATTAGTAGTTAAAACTTTAGCCTTAACTACTTGTTTTCCAGTTCCGCACCGCCACGGAGATTAATTCTTAATAGTTCGCCTGTTTCTGTCATCAACACTGGATACATTACTTTCATAAAGTTATTTTCAAAACCAAATGACTACATATTGCTTGTGTTTAACTTTCAATGAATTTTTAAATTTTTGTCTCATTATTCGACGCAAAGTGTCGATTTAAAAAAGTTTTGTCTCGTTATTCGACGCAAAGTGTCGATTTTTAAAAAGTTTTGTCTCGTTATTCGACACAAAGTGTCAATTTTGGTTGGAAATATTTTAGAGTTGCTGTTGATGGTGAAGAGATCAGGGGACTAATCAGAACTAACAACAAGTAGCGCAGATGTTTAATCTTAAGTCGGTTTTATCAAATATAAACTGGCGGCGTAAAACAATTTAAAACATGTCAAACTTGTTAAGTGATGATATGGCCTACCTCTCAGCATTCCAATCAAAATACCGAGAAGAGGGTGTGCTTGATCCTCCATCTGAAAGAGGAACAGAACAATGTATCGAAATGTGTAATTTTCCGTACAAACTTTTCCAGTCTATGAAAATTTCCTGCTAGTATTTTATCCATGACTTTTATGCCCCAAATTTCTTCTATGTTAACTAGAGTGAGTTTGTTTTCATCATTTTAAACGTTTTAACGCTTAATTTATGAGCTTAATTTTCCTTTCTTGGAATGTTCATAGATATTGAATGATTGAATGAATTTTATTTGTAACCCGCCATATAACCAGAAAAGAAAAATAGAGCGGAGTGAAAGAAAAAAAATAATAAAATCAACAACAAAAAAACTGTGAAGATTGGGCTCCTTATGGAAACAGAATAAAACTTATTTCTCCAGGTAAGTATTTCTGGTATAAAGAGGGAGTCGGAGGAGATACTTTAGGTAGTGGAAAAAAAGCTGATCTAATCTTTAGTTTCTCAATATTAGATAGCCAATTCCACATTGGTGAAAAATAAAAAATAACTGGTAAAGCAACTGCTGAATAAAGATGTACCAAAACTTTTCTATTTAGGCTGAATTTTAGTGAAGCCACTTTAGTGTCTTATCCTTAAACCCGTTATAACGCTGTCAACTATTACTGTTTGACTGTTTTTTTATATTAGTTCCATATATTACACCAAGATATTCCAAAGAATACCTTGAACGTATTTAATAGCCTTCTACAATAACAGCCAAACGGCTATGTAGCCCGCACATACGGGGCGGCTCGTAAATGAGGAACTCTGTCTTAGCAGCATTAACCGACAACCCAACAGGTTTGTAGCCTTCAATAATTAATTCAAGTTTCATTTGAAACGTATGTACATCACCGCTTATCATAAATAAGTCGTTGGCCTTGCAAATAAGGTAAAACAATTCAAATAAAGTCTTCCGTTTATTTCCTCTGTAATAGTACGGGTCGGAGCATTGAAAAAGCAGGAGGCTCAGAACCGATCTCTGTCTTATACCTTTTAAAAGGCGTATGGGTGACGAAAATTTCCATCTGAAAGTTTTAAACGTAACTACACAAGTACCAATATGACAAAAGGGCTACTGTATAAGGGATAACTCCTTGGTTCAAGAAAGTTAGGAAGAGTTGGGATTGGCCAACCGAATCAAATGCGGCGGAAACATGGACACTACATAAAAAAAAGACACTTTCTGAGCTTGAGCATTTGCCGTAATTTTGTTCATTAGTCTGTGCACAAACGCACAAGCCATTTTTTACAGAAACCGATCTGGCGTTCTCCAACTTTACATTTAAATTCCAGCTCAGAAAGTAGTATGCCTTCTAATACCTTACTTAATATTCCTGACACTGTAATGGGGTGGCAACTAGCGCACAAACTGGTGTTTTTCCCTTTATTTTGAATGTTCGAAACAACTCTCCTAAAATAAATTAAGGACTCCTCCTGAATCAATGCACATCTGGTAGAGTAAGGTTATGTGCTCAAGGAGTTGTGATGACGCATTATGAAGGTGTTAGCTGACAATTCCATCAATGTCGGGCGCTCTATCGGCCTTCAGCTTCCGAGTAATATGCCGTACGACATTTTGCTCCACTACAAAATAATTCCATTTTGTCATTAAGAGCTTCAACCTTTATTCGAACTCAGTCCTGCCATAATCCTCCAGAACTACGTTTATGACTCAAAAACAGATTTGTAGTGCTCAACCCACTTATCTCCAGGTAAATTATCTGACTGCAAATACTTATTATTCTGCTTAAAAGACTTTCCCATGTCATTAGGCGAACGTAGAGCTTGTATAGAAGTCTCCTCGGCTTGCGCAAGCTTTAACTTCTTGATTACACACTTTTTTAGAACCTCGAAACGGAGTAAATGACGGGACCAAAATGAGTGTCGCACTCAGGCCAAGCTTTGTACCAGAACTTGGATCGGTGTTCTGCATCTCTAATATGATAATTTTTATTCCAACCCGGCTTGCCGATCCCTACTCGAATCTGCGCTTCAGAAACGGCTGCTGACTGTGCCACTTTCATGGCTTGGACTATTTCGCCGCATTACGAATCTACTGCTAGGGTATCAGACGAACCATGTATTATTAGATAATGCGGAACTTTGATTTTCTGTAGAACTTTGTCACAATTAGACTGGTACAGATCTCGATTAATTCTTTTTATTCAGTTCTAGTGTAAAAATTGGTAAATGGTGTTTCTTGACGAAGCTACCTTCACGGAGGGAATTTTGAATCGCAAGCCAGGGTAGTCTCTTATATTATGTTCAGAATCACCGTAAATAGGATCTGTTATATTGTAATTGGCGAGTACATCGTCAAGGTTAGTGACACTTCCGGAGTTCTGGATGTAAGTGCATGAACTATCTTTGAAACAGACTACTAGATCGTCTGGTACACTGGACATAAATATTTCTGCGAATTCGCTAAAAGTGCTGCCAGCGATTTCGCATTTTAAGTCACCGCATACGGCTATTCGTCGATCCCCATTGAAAGAATTCAGTTTTAAAATTTGGTTTCAGAGTGTGACGTTTTCTGAATCATGTAGCTTTTTTTGAATATTAGTTTGTCATCATGCTACCATATAATTGTAGTTTTATTTTCTAGCGGAACATTCAAGTTTTCTGACTTACTTCTTTCGTCCTCAAAAGATCTGTTGAGCCAAGTTGAAACCATACAAAAGAAGGTACAATTTGATGAACCTGCTAATATTCAATTTACATCGGTATGTTTTTTCGTCGATAAGGTTATAATAGCTAAAACATATGGCGTACATACGTTACAAGATGTGCGATTTGTTAATTTTATTTTTAGGGAGAGGAAGAGATTTTTGCTCCAGCAAAAAGCCAAAGCAAAGACCTGAGAGACAAACCTTTTTTCACCATTCAAACGAAATCTTCTATTTTTAAAACATACTTTGGGGGCGAGGATGGCTGCTCCCCCAAATAAAATTCCTCTTTGAAGGAAGTACTGTGATTTAATTTGATAACTGATATCCCCTCTCTGTTGGGTCACCAAGTACTAAGCAATTTATGACGCTCTTGATTGCTTGATATTAAAAAAAAGAATATTTTAGAAATGGTGTGAGTTATGGATCACATGCACTATGAAAGTGTACAGAAAGTACAAAAAGTCTTTTAGACCTTTTGACCTTTTAGGCCTTTTGAATATAACTAATAGTCGTGATCCTTGTGTTCAATCCTTACGTTTAACTCTGAAGAAGAAGGAAAAACGTATCTGTAGCACTGTCGTCTATTTGGTATGCTTTAAGATACTAAAATCTGTCATAGACTCACAATTACGCCAGCATAAACCTTTTGTACTTTCTTTCTTTTTCACGTTTAATTTTCTTCTTTTTATGCTCTATATATTAGTGTACTTCTGTAGTCAAGGTTGTATCCAAGGGGGTTTAAGTGGGCTATAGGGCCTATGGACCCACCTCCCGAAATTTTTGTTTGACTCCTAAAAACGTAACAAAAATACATATAAACAAATTTTAAATTTTTTTAAAGTTTTTTTTTTAACCCCCCTCCCCCCCCAAAAAAGAGCCCTAGATACACTCTTGTATGCAGTGGTCGTTAAATCCGCACTTCAGTTTTTACAGATTGTTTAAGGTTGAAAATGCTAGAAAATCATCCAGTCAATTCTTGAAACGGGAATCGTTTTTTCTCTGGAAACGATCAAAATGTCTGTCAAAATAGTATAGAGCATTGCCCTCGTCTCAAAATATCTCTTCGCTCCATTGATGGACTACGCTGCCTTTCTAAGAATAAACGCGATATCTTAAGGAAATAAATTCTTTGATAATGAATATTTTGTTAACTTGAAGGCACTTAATACTAAAAGTTTGTTGAGACACACTCTGGTGTTTAGTATAAAGCTGTTAGTTTAAAAATAATTTTATGCGTAGATTGTATAGATTTTAACCAAGTAAATATTTCTAGTTATTCATTGATTTCAAACATATGGTCAGTTTACAGCAACTCTAGTTTTTAGTGTTAAATGTCATTGTGGTTTCCGTATCCCTCTGAATATTTACCCCAATTTTTTGGGAGGGAAGGAGGAGTCCCATAAGAAAGACACAAAAATAGGGAAATTGTATAGAAAATATAACAAATTTCAGAGACAATAGTAAAACTCACAAGATTTTAGGAGGACAGGCCCAATGGCTCCACTCTCTGTGTAAATGCCTGCATCCTCTTTTTAGGCTGATGGGATACAACACTGGAAAAAGAAAATATGAAGAGTGGGGACTGTTCGCGAAGACACTGACTAGAATATATTAGCGACTATATAGGCTTTTCTTTGTTTCTTTGAGTAAAGGATACTGTTGTGATTTATGTTATCGCTATTACTTCCTTCTCCCTTATGCCAACAGTACTTAAAACTTTGCTTCTTTCCCGCCTCACCTGACATCTGAATCTAGATTTTACGCGGGAATTTGTTTAATGGTAAACTCCCCTGATTCATGGCTTACGCTAACGCCTAACAGGGGGTCGAATTTCGCCTCACTGGTTGAATTTCTCGTGGCCTGATGAAAAATGTCTTCCTTTGAAGGAATATTCGATTTGATTTAGTTTAGAATCAGAGTTGGAATATCCAATCGGCGAAATTTTACTCAAAATAAATAAAAGCCTCCTGCTCGAGGCATGTACTATTTCATGTGCAATGCCCAGATAATGTGCTCAAAGGAGTTTTCCTTTATACCATCTGAAATTCACATAGTGACGTCGCTTGGTTGACGTCAACGAAATGGCACAATATCATTATTCCTATGGGAGTTCAAATCCTTAATTTTACTGATATTTGGAATTTAGACGTTTGGTCAAGAATATTCAAGTTGGAAAAAAGTGTAATAGTTATACGAATTTGGTATTACAGGTCTATTAATTTAATTACTGTACATCTATCATCGATCCTATGTATCTGGTTTATAACTCCATTATTGGAAAATTAAGGATCCATCTACTTCCATTTTTCCTTTTTAGGACTGATTTAATTATGTTATTATTTTCTTTTATAGGGAACAACCGGATACCCAAAAGGTGCCACTCTTTCTCATCATAACATAGTGAACAACGCTTATCTATTTGGATTTCGGATTGGCTATCACGAACAAGAACACCGAATTTGTCTTCCTAATCCTCTTTACCATTGTTTTGGCTGTGTTGCAGGATCGCTTGCTGGACCTCTGCATGGAGCTGCTTTGATTGTACCGTCATCGGGTTTTAACCCAGAAAAAGCACTGGAAGCAATACATAATGAACGGTTGATTTTTCTCTCCTTTTTTTCTTTTTTTTGAACAAAAAAACTGGAACAGTTAGGATTCTTGGTTAGTGTTTATATGACCATAACCTTCAATTCCAAGCTCTTCTTTTTGACAGTCCTGTGATGTTCACGATATTCTTCGTAATTTCGTACAATGTTCATTTTGTTTTTCTCACAAAATGCCCTTTCTCCGTGCTAATGGGAAGTTTCCTACTTACCTGCCTGGGTCTTTTTTTTTTCAAGTAAAACCAGGAAAGCTATCATCATCAAACGGATGACACAAATGTTGAATATTCAGGAGATTGTGGGTTCTAATCCTGATGACGACACACTTTTGTAAAAATTTCCAATTGTTATTAACATTCCTTTCGTTTTCCGAATTTTTTACTAAGAGGATAAAAATAAACTTTTTCTCATTTTTAATGATATAGATTTTGTTGCAACTAAGTCTTATAAGTTAAAAAGTAAATTTTGAGTTTACATGTATTCTTTCGAAAGTAATTTTTATTTAAGCCCCGTGGTTTAATTTGTTCTTAATTTTGAAAATGTTCTTAGTTTGTCATTGTGTATTGAAAACCTCTCTCACCACTCACCCAGTTTCCTAAATAAAACCATTTAATTGGTTGGGGGAGATGCCGGTAAATGAAAAATTATCTCGAAGATGACGGATTATCAACAAAATTTGAATAAGTCAGTGTATTGTACTCTGTAGTAGCGCAATATTGTTATGTGAAAAATGAAGGGGGAATATTGGCTACAGATTTGTCAAAAACTAAAAAGACATTGTGTTGCTGATATTTTGAGGTATCATATAATGGATTCGGATGCATCTAAACTGATCTACCTTAGATTGTTCATCAAATGTTAGCTTGGTCCTCATATGAGCACAATTGTCATTATACTGTGCCTAGGGATGGCAAGTGGTGCGACCGCACCCGTCCCTGCACCTATAGAAGAGTTACGTTGTGCCTCCGTTTTGCAAAAAATGTAATAACAAACCCTAGCACGGAAAAAATTTTTCCCAAAGAACACTCCCCACCCACCCACCTGCTGCCACGGATTGTTTCTGAATCCGATGCTATCTTGTCCCCCATTTGCTGTTTTACCTTATCATTACTGATAAAATAAACCTGTAGTTTTCCTTTTCTTTTGTTATTTGGTACTGGTGATATCCAAGTTGTATGTTCGTTCGCTTGTTTTTTTCTCTTCCCCTTTTTATATGTTATTTTTTAAACCTTTTTTAACGTATATATTTTATTTCATTCTTTTTTTTAGAGTTTTGTCAGTTTTTATCTTTTTAACTTGCTGACATTTTGCAGTTTAATATTTTTGACCAAGGAGTGGTTTTTCATTCTGATATTGTTGTTCTGGCATTGTTTGCCAGTTTTTTAGTTGTCTTGCTTGTTTTTTTTTATCATATTTTTAACTTATATTGTTTTTTTTTATGACTCTGAATACGATTTTCTGCCCTTCGGGGCTTGTGATAGAAATTTTTTTAAATAAATATCCTATCTTATCTACCGGGACTATGCGCTAACAGGGTCAAATATGCTACGAATTACAATCGCCTGAGTGATTTTGTGACTTTGTATGGGGCCTCACAGAAAAAGCCTTCGAATATACGGTTGGGGTTTCAAAATGTGGGGGCTCCTTTATGTGGAGTGGTGCCGGTGGTTTTAAAACTGTCAAAACTCTCCTTTGGTAGGACTCTTGGTCTTGGTTACCAAATAAATGTCCTTTTCTTTTGTTTACTTAGTTAATTTAATTTATCCCCACTCTGGGACTCCCTGTGGTACTGCACCCCCCATTTTCTTCTGCTTCGTAATCCTTGGGTTTTCCGTTTAGCGTAATATTTCTCTCCCAGATGGATTAACTAGCTTATAGATCACGACGTCAGGCCCCGCGCACCAGTAAGGCCGCCTCTGATTGTGAAGCACAAAATGGCGTAAACTAGCCCTTTATTACGGTTTTGCGTAATAAAGTGCCAGTTTACGGCACTTTATTAGATGAAAGCCCATAAAAATAGGCTTTCATCTAAAATTTTGTTCGAATAAGTAGCTCTCTCTTCCTCTGCTTGTTGAAAGGACTGGTTTGATTTATTTACCTATTGGGTAAAAAAAAGGAACCCTGAACTCGTTAACGTAATAGTGCTACACACAATTTTTTATCATTTTTCTGAGACATCGGACTCATGTTTAATTTTTTGGAAATCCGATTTTTAGTATTTACGCCTCCCCGTTTGTTAAAAAAAGCTGTAATGTATATTATTTTTTCGATAGCTTCAATCTTAATAAAAAAAAAAAAAAATGTGTATCAGCGTAAAAAGCAAAGTCACAAATGTAGAGATCCTAAAAATAACCAACTAATCTCTTGTTACAAATATTATTCGCCAACGTCGATGGCAATATTTAGACCATATCTTAAGAATGAGAGAGCTTTGAAATCTCAAGTCCATCTTTCAGTGGCAATCTGTATAGTCGAGAAAGAGGAGTCATCCCAAGAACACCTACGTCGGGCCTATCAGTCAGATCTTCGCTTTCTAACTTGTTCTTGTAACCCAAGTGGGAAGATGTGGTGATGGCAGCAAGATATCGCAACGACTAAAGACTCCTTGTCGATACCCTATGTGTCTCTGGAGCCACAGGAGGATCTAAGTTCTATGGTTAAAAGTAATGTGTGTTTTATGCCATCTAATATATAATACCCTCAGTTCTCGATTTTGGTGTACTGTGGGACAACGGCCATTCTTTTCTAGGTTATAAACCCTAACTTCTACATCCTTATTTCCTTGTGAAATCAGAAAGTTAAATCAATTGTTAAAATACCGAAAAATTAAAAACCACTCTTTAATGGATTTGCTTATGACCAGCACATGACTATCATTTTCTAAAGGGACTTGTATAGATCTTACTTGTAGGTGCACATCCTTATATGGAACACCTACTATGTTTGTGGACATGATCCATGCGTTTGATTTGTCGAATGCCAAGTTCGATGTTAGTAGCCTGTCAACAGGAGCAATGGCTGGTGCTCCTTGTCCCCAAGAACTAGTCAAAGGGGTAATAAACAAATTGCACATGAGAGACTTTATTGTGATGTACGGTATGACGGAAACAAGCCCAGTCAGCCTACAGTGCTTCAATAGCGACCCTCCCGAGGTCAAATCGACAACTGTTGGATATCCTACAGAACATGTTGAAGTATTACTTTTGGCTTTTCCATGTTTTTAAACTCGCTGTCTAATATTTTTTATTATTTAATCAATTAATGCATTGAAAACTTTCTATGGTATCTTTTTAACTTGACTCTATTTGGAGCTACAGCATTTAAAACTGACTTGGGGCAGTCTCCCCGAAGGACTATCTAAAGACTGTTTATGATATTTGAACATATTCCTCATCTTTTTCATCTTACTTTTTTATTCGATCTAGTTTTGTATTCTATTTCTGTGTATAAGGCTGAATCATATTCCGAATTTTGATTTGGGGGTAAGGCAAACAGACTCTTCTTCTGTGTGGGGGATTGGTTAAACCTCTCCCTCCTTGTACTTTAGCTGGAAAAGAGGGATATATAGTATCACCATTGGATACAGTTTAATTAAAGCCTGCTTAACAAAACTGACAATATACAAGTCCCAGGAGGCTATTTCCCAATAAACTGCTATGAACTGAACATGCTTCAAAATATTTTGTAATATTGACTAAGGTTTGATAAAGCCAGTCTTAGAACTAGATCAGTCCCAACTGCAGATTGGTTTCAATTATCCCTGATCTCTTCACCATCAGCAGTAGTTGTAGAATTTTTAAAATAACATTTTATTTATAAATTCATTCTCTGTTAATAATTATGAGGTACAATTCTATTTTTCATTAAAGGAAGGCATGTTTTTAAACTTTACACTGGAAATTTTTGCTCTTATGTGCTAATTGTGAAAGCTATAAAATCAGTAATGACGGAATAAAGAGAGTAACATAATTAAATCGTATGGTTGTGCTGATGTGGATCATTAGAGTTATAGATCATTGCTACTTATCAAAACTAATTCCAATTAAACTAAAATAAATTGATTGCTAATCCCAATAACGAATGATAAACATGTAAACTATATTGAGCTCCATTTGGTTTTGACGAAATCAATATGTTTTTGGCTGTCTAAATTTGACTTAGGAAAAATTCTGAAAAAATTTTACTAAGGGAAAATTACTCACGGAGTTAGTTGTTCAAAAACTATTGTTATGGCCCTCTTCGAAAATATCTCAGTGGAGCTTGAAATAGTTTGTCCAGGCTTCCTATAAATTATATATTTTTTTTCCAAATTTGATGTTTATTTAATCACAATATGTACTACAGGCCACTACGTTTCTAGGTAGGATGTAAACAAAAATAAAATATGTACGGTACTGCTGCTACCGACTACTCATCATAGCATAGAATCGCATGATTCTGACACAGCAAAACCACTCTGCGGAGAAGCCTCAGTTTTTCCTACAAACCCACTCTAATCATAGTTTACTGCTATGAAATTTCTGCCTTCATTAAATCTTTCTTACCATTTTTTCCCAACCCGTTCCATGACACCCTGCGATTAAACTAATCGACTAGACAAAAAATGAAGCAGGAAACTTTGGCTCTGCAATTCAAACTTTGAATGTCTCCGTGTCTTAAGGGAATTTAAGGCTAAAAACAAGGGAGCTGCAGCAGTTCAAAAGGCGCTGAGTTACAAGACTAAAACTTTTGCATAAGACGTTGCCGACTCTTAGGCCCTATGCAGCACGCTTTTAACACTTTTCTGGCCCCCGTGATTCATCACACTTTAACAAAATGTAATGGGTAAAGTAGAAGGGGCCAATTTATTACAAACGCACTATTTTTACATCCGTATATTCAAGATATAACTGTCAAAATTATGAGAGAAATTAAATTTGATTTTAAAAACATTGTTGAAGTACCAGAATCGGAAATAGGTCTTTAAATATTCAAGTCACAAAAGAGACAATTTCTAATTTGTTAAATTTGACATAAAAAGTAGTCAGCGCTTTTGCTTCAGTGTCCGCATGCGAATCGTTTTTCTTCGAAAATGAAATTGACCAAACATAAGATACACTCAAACGTAACGGACGCTTACCTACAATACCAACTGCACTTTGAAAAATACCCAAATTAAAATCAGTTTGCAAAACTTTAGTGAAGTGTAGAAAAAAAATTCAGTTATAGCAAAATAAATATTTGTTATTTAATTTACATCTATGCAGTCTTTTTTTTTTCTGCCAGTGTTGTGCATTTTGTACTGTGCTGTTTCTTTTACTGGGGTATAATTTTTACGAGGTGTCCCCCTTCTCAAGGTCGCCCTAGGTCACCGTCTGCAGTCATGGTTCCTTGTGGCGAATTTGTGGAATGTTCACCATTATAGGCCATTATATTGTCTATGTCCAGGGGTGGCAGGGGGGGGGGCAGTTGCCCCTCCAATAATGTGAAGAAAAAAATTATTATACATCCCATGCCCTTTGACTATCTGGATATGGACCTTTCTTGCCCCCCCCCAATAAAAATGCTGGAGATTCGCCCCTGTCTATGTCTACTTGTAATAATAATTGTAAACACAATAATTTTAACTAATTATGTTTGAATTTTACACTCTAAATCTGAAGTGGGTCTGGATTTAATTTGGGGTATACTTTTTATATGTGGTCCGTAAGTAATGATGCATTTCATAATGCCCCGCAAAATCGTTTGGGTTGACTAACCCTGTTTTAGGCCTAAAAAATTACCTAAATAAAAAAAAAAAAAAAAAAAAAAAACGACTGTTCCGATATACCTGAATACCAGATGTTTGGTAGATATATTTAAATGAAAGATTCTGTTCAGATTCTTATGGTACACAAGGCCGAAAATTGTTGTGCCCCTTCTTGTCAAAACGACATGTTGTAAAACTGGGTATCAGTTTATCCAGAATTGATCAAATCAGGATTGAATTAATTATTTAATGAGGATTTAATTAATTTCAGGACTAGTTCCTCAAATCAAATTAAATACAGAATATTTTTTTTGTCATTAAGTTAGATCAGTGTTTGGATGCTATGAATTTTCTATTGATGAATTTTGTCTCGATTTACACGTACCATAAAAGTTCAAGGCGAGCTGTTTATTAAGCTCCACAATCCAAAAACGAGTCTGATCTGTAAGTTTCATTTTCTTACCTCTTTTTCAATAAAAAGAGACATTCTGTATGAGAAAAAAAACCATCGAAGCATGTTGAGGTCCTAATTAGGCACTAGATTAGTACCTAAGATAGGCTACCTAATTAAGGACTTTTCCCTTTTCTTTTGTGAACTAGTCTATTGCTCTATCTTAGAATTCTAACTTTAGATTTAAAATATCATTTCAAAAATAAATAAAAAATCTGGTTTAGAAGAGTTTTGTACAAGACTGTTGCAGATTTTTTCAATTTTGAATGTAACAATTGTTCTATTATGAATACAAGATGAATATAAGAAACAGTGCTTCTTGTTTACCGCTTAAACTTTTAAAAGTTTTGAATGTTATTATTTCAGATAAAGATAGTTAACGAAGAAGGTGAAATTACTCCAATAAGTACTCCTGGGGAAATTTGCGTCAGAGGACATTGCAACATGCTCTACTATTGGAACGATGAGGACAAAACAAAAGAAATAATAGCTGAGGATCGGTGGCTTAAAACTGGGTGCGTGGATGACGTTTGCTATTCATTTTCTACTGATAGGATAAAATTTAATTCTTTATTATTTACAGGCAAAAAAAAATCTTTTTGACTCTCCCGATATCTGATTTTTCTACGCTTTGTTAGCGGTTTTGGAATTTAGAAATTTAAATATTTGATATCTTAATTCTATATTGTCATAAAAGAATTTGCTAAGAATAGGGACTTGTATAAAAAGAAAAGAAAAAAGAGTACCCGATGTTCTACTATTATTATCACTACTACTAGCAACTCATTGATTGCACCAAACCGCCTGAGGCTATACGGCTACGCACCCTCCGTTCCATCCGCTATAAGCTTCACTCTTTCTCATGAGATTTTAAAACATCTCTCATAACTTCTTCCTATTCCATTCAAGGAGGGCTTGGCCTTTTCGCTTGGCCCTAGATTGATGGCTAGAAATCAAGATTTTTAGTAATATTTCATTCGCAACATATGGTGAAGTCATTTTAAACTTCCTCTCATTATTGCCGTAGGAAGCTGGAGCGAACCACAATTAGTTAAACGACTGCATAAAACTATACATAATAAAAATAATAACATTCTGAGAATACAATATTAAATTATTTTCTTAGATATAAAGTTGACACCCAATCCATGTGGCATAATTATAATATCCATTCTGAAACCTACGAAGAAACGCACACAAAAACTTGGGTTGACACAATGAAACACAGAAATAAGTGTTGTGGAATAGCTCGCTTGTGAAACTATCCAGAACAAAAACAATAATATTTTCGGAATTACACAATAATATTATGGGTATTACACAATGAAACACAGAAATAAATGTTGTGAAATAGCTCACTAGTGAAACTAAATAGCCATGGATGATCTAGGGACCCTGCCTGTTAGGTTTCAGTGAAGTGAGTGTCGTATAGTATCGTCTTCAAATCCTTTTGAGGGTTGCCACCCTCTTTGTTGACGACAAGTAAAAGTTTATTGGCTATGCCAGGTCTTATCAGGTAGGGAAGTTTTTAGAGGATCATTTTTTGTCTTTCTGCTGAACAGGTTTCAGGTCGTCATGATCTAATGATGCACCGTTAGTCCTCGTAATGGAGGTCTGCTGGGAAGTCATTCCACTTGGCGACAATACGTTGAAAAAAAAACTTTGTTTGGTAGTTTTTGTTCAAGCTTCCTTTTCTGGACAACTGATACTGCTAAAAATTCTCTTTTGTGTCCAGCCGCCTAAGGCCAACGTAGCTGCGCATGCTCCTCCTACACCCCAATCTGTTTAAAGCCTCCCTATCCCTTCCCATGTAGTTTGAATCTCCTTTAAATCCGTTGTTATGATTTCTTCCTACACAATTTTGGGACGAGCTGCTTTTCGTTTGACCCCAGATGGTTGGCCAAAAACCACAAACTGTTACCCTTCGTCCATGAAACGTGACTCAGCCGTCGGAATCTTTCTCTCATTATAGCCTTGGAAACTGATGTCGAACCAAGATTTTCAAACAGCTTATTGTTTGATGTACGATTAGTCAAACAGATGATCGTGCTTAGCCGCTAAGTTTGGAAAGCATTTAGTAAATTTTACTCAGCCTCTGGAATTGCTCACGTTTCAGAGCCATGATTGACCACTGTTGTGACCGTGGCTTCCGATAGTCTAATAATTGGCAGACTTATCTTTCTATTCTTTCAAGCTTTTTCCAACTGTGAAAATAACATCGTGGGCCTAGGGGATTCTATTTTTTTACAACCTAACGATATTAATGATTTTTACTAATAATGCTACCCAGGTAAGTGAAGCTATCCGCTATCCTGATCTGTTTTTTTTTTTTCCGTTGTATATTATCATCCTCTTCCCCCTCATTTATTCTTAGTCTAAGCGATTTACTCTTTTTGTTAATTTTTACAACCTGTGCTTCCGCACTGAACTCTCAAAACCTAGAAATCTGCATAATTTAAGTTTAGAAGAATGGTCCCTTCTCATTTGCTGCCATATTCTGCTATAACCCATACAGTATTCTATCGGACACAACTCTGCTTAACTCCTGATTGCACATCGAACCAACTACTAACCTCACTTACTACTTTAACCATAACAAGGTTATCCTTGTGCAATGCACTAATCACTTCAATGCACTTATCTGGGGTATCAAACTATGATAGGACCTTCACTAAAGCTCTTCTATCAGCTGAACCAAGCCTGTTCCTATTCCATAAAGTTAAGGTTTTAGGGTTCTAATGACATAAACGTCTCAATTATTTATCTAAAAATGAAAATTTGATGGACACATCTTCTCGCCTCCTAGAAATCCCTTCTTCTCTTCTCTTAAAATTTTATCTACAGCCTCTCTTACTCCTATAAGTATTTTCATCCTCAATTATGAAGTGAAAGGTCCATGTCCTAGTTGTCATATTTCCTAAATCATTGAAATTATTATTGTCTCAAGAAAAACATTGGTTCCCACCATAGCAGGTCATGGATCCCTCGAGGGGAGCCACTACTCAAGGTCAATTTGCTGTCCTGTATAGTCGAAATTCCGGTCAGGAAAACCAGTGAAAAGTTCACCCAGCTCCACTATGAGGCTACGCGATGTCTAGATGGTATTATGCAGCGACAGTTGATGAGGATACAAAAATAATGCAAATTTTTCAGCAAACGAAACAGCAAGTTTTGTATGTACCCTAGGACCATACACAGTCTAAAGTACATACTGCTGTTCTGCTTGCTCAAATCTAGATTCACGGAAGAGGAATAATTTGGGTCTTTGGGATACTGGTATAAAGAAGGCATACATATTCAATTCGAAGTCTAATGCAAGATGTGAATAGCGGTAGGATGGATTGGTCAGCTAGAGATGGATGGATAGGTTTTTGTATTAAATCCCCTGTAAAAAGATACTCATGACGGTGTTTCAATATTCTTGCTTTTGGAAGTCAGCAATTCTGACTAGTATTATATTATTTCCATAATTGATTATGCCGCAAAGCAGTTCCTAGCCCAATGACGCCAGCAGTAAGGCAAGGGCCCTCCTACCTTCTCTTGTGCTAGTTTGAAATCTACTTGAAAATGGAAAATGTATTTCCCTCCCAACCACTGTGAAATGAATTGCCTGTATTCCTATGCTAAAAGCACTGCTATTTGCCATCTCATAGATAAATAATTGGAGACCGGTATAAGCCAGAATTTTAAGTAATTCTAGCATTATTATAGTATTTGGAAAAATATAAGAAAAACAGTGTCATTTGCCTATTCATTTGGAGGAACTCTCTGTGCGGCCCATCTGGACATATTTTTCGGAATTTCTAACTTCATTGTTCTAGTGCCTGGATTTACTATAAGCAAGGTTGTATCCGAGGGTATTTAAGGTTTACTACCTTCCTCGAACCTTGAAAGCTACATATTTTGTCAAATTATAATTTTTCATGAATTCTACAAAAGAGGCAGTGGTACACTTTTTACAAGACATATTAATTCAATTCAAAAAAAATCACTTCGGAGACTGAACTGTAAGCTTAAAAAATATGTTAAATTGGTAACAAAAACATTTTTATTTTAGAGATATTGGTGTCATTGATGAAAATGGCTACGGGCAGATTGTAGGAAGAGTGAAGGATATGATTATTCGTGGCGGTGAAAATATTTATCCAAGAGAAATTGAAGAATTTTTATATACTCATTCTGAAGTCATGGAAGCTCACGTAAGATTTACATTTTCAAATATTTTACTCTCGTGATTTTCAAAAAATGGCTATTATTCCTCATTTTTTTTACAATTATAGTTATGTGCGTTCTCTTTTCAACTCTTTCTTTAGTTAGTTTCTTATTGTTTTGATTTTTTTTCACTTTTCTAGCCTTGAAAACTTGTTTCCTTTTTAGAGGTTTCTTGACTTATATAGTGGTTATTAATTCGTCTTTCTTTTTGCTTCTACCAAATTATGAATTAATGATAGTGAAATTATGACAAATTGTGCTAACAGTGGCTCCAAACCTGGGGTACGCGTACCCCTAAGGGAAAGCCACAGATTCGTTAGGGACGCTCCAAAAAAGCTATTATAGTAGCTAAATATGTTTTACTAAGTAAAATTCTAGTAGAACTACTGGAAAAATGAAACGACTCGTTAACCTGAGGAATAAATCACCAAAACATTCAAACATATCAGAATTCGGCCCCAGAAGGCTCATAATTTTGGGGCCTACACTCATGTACAAATGCTGCCTACGGGAGTAGTTGCAAATCGTGTTTCAAACGTGATACGTCGAGTTTTTTCGTAATTTAGCATAGTAATTTGTGTAAATTGCTGTGCTCTTAAAAGTGATCGCAGCACTTCGAACAACTCAATACCTCGAAAAATTTAAGATATGTCTGATAATGTTGAGTAGACAATTTTTGCCAGAATGAAAAATGTTAAATTTGTTGCTATTCAAGATGACAAAAGTAAATATGTTACCCATTTTGCAATTTTGCTTACTCAGCTGCCCTAAAGTCCTTACCCAGCTGTTTGAGCATAGGCACGAATTTCAGTATGAAGGTCGTTGTTTTCAATTGTCATCCAAATTGCACGATGAAAAATGGCTCCAGGCTCATGCATACTTACAATACATTTCTAAAACCAAACACTCCTAAATAACTCAATAACGATCTTATATGCTTCAGATACAAATGAGTCTATGTTTTCTTAAAAAAAAAAATAAATAAAAACTGTTCTGGATATCTTGCAACGAAAAGGGTCAGCCTGAAATATTTTAAAACTTGTGTAAATTTGTGTCTAAGAGCAAACTAAGACTCTCCCCAGAAATAAATCAACAAATTATTGAAAATTTGAAAGGTTTAAAACCAGAATTGCGGAAGTACATCCAAAACCTGACAACATGAATAACTAGAATTTGGACCCATTCGATGACGACTAATTCAAAGCAGCTAATTGGTCAATAAAAAAAAGAAGTTGTTCGAAGAAATCGAAGTATCCAGTGACCCCACTTTGAAATTCTAGTTTAAAGTGAAAGGAACTTAATTTTTTGACAGTTATTTTAAATGAATTTGGGTTCGTTTCCGGTAAAGCACTCAAGTTTTAGTTGCCGTTTACCAGCGCGCAGATAGTGGAATGAGCTTTCTCTTCCTGCGTTTTCAGATTTAAAATTGTAGTTAACATCAGTGGAATCCAATGTGAAACAAAATTATGTGCTATAAAACAAGGACAAGGTTCACACTGAATGTGAATAAATGTCAAATAAAATACTAATTAGCAATTTGTAGTTTTTTGTATTTGCGAAAATTTTATGAGATGCTAGCATAAATATACTCCCTGTGTATATAATAAAATTTAGAAGCCTTTTAATTTCAATCCTTTAAATTCAGGAGCCTTTTAAATTACTCATAATACAAAATGCAAAAGCAACGTACAAATGTAAAACTTGATAATTTACTGTAAAAGGGGTACAGTAATTGAAAAAGGTTGGGAACCGCCGTGCTAAAGGATACATTTTAGTGGAAAGCCTTCTCTAGGAGAACAAATATTTCTTCTGACCGGAAGAAATATTTTTTTTGATAAACAACATTTGAAATTTATTAGGAAGATCTTACAAATATCTTGCAGGTATGTGGAGTTCCAGACGAGAGAATGGGCGAGGAAGTCTGTGCTTGGATACGCCTTACCAGGAATTCTTCCGCGACTGAAGAAATACTCAGAAATTACTGCAAACACAAGGTTTGTATACTAAGCTGAGTATTTCTTCTGAAGTGGCTGTATTATCTTTAAGCTTTCTTCTAAGCAAAATCAATGTTTCTTTCATTATTTGACTTAAGTATTTTAATTCGTTCGACTGGAAACGGATTTCTTGATCTTCACAAAGTTCAAACAATGTCTTTTTTTTCTTCTTTTTTTTGCAGTTCATGCATTACATTTTTGCGATTTCATGTGGATTTTTTTTATCTTTGTTAGGTAAAAATAGTTGAATAACCCTTCTTTTATCGTAAATACCTGTCACATAACAACCGAGTCGATTTTTATTAGGCTAAACAGAGTATAGATGGTGTTTTAAGCTATGCAGCGTGAGTAGGTGTCGGTTTCTGGGTCCCTAAGAAAATAAAATGATTAGCCCTATCCCCCCCCCCCCCACAGAGAGGGAAATCTGCTACATTGTCCACAGAAATACTCATAGGATTTTGTCGTGAACTATTTTACCGGCAATTTCCTGGCTTAAAGCGTACTGATAGAAAAGTTCTTTTAATGAGAAGTCGCTTTATTTGTACTGAAGATAAACTTTAAAAAGTGCCAATCCCTTTATAACCTGAAAGATATTATTGCAATTCAAAACAGCCTATTTATCGGAAATAAGCTCATCTTATTTATCGGCTGGTTAACTCTTTCATATCTGAAAAGCGGTAGTTGCAAAACCAAGAAAGCTACTTTACTTTCAAGCTGTAGTGGTCAACTGTTAATTTTATATTCTCTGTTAAAACATTACAGGTAAATAAAGACAAGTTCCATAAAACTCTCAATGGTATCCATTCATTTATCGTTACCTTCATCTTTTCACCTTATTTCTAGGATTTTTTTTTGCTTGAAACTCAAAGTAGAGCGTCGACTTGAAGTATAGCAAAACCTTTGTTGCAACAAGGTTTACAGGAGATTTGTTGCGACGAGGTTTTATGCATTCTGGTTGCAACAAGGAGTATAGGAAACTAAAATTCAAAAGACGAAACTTAAGTTCGTCTTGGGAAATAACAAATCAGTAATATTTTATAATTTATTACTGCCAATTTCTATTGTTGTAGTTTGTTATTGTTTCCCTTGGTACTCAAAATATAATTTCCTTCTCCTCAATGATTCCTCACATTTATTACTAGTTAGCATTGCTTGCGAAAAAAAGAGGCACATTGGTACTACCCTTGTAAATTATCCAAACAAGCTCGGTAGATAAAGCCCTAAAAGGTATCTATGAGTGTATAAATTTAGTGTTTCTGTTTAATTTTCATTTGTTGGCATTGTATCCGAGAAGATAAGTTATAGCCTTCAAGTAAACCTAGTCATTGATCTCTGTTTTATGGTATTACGGAGGATTTAGGATAGCAAACTTTACAAGTCCAAAGGTGTTTTTGCTGCTGTTGTGTTATTTTTTTATAATCGTTTATATTTTCTCTTAGATATTTTTTTGCTAATCGTTAATATTTTCTTTTAGATATTTTTTTGCTAATCGTTTATATTTTCTTTTAGATATTTTTTGCTAATCGTTTATATTTCCTTTTAGATATTTTTTTGCTAATCGTTAATATTTTCTTTTAGATATTTTTTTGCTAATCGTTTATATTTTCTTTTAGATATTTTTTTTCTAATCGTTTATATTTTCTTTTAGATATTTTTTTGCTAATCGTTAATATTTTCTTTTAGATATTTTTTTGCTAATCGTTTATATTTTCTTTTAGATATCACATTTTAAGATTCCAAGGTACTGGTTTTTCACCGAAGAATTTCCAAAAACAGTAACTGGAAAAATTCAGAAATACAAGATGAAAGAAATCTCAATGAAGCATTTTGATCTGAATCAGTGATATAGTTTTGTGTGCCTTTTGAAGGATATTGTGTTTCATGTACTTTTTTATATTTCTTAATAATGGGTTTGAAATAAGTTAATGCTTTAAGTGTCTTTATTTTTATACTTTTGACTTTGGGATAATAACATTTTTCTAGTGTTTTTTAGATTTGATACAGTTTTTTGCTAAACCGGTGAATTTTAATTAAAGCTTGGTTTTATTTGATCTTTGATTGTTTTCTGATTTTTTGTCCTCTGTAATATAGTGTGTACTTATATCGCACAGATATTTTATTGCACTCATATGGTGATGAAAGATTGAGCAAATGGAAGGGAAAAAACAAATTCAGCTCTTTTTTTGTTTTGTCTTGTCTGGGACGACCTGAAAACTAAAATATGGACAAGATTATAATATTGCTCATATTATAAAAAGAACTAATGAATGTTTAAAGAACTAGTTTCTGCAAGTCTTGGCTTTATAAACAGGCTGAGGTGCAATGACAATGGAGACAACAATGAAGTTGAGTTATGCTATAAAGATTACATAAACTACAAGTTAATGAGTTACGTCTCAGATCTAGTTCTAACTTCTTTACCAATGGATCCCCTGTGTCTTGTCAAAGCTGGGCCTTAAGCATTTAGTTCTTTCCAGAGACTATAGGTAATTTACAAGAGGGGAAAACGTCCCTAATTTTAACCGTAAATCACCAACTCCAGCTAGCGTTTCGGCGTTTCTTCGCACTTTTTTAGCTCCTGAATTGTTTCTTTTTACGAATTGGGATCATAAATTTAGTATTACACTAATTTCGCTTTATTATTACACTGAAAAAAGTGCCTAGGAACGCCAAACGTTTGATGGCGTTGATGATTATTTTGTTCGACGTTAGCGCCAGTTCTTATAAGCTACCCATAGTCTTTGGTTACTACCCTATTGATGTTGCTACTCAAAGCGTAGCAAGTTTTAGCATAAAATTTATTATCATAGTAGTATCGTAAAAATCACAATCAGGGTCTCGACGAGATGGTACAGTAAGTAAAATGAAGATAACGAAAAATATATTGTAATTCTTTAACCCTATGGACTTCAGATTTTGATTTTTGATGGAATTTTGTAAGGCTGTTATATCTTTCATCTTTAGAAAAGAAACTTGGACAAAACGGTATATTAATCTTGCCTGACCTTAGCATTGAAATGGCGAGATAGTGAAAGAAAAAGTTTCTTAAAATATGCAACTGAATACGTGTCAAAAATTGATTTTAATCTGGGATATATTGCTGTCTTTTTTCGTCTGTGTGTGTGGGGGGGGGGGGGACTGGCTTTCAAATGTTTTAGCTTCTTCATAAGCATTCAATTCCCACGTATTAAATGTTTGAAAATCTATAGAATTTAGCCAGCGTGGTAATGCTTTGGGGAAATTGAGCTACAAGTGCCGTTAACTGAATATAGAGCTACGAGACCATCCATTAGTGGTGTCTCGAGGTTGCGAAACATAGATGGCCCTCTATAGATAACACCAACTGAAATATGATGAGTATTCCCTCGTTTTTTAACGACGCCTGTTGACTTTGTAGCTCCTTGTGTTTCTTCACCACTTTTCCTTATTTGTGGATCCTTTAGGCTCTGTCACGTTTTTTTAATCCCATTCCCTTTTATGCTGAAGATAGAAGTGAAACTGAACTGTGAAACTAAAAAGGAATCTGGAAGAAGAATGGCTAATTAGGAGCAGCTACTGACTGGAAATTTTCCATCTACTCAATGTTAAGCTGGAGGATGTAGTGAGGTAAGAAGGAATCTGATAGTTGACAAATTATGTGGCTAGTGTGGAGGGGGGCGGAGATTTGTCGTGGGTTTTCCAGCCTATAATTAACTTTCTTTTGATGCCCTTTCCGTCAAGTGGTTCTTTTGAATTTGCCTCAATGCAAAAAAAGAATAAGATAACTAACGAGTATAAAAAAAAAAAATCGTAAAAACACATATCGTCCTCTGTTGAAAAAATTGGTGGTAAAGATGAATAATAGTTCTCTCAAGACATAAACACGTTAATTGACTTAAATGAGACTGACCCCTGAATGACAAAGGTCATTTAATTAGAATAAATAGCTCTTTTGGAAGGACTAAAAAAAACTTTAGTGTAGAGAGCGAGTTATTGGTGAGGTGGGCAAACCCACTCATATACGTAATAATTTCTGCTCGTTTCAAGTTGTAATGTTGCTCCTTACTTTCAGTTAAAAAAACTTGTGTTTTATATTTAATTTCTGATCGTTTTTTAAAAATGGGGGAAAATCTTGCGCCCCCCGTCATGGGAAATTCCCTTCCCCTATGAAAAATTCCTCTATGAAAAGATCCTCCAACATGACGTCCTCCCCAAACCCCCCACTAGAAAAAAAAAACCCTGAAAACGTCTGTATACTTCCCAATAACCAATACTATATGTAAACAATGGGCAAAGTTCATAACTTTCAGCCCATCCCCCAAGGACTGTGGGGGATTAGGTCGTCCTCAAAGACATAGTTATTAGATTTTTCGACCATGCTGAACAAAATGGCTATCTCAAAAATTTTGATCGGGTTACTTTGGGAAAAAATGAGCGTTGAACGGGGCCTAGTTGCCCTCCAATTTTTTAGTCACTTAAAAAGGGCACTAGAACTTTTAATTTTCATTCGAATGAGCCCTCTTCCGATGATCTAGGACCGCTGGGTCGACACAATAACCCCTGGAAAAAAAAATAAATAAACGCGCATCCGTGATCATTCTTCTAGCAAAAAATACAAAATTCCGCATTTTTGCAGATATGAGCTTGAAACCTCTTAGGGCTCTTTGATACGCTGAATTTGATGGTTTTATTTCATTTAAGATTCTCTGACTTTTAGGGTGCGTTCCCCCCCCCCCCCCTTTTTCGAAAATAAGGCATATTTTCGCAGGTTCGTAACAAAAGCTGAGTAAGACTAAACTTGATGAAACTTATAAATCAACATAAAAATTTGATTCTTTTGATGTACTATTGGTATTAAAATTTCGTTTTTCAGAGTTTCGGTCACTATTGAGCCGGGTCACTCCCTACTTACAGTTCGTAACCACGAACTGTTTGACCAAAAAGATTGGAGGGCTGCTAGCCCCCTCCCCAAAAGGTCTCCCTTCCTCTAGAGTCGTATGATCAAAATTTTGAGATAGCACGTAGTTGGAAAGTCCAGTAGCTATTCTTTTGGTGATAACAGAAACCTCCATAGTCCCTGGGAAAGAGTTTTCCATGGGAAGGAAAGTTTCTGGGAGAACTTTTCACGAGAAATTTTACAAGGGGGAGAGGTATGTCTGGCATTATTTGAAAACCGTCACAAACTAAATAAAAAATTCAACTGGAAATAAGGAGCAACATTAAAACTTAAAACGAACAAAAATTATTCTTCCTAAGAGGGGGGCCTGCCCCCTCCATAATAAAAATAAAATAGATTATAGCAGTGGTGCCTCTACATTAAATTTAAATTGAAAATGGGCAAAGACTACTTTAAAAAACAAAGTTTTCAGTATGGTCCAAAACCTAATACTCAGTGTTTACAGTCCCCCACCTTGAACACCAACAAAAATCGATTTTTTGCATTGGTATCACTTATGTGTCTCTTTTTTTCCAACCAGGACTAGGGGGTGAGCAGAAAATCATAGATTTTTATCTACCCTTTAGCAGTACTGTCTTTTAACAATCCTGTTTTTGTCACCCCCTTACCTCTGTAATTCCCTCTCAGTGGTTTTTGCACATATATATTCTATTAAGTTGATTTGATTCTTGTGCTACAGAAATGATTTACTATTTTCTTCATTTCTTTAATTCAAGGACTGAAACATTAAACTAATTTTGAAGACATTTTATAAGACTATTTTCTTACATTCTGTGTTGCACACTCGTAACTACACGTAGGCACACTCACCCCCTCCCACAGTGCCAAGCGTGGTATATTTCTGCCATGCATGGCATATACCAATTGTTGTACATGATTTTTGAAGGTGGGTCAACCCTTCCTTCACGGTTTAACCTTGAGATAAGATTGAACTTGGCAGAACTTGTTATGGTTTTGTGCCTTCTATATAATTTTTTTTTTAAATTAAAAACGGGCAAAGATTAACTGAAAGAAAATTCTGAGGGAAATAAAGAGCGAAGATTGAACTTAAAACCAACAAAAATTATTACTACACAACCTATCTAATATATATCGATAAAACTAGTGCAAATAAACCAACTGGTGATATTTTCCTATGTTTGTAGGATTATAGAAAACTAGCGCTTTACTGAAAACACAAAAGCTGAATATAAAAAGCAAGAGTATTGATTTAGGAGTCAAAAATGAGTACGTAGCCTCATAACAACAAACTAATCTATAAAGCTTTTCATAGTCTTACGCAAGCTGTGATATCAGTAGCTTTCAGTATCCAATTAAAATTACCTTAGGCATGAAAATAAATATTATCTTAAGAAGTGCAAAGTCGTTAAACAGCATACAAAGACAATGGGTTGATTTATCAGGTGACATCTTGGTCTAACCTAGTATAACTCGAAATGAAGAACAAATAAATCATAATATAAACTCTAGAAATTCGGTTATTTCCCTCTATACACCGGAAAATTTTAAGCTACGATACAAATTCTAAAGCGAGTCTGTTGTTCTAATGCCATCAAGATTGATTCACTTCGAACTTGTTTACAAAACAATCAAAAAGTATCTCTTGGGCGTTTCAACGATGTTGAACAATATACTTGTTTCAAAATTTTGATTTGATGTGTTTTGACAAATGATGAGCGTGAGGGGGGGGGGGCTAGTTGCCTTGCAATCACTCGTGAGTCTTAAAAAGGGCACTAGAGCTGCGGATTTCTAATGCCATCAAGATTGATTCACTTCGAACTTGTTTACAAAACAATCAAAAAGTATTTTTAGGACGTTTCAACGATGTTGAAAAATATACCTGTTTCAAAATTTTGATTTGATGTGTTTTGACAAATGATGAGCGTGAGGAGGGGGGGGGGGCTAGTTGCCTTGCAATCACTCTTGAGTCTTAAAAAGGGCACTAGAGTTTCGGATTTCTAATGCCATCAAGATTGATTCACTTCGAACTTGTTTACAAAACAATCAAAAAGTATCTTTAGGACGTTTCAACGATGTTGAACAAAATAGCGGTTTCAAAATTTTGATTAGGTGTGTTTCGACAAATGATGAGGGTGAGGGGGAGGCTGGTTGCCTTCCAATCACTCTTGAGTCTTAAAAAGGGCACTAGAGCGGCGGATTTTTCCAATCAAATGAGCCCCATCTGAGGTTTATACGACCACCCATTCTACAAAAACCTCATATGCCACTCGGGCAAGGGTAACTTACAACCCTTACCCCTGGGTTCTCGCGGTTTTGTCAAGCCTGGAGGCATTGTTTTATGTTCACTGGGCTACTTTGAACAAAATGGCTATCTCATAATTTCAAACAGATGGGTTTGAAGAAAGGAGGACTTTGGGGGGGGGGGAGTGGCTAATTGCCTTCCGTAACTTTTGACTCTGAAAAGGGAACGATAACTTTCAATTTCTAATCAAATGAGCCTCGTATAAATTTTATACGACCACCCTTCCATAAAAACCTTAAACCTTACAATATGCACCCAGGGCATAACTTATAGCCTTGCCCCCAGGGTCTGGGAACTTGTTTCAACCCCGAAGGCCTTATTAAATGACCTTTGAACCGTTTTGAAAAAATGATTATCTTAAAATTTCGATTGGATACGTTTTGGGAAAAGAGAACGTGTGGTGGGGAGGGGGGGGGGCTAGTTGCCCTCTGATTACATTTGACTCTTATAAAGGGCAATAGGTCTTCTGACTTCCAATCAAGTAAGTCCCCTCCGAAGTTTATATGACCACCCCTTCCATAAAAACTTTATATGTTAATAATGCACTAGTATTACTTACAGTCCTTTCCCTGAGGGTTGGGGGGGGGGATGTCATCCCTAAAGGCATAATTACTGGACCTTTCAATTATGCTGAACAGAATGGATATCTCAAATTTTCATTCAATGTGTTTGGGGAAATGATACGGGTGGTGGGCTGGATGTCCTCCAATCAATTTTGACCGCTAAAAAGGGCACTAGAACTTTCAATTAACAACCAAATGAGCATCTTTCGAAGTTTTTACGACAAACTCCATCTATACAAAGTGCCTTGGTCAGAAGATACGAAGAAATAAACAATGCATTGTACCAGCATTGTTCTTTCCTGATACAGTGCTATTACGATACCTATGATCCGTAGATTCTTTTGATGCAAATAATGTTTTCAAGAAGCTGTTGGTTAGTTTCTGCTACTATTGGCGTTCTATACATGCAGTTCAATAGCTCTGTTTGTTAACTAGCTCTTTACTTTTCAAGGGAAACTTTATTTGATTTTCTTTAACTTTATTCCAGCTCTTTTTTTAATTGACACAGTTTTGTATATTTAATACTCAGTCTAAATAATAGACAGTATGATCGTTCCCTATGTCACCCATTATAAAAACCCGGACCGAGGTGCGAGTGCTCCGGAAAACGTAAAACCATAAGCGACATTAGAACTTTTCACGGGTAGACAAGCCAGATTTCTCTTGAACGCGAAACTTGGCTTAAACGTTGTAACACTAAATTTTAAAGAATCTAATTTTAAATTAATTTATTTCAATACATGTACGAAAATCGGTAATTAGAAGTGCAATGTTATTATTAGATATTTTTAGGAATTATAAGTAGGTTTCGAAGTCTCGAGTTGGTTTCAAAGGCATTTTGAGAACGTTTCTGCCAAAATACGTGTTCCAGAGTAATTGGACCGCTGATGGCATATCAAATGAGAGGAGCTGTTTGTACGCGCCGATATATATATATATATATATATATATATATATATATATATATATATATATATATATATATATATATATATATATATATATATATATATATATATATATATATATATATATATATATATATATATATATATATATATATATATATATATATATACTACGAAAACTTTACGAAAAAGAAAGCTTTTTTAAAGAAAAGTAAAGGCCATATTAAACTTAAAATCAGTAGAAATAGAAGCCTACAATAACTCAACAATAATTTCGAATGACATTTCTATGGCCCAATAAAAAAGCATAAGCGAGGAAAAAATTAAAGGAAAATAAAATAAAATGGAAATTAAAGGGACTATTTTTCCTTACCAATAAAAAAAAACAATAAGAAAAAGTTTCGACGCTCCATGGCGTAATATTACTATCTGAAACCACAGACTATTGTGAAATCTAATAGATGATATATATTAAAACTATTAGGTTGCGCTTTCGTGGTAAAAGATTTTGCGACCAATTTCAAATACTCCCGCCACTTCGTGGATCCCTCTTAACTATAAAATTTCGGCTATTTCCCTGTTGCAGTATTGATTAAAAGTTAACACTAGAAATCTCCTTATTTTCATAAATTTCATCAGCCCCCCCGCCCCCCTTTTTAGAAATCCTACATAGGCCAATGAGTTAAGTCCACTGTATATAAATAATAGATTAAGTCATAATTTGTATATAAATTAAGTCATACCTGTGAGATAAGACAGTTGCAAACCACTTTGCTATCTCTATAAGTTTCATTTTGCTCACGTAATTACGTACGATACCATTTTACACCGTTTTTCAGTGACTGACAAATACGCACTAACCCGCTAATGAAAGAGTAAGTGGGAGGACCTGTTTGTACGCACCGAGAATGAAGCGGCAAAAATCATCAGCCTTGAACTTACTTTTATATTATCTTTATACAGTGATTTAATAGTAGCAATATTGGCTTTTTTAATGGTAGCAACATTTTTTAACAGTAGCAGTTGTTGTTGATAGAAAGTTGATGCGTCGCAGAAACAATCAGAATAGGAGAAACCACGGGATGATTATGGATTCTTATGTTGAAATATTCAGCCTCAGACTAGTAGTCAATAATCTAGAAATCTTCTTTGTTTAGTTGAATTCAAACCTTTCTAGTAAAGTTTGGATTTGTTGGGTTTTTAGATTGAAGTTCTATAATATCAAATTTGCAATAAATTTGTCATCAACAGAGTAATTGTTTAAATACCCACTTGGATGTAATCAAACACTATTTGTAAAAATTTTCACTTTGTGCAATTATCTTAGGTTTCTATATTCAAATTTTTGGTTTTGACCTGTACGCAACAAGTTAAAAAACCTTTAAGAACCTTTGGTGAAAACTGAGCATATTTTGTGTCTTATATACTTGGTGGGTTTCGATTTGGAGTGACACTACAATCTTAACGACTTTGAATGATTGATATTTCCTCATATATTACCATGTCCTAAATTATTACTACGCGATATGAAAAGGCACTGGGGACCAGTTCCCCTTTGGCAGTCACATGTGGATACGTCTATCAGCGCATCTGACCACTTACCAGTTAGTTATGTTTTCTCACCTAGTACATCTTCGAACTACAAACCTGATCTGCCCAGTGGAAGAAAATGGCATCAGAAAGTTATATGGGATAAAATTAATACCCCCTTGTACCAGAATGTATTTGACGATATTTTAGCAAGAATTTGCGTCCCTTACAATCTACTTCATAAATCTTCTTCAGATGCAGCAAGTGATAAACAAGTACTGATCAATATATACTGTAGCGAAATAGTTCATGCCCTGCAGTGTGCGGAAAAGGCTGCAGTACCGATTTGTTGTGTTTGGATTGGCTTGGAAATACCCAACTGGACTGATAATTCGGATCTTGTAAATGCGTGTGCGGACGCGAAATTCTGGTTAAGAATGTGGATAGATAATGACCGACCAAGGCATGGAATAGTGAACTCCATCCGTTTATATACTAAGCGAAGATTCGCAAAAACCCTCGCTATACATCGAGCTATGATTATTGAATGTGATAGTAAATATATAAAGCAAGAACCCGATCGCATGCGGAAATTCCTAAAAAAGAAGAAACGTAAAGAATCAGTTGATGTTCTGCCCAGTGAGAGGGATTGGGTTAAATATTTTTCGCACGAGTTTTCATCGCCTAATGCTGATCTGGAAAATAAATTTTCTATTGAGCTCGATGCGAGTCTTGCGGAATGTGAACGGGAAGTTGGTTTTGTTGTTTCTAATTCGTCAGTCAGTGAGGCACTCTCGAAACTGAAGAATAAGTTGTCGAGGGGGGTAGATAACCTGTGCGGATTGCATCTGCAAGCGGGAAGTCAGAACCTTGTCGAGCACCTTTGTCTCCTGTACCAAATGATTTTTAGTGCTGGAATTGTTCGAGACCTATTCTGCACGGGTGTTATTACTCCTGTACTAAAAAAGGAAAAGACGGGGGGCAATGTTCTTCTTGCCTCCCTATAGCTGTCGCGCCTGTACTGTGCAAATTATTTGAATTACTTGTTGTAAATAGGCTTAGTGCTACATGTAACACGCCGGATAACCAATTTGGTTTCAAGAAGAAAATGAGTAGAGAACACGCGCATTATTTTATTGCTAATTTGTTGATTGACGCCCATGATTCAAATGAGACTTTGTATTTTGCCGGTCACGATGTCAACCGCTCGTTTCACTCCGGTGTGCACCCTCAGATATTGTTGGCTCGGAAGCGTGGTGTGGATAAGTCTATTCTACGCGCACTGAGGAATATGTATAGTAACTTAAAAGCGCGTGTAAATGTACCGTGTGTTAATGCTTTAACCCTATCTTCTAGTCTTAAACCCGTAGAGAAGGGAATACGCCAAGCAGCACTTACTTCACCACCGCTATTCAATCATAGTATTATTTCATCGCAAGAACCGGTTCAGTCTACATGAATCTTTAGAGGTCGCAATGTTTCGCTGATCGATTATGCCGGCGAAATTTTGAACGCGAGTAGAACACTTATAGGCATCGAAGAGACTTTCCGTGTTTTGAGTAAGGAATACGGTAACATAGGTCTTTCTTTAAATCCCCAGAAGAGTGAAGTTCTCGTATATAATAGCCGCGTTAAAGATAGTGTACCAGTTGATGTTATTTTGGGAATTTATACGATTAAGTCTTCGTCTAAGATTATATACCTCGGCCTTCCAATATGTAGTGATCTTAAAAAAACCCGCGATTGCCTTGTTTCGTTGTTCGCTGTAAACACACGCAGAGCTTATGGAATTCTCGTTTCAATGAAGTGCCACTTTAACCATTTTCTACTTGCAAGGGTGTATAATGCTTTTGTTTTACCACATGTGCTAGCCCTATCTCCGCTTTGGAAAATATTTACCTCGTCTGATCGCCGCAATATTAGGTCTATTTTCTACAGACATGGCAAGTATCTGCTTCGTCTTCCAGTTTGGATGAGGAATTCAAATATATCTCTGAAGTATGGTATAGCCGACCCGCTTATAGCTGTACTGAATCGCCGTGCTCGATTTGCAAAGGCGTTTGACCCAAGCCTCTCTTCATTATATGTCGCAATAACTTAAATTTGTCTTTTTTGTTTGTCGTAGGAATGTTCTTAATCTTGTTTTTCTGTAGTTGAGTTTTCTTCGGATATTTTGTGGTTATTTGATGTTATTTTTTTTTCTTTCCTTGTACTCCATTTACAACATTTTGTATGTTTAATAATGGGTAAAAAATAATAAATAATAATAATACAGCATGGTCATTCCCTATCTCAACCATTATACAAAGCCGGACTGAGATGCAAGTGCTCGGGAGAACATTTAAACAAGTATAAACATAAGCGATATCCGATTTTTCCACGGGTAGACAGGTCAAATTTCTCTTGGAACTCAAAACTTGGCTTCGCCTTTGTAGCACCATGTTTTAAAGAATATAATTTTAAATCAATTTATTCCAATACATATATAAAAATCGGTAATTAGTACTGGAATGTTATTATTAGATGTTTTTAGGAATTACAAGTAGGTTTCGAACTCAAGTTGGTTTCAAAGGGATTTTGAGAGTTTTTTGAAAATACGCGTTCCAGGGTAATATACACTGGACCACTGATGGCAGATTAAATGGGAGGAGCTGTTTGTATGCGCTGAGGATGTAGTAGCCAAAAATCTCTAAGCCACGATCTAACTGTTATATTATTTATATACGGTGCAGGGGACTAACGAAATCATGATGAGGGGATGGAGAAACTGGGAGCATGAGATCCGTATGAATGAAGGACGCCTCCCACACAATGCATGGTGTTGGACCCTACTTGGTCTTTGAAGGAGGGGAAGACAGCGCAACTGAGTAGGTCTGTCCATGGGAAAAGAGGCACCAAGTCTTAATACTACCCTGGATGAGGTCTGGTCCCTGGCACGAGATCGGCTCAATCGCAGGTTTACCCTTGTTGTCTAACGCGGCTTTAGGCGTGGAAAGACCCAAGTCTAAACAAGCAAGAACCATCTCAGAAATAGATAAATTGATCATTATCTCTGCCTGGGAGAAGACTGACAGATAACTGTCCATAAACTAATTGTTGAAGTACTAAACACTGTTTAGTACTTCTTAGTACACTGTTTAGTACTGAAGTACTAAAAGTAGAAATACTAAACACTAAAACTGCCATTTGATATTAGAGGAAACAATTTAGAAACCACTAGAACAAAAAATAAGGACACAATAATTCTAAAAAGACATTTAGCTCCACCTTATTTATCGCAAAAAACTATGGATGCACAAAAAAATCAATTGTAATCAGTAGCGTTTTTGATACTTAGAAATAATTTTATTACTTGTAGTTCATGATCGCAGTAATATCCTGGTGCATTAGGTCAACCAATCAGATTTTCTAGTTAAGCGTCAGTGTGCCGGACACGATACTTGCTGAACTCTGGAGCAGACTGAATGGTAGTTTTAAGTCAAGCTACATTTTCCTTCTGTAAGCTAATATTTGAATACATCTTTAGTCGTTTTCAGATCCTTACTATAACGGCTCAAGACCATGCGCGAGCTCCCCAACAAAGTTGAGGTATATACGTTAAAACACAGAAAAAACAGCCCTGAAGAACTCAATTTTTTTTTAATGATGTGACATCACTTTATGACCCCTAAATTGTTTTGACGGTATGCTAGCAATTAAGAGCCCATTCAAAACCCCCAAATCTTTGAAGAAGTTTTTTCCTTTTTTTGTTATTACAAAGACAGGATTTCAAAAACGTTGCATCTTGTGTTGCTCCCAAGACCCTCTGTCAAAATAAATTGAGAATATCAAAACTTGAAATTGTAGTTTTGAGGTTTTCATAGCCGCAACCCTTTCCCCCTTAAAAACACCTCTAATATGCAGCATTTGACATTTGGGATGTTGACATCTGTATCGTAATGTCCTCTGAAAAATAAATTAGTATTTCACTTTGTTTAGGGAACTTGTAAACCAAATGTGCCTTTCCAAGGGTTTAATTCTCCACCTACTCAAAGATTTTAAAAGTGATGGTCAAGAACCTCCTAACCCAACTTTCAATAAGGCTTAAGTCTCAGTGCAGAGGAATTAAAACCATCAAATAAGTAAATGAAATTAGAAATGTATTGAACTGCCAGTAAATTCACACGAACTGAAAGAAAACAGACACAATTTAAACGACGAAGTTTGCCAATAATAATCGTGAATTCAGAGCTTGCACAAAGAAAACTTGGCTAAAGTCGCATTCAAAATTTGACTAGCTGTCGATCATAGTCACGTTTGAGAGTTCTCCATTGGACCACTCATCAGGAACTGGCATTTCTGGCTTTTCTTCATTTCTCTGAAAGAAATTAGAAGGTAATGACAAGACACTAAACTAGGACGAAAAACTGTCTTCTTTAGATTAAAAAGCAGGGTGATGACGAGGCAGTAGCCTTCATAATTTCTGTCTGTTTTGAATTATATACATTTTTATGTTAACTGATGATGCTTGGTTGTTTTCTTATGTATTACTGACAATCCTTTCTTTATACCACTGACAGCTATTTGCATGCTGCCATGATTAGTAAAAATATGCATGTCAATAAACGAGGCTATTGCATTATATGCATTTTATAGATGATTAAAAATCCCTATCTGGTTTTTATATGCCTCTTAATTCATAAGAAAAAGACCATTGACTTCTTGACTACCAGAAAATGCACTCCAAGAAACTGGTTTTTCTTCTTACCCATTTTAATGAAGCCATCTAGTGTAGCAATTCATCTATATCTTTTTTAATTTGCATTATAAGTTCCATTAAACCGTTCCTGCTAGTATCAGGTAAGTAAAGGGAAGCCCATGTCCATAGCAATTGAAACTCTAAAAATAGAAATTTGAAACAACGTATATTAAACGAATCTACCTTTCATGCTCACTCCAAATACGTAATGGTTATTGAGTTTAGAAATCTACCTCAACAATTAGAAATACAATTATACAATTTAATAGAAGGAGAGGAGGCTCTAAGAAGTGGGTTGTTGATACAAAATATATTATTAAATTTAGCACATTTGACCTTTGAACTGAATTTTTGGCCAACTATCAACAAAAACGGTGTTTTCGGATTTTATGTTTTAAGTAAAAAGGAATCACATCCCATAAAGGTTTACTTGCGGCTGAGGCAGCGGCATATCCCTACTTATATATGTTAATTTCTGCTCTATCTAAATCTAAGTCACTCTTTATTTATATAAAAACAAGTTTATATTCGATTTTTGTACGTTTATTTAAATATTTTATCATAAAATACAATAGTATTAAAAAAGTATAATAAAAAGTATTTTATATAGAAGTATATAAAAAAGTATATACAAGACAAAGAAAGGCTTAAGTAGATCTTTGCCGTACGGATCCACGTCTAGTGGATATTAAAACTTGCTCAAATGACAGCTTAAGCTCTTGGCCCATAAGACGAGCCACTCCAATTACAGGAAAGCCTCAAAGGTGACCATCCCCTTTGGAAGTAGTGGCTGTTGACTTATTCGGGCAGCACTTCATACAAAAGCCTTGAAAATAGTAGCCCAATGCACGGGCGGGATCTTGAAAAAAAGGAAAGCAAACAAATTCTTTTACAAATATGAACGCTATGTTTGAGCCTCTTTTCAACGATGCCATTGTAGACTCTTGCAAACTGGTGTGACTGACAAGTGGGAAGGGCTGATAGTTAAATATCCATTAACGCATCAAACATTCTCCAGTATCTTTCAAGTCTTTTAAATTATTTGGAGTTGAATAATTCGCCTTTCTTAGGCCCATCGTATGTAACCATAGCTTTGTCCTAATTTACATGAGTCTAGAATATCTCAAACTATAGTCTTTGCAGAACTTTCATTGTATCACGGATATGAAATACCATTTCATTTTTTTATTTTTCATTTATCGTAATCTGCAGTCTCTGGCTCGGTAACGATAGGGATGAAAACTCATAGTCTTTTAACGGTAAGAAGATAGTAAAACTTGAGGAAAGTTCCTCCGCACTGTGAAGAATGTGCAACAATATTTCAGAAAGAAAATTTTGTTTTTTTCAACCCCACTAAAAAGAAAAAACAAAAAGGAAAACGAAACTGACCTGAATAATGTCCTCAGAGCTAATACCCCTCAGTAAGAACTAATGTCACAGTTAAACTTTTAAGGATCGAGGCCAGATCTATTTCTTGTGTAGGAGGAGAATAGGGGGGGGGGGGGTAAATTTTTGTCATCAGAATATCTAGCAAAAGGCCAAGAGCAAGTGTCCTAGTTATACCTTTAGGGGTCCATAGCTATTTTGACTTAAGCAAGGCCCCATACCATTATCATCACGACAACCAAACTAATAGGCTGTCGGATTTCAACCAAAAATTGGGTAAGTTAAAAGTAAGCGTCCCAGTTGTGCATGTTCGGTATTCACACCCGATAAAATATATGTAGGGAAGGCGGTTACTGAATTCTGGTCATCAAGAAATTTATCTAACAGAGTTGTCGGATCTTAACGAACTTACAATTAAAAAACAAGTTTTGTAAACTGAAAGTAAGGAGCAGGATTAAAATTTAAAACGAACAGAAATTATTACGAATATGAGGGGGGGGGGGGGTCACCCCCTCCTCCATATCTCGCTCTTTACGCTAAAGTTTGACTTTTTGTTCCAGTTATTTAAGAATGACCCATGAAACACACGAGCCGTTTAGTTAGAATAATGAGCTTTTTTTAAGTTCTAAAAAAAAAAATTGCATAAAGAGCGAGGTATTGAGGAAGGGGCAAACCCCTCATATTCGTAATAATTTGAATTCGTTTAAGTTTTAATGCTGCTCCTTACTTTCAGTTGAAAAAACTAATTTTTTAATTATAATTTCTGATCGTCTTTTAAATAATGCAAGGAAATTCAACTCCCCCTCCATGGAAAATCCCTTCCCTCACAAAAAATTCCTCCGTAGGCAGATCCTCCCACATAACCCCCTCCCCTCTGCCTGAAATCCCCCCCCCCTCCGAAAAGTATCTGTGTACTTTCCAGTAGCCAATACTATATGTAAACAATGAGCTGAGTTAATTGCTTGAACCTCTTCCCCCGGGGGTTGTGGGGGTCAGGTCATCCTAAAAGACATAGTTGTTAAATCTATCGACTATGCATAAAAAAAATGGCAATCTCAAAATTTTGATCAGAAGAGTTTTGGGAAAAAATGGGCGTTGCAGTGGGGCCAGCAGGCCTAGAATATTTTTGATCCCTTAAAAAGAGTACTGGAACTATTTACTTCCGATCAAATGAGTCCTACTCACGACCTTCTAGGATAATTGGTTCGATACGATCAACCCTGAAAAAAAAAAAAAAAAAAAAAAAAAAAAAAAAAAAAAACGCATCCGTGATCTTGTTTCTGGCAAAAGCTACAAAATTCCACATTTTTTTATATAGCAGCTTGAAACATCTACGGTAAGGTTCTCTGATGGTGCGATTTTGATTAAGATCAATTGATGTTTTGGGGGTGTTTCCCCTTTTTCAAAAATTGGGCAATTTTTCTCAGGCTCGTAACTTTTGATGGGTAACATTAAACTTAAATGAATCTTATATATTCTGAATGAGCATCAAAATTTGATTCTTTCGATATATCCATTGTTACCAAAAACTGTGTCTTTTAGTTTCGGTTACTATTGAGCCGCATCGCTCCTTACTTACAGTTCGTTACGACGAACTGATTGACTTAAGGGAAGTTAGAGCTAATGTCCTAATTAGAACTTTCGGGGATCAGGATCTAACTTAATTATGTGGAGGAGCGAAGGAGGTCCCAACTCTGTTAGAAGTAGCCTATGATCTGTTTGTTTTTTGCCTCTAGAAAGTCAAGGAGAGATTCAACTTTCAACCTATGGAGGAGGAAGAAAGACAACCCTGTTCCCGTTTCGCAATTCTTGTACTCAGTTTTGAACTAGATCTTAAAGCGAAAACATCTTTTTGACTAGCTTGAATTTGATTCTTTGAGCTTGAAAATATAATTAATTCATTGATTACAAAAGTTTCACAATACTCTGTTACAGATTAAAGTATCACGTGACTTTTTCGTTGTACGCGATCGGATACTGCTATTTTTCGGAATGACTCATTGAACTAATTGTACGGTACCACCAACAGATACAAACTATTTGTATTTTTGAAGCTAATTTACTAATTAAATGTGGGCTAGTAAAGTAGATGGCTGAATTCGCCGTTCATAAGCTGACATTAGCTAGGTATTGGGGCTACCCTGAATGGTCTGTACGCGCCGTTGAAGTGATAAATTCGAAAAGAAATGATAAAACTAGAAATCAAAATTATTTGGTTTTTACTATTGTACACAAGATACCCAGTTCGTTAATGAAACCAACTTTGTATCTTGAATGCAATAAAGCTGAGGCAACAAAAAACTGCAAATAGGTGTAAAGACCGTTAGAAAAACTAGCGCCGAAACCAGATCAATTATATTTACTATTTACCATTTATAAAGAGATATGCGAAGACAAGCTTAAAGGACACGCGTCAGAAAATACCAATTTACAGAACGTTTCGGTATCAACCGCTCTTATTACCAGGATTAAAGTTACAGAACAAGAAATCCAGCCCGTCATGGAAGACCTTACTCAGAAAAATGATTTGAGACTAGATGAAAAACTGGCAGCTTACAGAGGCAAACAATCCTTTTCTAAGGACGCAGTTAGTGCAACAAAAACGCAAAGATCGTCGATTGCAAGTGAAGTTCGCAGACCAGATGACCACTGGCTTGGAAAAAAGGGAGGAGCTTTTGCAATTTATATCAATACGAAAATTCCTGCTTTTCAGATAAAGGTACCTGTGCTTGATGATTATGATGAGATTCTTTGGGTATTTGCAAAGCCCAAGCGCCTGCCCTCCCATTATAATGGTATAGCTGTTTGTGTTTTTTATTATTCGCCAGGACAAGATGTCAGTTCTCAAAAAGCTTTCCGGGAAAAACTTCAATTAAGCGCTGACTACGTACTGGGTAAATACCCCATGGGTGGTATGTTCCTACTTGGTGATGCTAACGAACTACGACTTGAGTCTTTGGAAGCAGGATTAGGTCTAAAACAGTTAGTTAATTGCCTAATTAACTAGTTAATTAGTCTTGCCTGGTTAATTAGTCTTGCAACAAGAAATTAAGAGTTATCCTAAGTGCTGTGTTAACTTTAATATTCAACAAGATTACAATGTCAGGCCAGTATCCGCGAAATTGGAAAAGTGGATTCACAACCCCTATCCCCAAAAAAGAGCCCCCTGTGATTTTACTGGTGTGCGGCCTATTATGATGACACCTATTTTTAGCATGATTTATGAAAGTTTCATCGCTGGGTGGCTGAAAACTTTTATTCTGCATAAAATTGACGCTCAGCAATTCAGTAATATTCCTAAGAGTTCAACAAGCCATTACTTAGTTAGTTTGCTTGATAAGATTTTAAACCATCTGAGGTTGACGCTGGGTCAACCTCATCGCGATTGACCAAAAGAAAGCATTTGACCTGATCTGCCATAGAACCCTTATCCACAAGCTATTGACAAATTTTAACGTTGACGTATATTTGATAAGAATAATTGCAAATTTTCTTTCAGGTAGAAGTAAAAAAACTAAGTATAAATCAGCCTATTCTGATCCCCAGCCAATTTACTGTGGAGCTCCCCAGGGAACAATTTTATGCCCTCTACTTTTTTTGGTTATGGTTAACGAGTTGGCAAATGATGAGTCGGATCGCTTTAAATTCGTTGATGATCTATCCGTACTGGAGCTGGGTGAAAAGAATGTTTCAAGTGAAGCAAACAGAATAATGGCGAGTTTATCACGCCAAGCTGAGGAGGGCAAAATGATCGTCAATCGTGAAAAATCGCTCGTATTAACTTTTTCTTTTTTGAGGGACTGTTCATTCCTTGCTTTACAGAATGTTTCAGGCATCATGGATATCAAACTCTTGGGAATATATCTCACACATGACCTGGAGTGGGATAAACAGACACAGGAGATGATCAAACGGGCAAACCTGGGTATCCTTTCTTTAAAACTCCTTGCTCGTCATGGTGTTCCAACCCCTCCCCCCCACCTGTTGCGTATTTTTCTTACATTTGTCAGACCGCTGGTAGAATATGCTTGTCCCGTTTGACATTACGGGGTGACTTCAGACCAGAAGGACCGCCTGGAAAGGATCCAGTACCGACCTCTTCTGGTAGTGTCAAAATCTCCCAAAGTCCCTTATTGCTTTTTTTTTGAAACAATTTTCACTTAAACTCTATCGACACGCCCTGATGAATTGTGTTTAAAATTTGGTGTCGGTATTTTGGAAAATCCACGGCTTCGTGAAATCCTCCCCCCTGAGCATCTCCCTTCGCGCCAAAGGCACTCGCGAAATGTAGCTCAACCAGTACCAAATATTTAGCCGGTACCGGCACGGCATATGTGGTATGCAAGTAGTTTTGTTCCCTCGTTCGTCAAGATTTTTAATTCTGCACCCACTAGTCAATAATTGTATATATTTATTTTCTTTAGTTCATTATTCTTTTTATTCGCTTGACTGTGTTTAGTTTGAAACTATGATATTTCGAATCAATGTTTTTGCAGGACGATGGCTATGGCTGTGATTTTCATATGTTCTGTGTCTTACTATGACAAAAACTGCCGCTGATCGGCATGACCGTTTTTATGGCGTTTGAAAATAAAATCGTTATTTTTTTTTCATTAGTTTTTTATTTCAAGTCGAGATTTTTTTTTTCAAATGAACTACAGCATTTAAAAAACAGTGCTCCTTTATTGAGCAGTGGATGAACGTGACTGAGTAAAAGCTTGATGAGTATGAGCGAGAATTAAGATTAAATAGTACCATGTTCAATGGGGCTGAACAAACTTCCAAAAGTAACTTGAAGTCAGTAGTCCTTGAAATTATAACAAATAAAATGGAGCTTGAAATATCTAATCAAAGATCAAAGTGAGAGGATTCAAGCTAGACAAACCTACTAATCGACAGGAAGTAATTGCTATTGTGCTGGTAACATTCAAGTCTAAAGACCATGCTTCTAAATTTTCAATGGAAAGCCGAAATTAGCTCGCACTGGTATTTTTGTATGTTTGGAAAACCTGACGAAATGAAGACATGATGTTCTGAAGCTAGTACGGGATAAATATGGGAATAAGAAAGTATGGTCTAGTCAAAGCCGGATCTGTCTACTTTTCGCGAGTGATTCGCTTCCCTGTCATTAACGGTCTATCGACGATGTTGCTTAATAATGTGCGCTAAAAGTTGATATGATTTCTTTGATTATTTTTTTTTCTCTTTTTTTGTTTATTTCTCTTTTATTTTTCTTCACTTATACTTTGCGTTCGCCCTGTGTTCCATGTTTATTCTTCTTCCTCTTTTTTCTTGTCTGTTCTGAGGTGTTAATTTTCTTTTGTTCCTCATTGTGGAAAATGATGATCTTTGGTCTAAATCACTCTAGTCTTCAGGATTATTTATCGAGAGCTATTGTCGGTGATGATGATAAACTAACTGTTGAGCTAAAGCGTATGAAAGAATGACTATATTCGGTTGCCGTCTGATAATGATATAAATGAATGATGTTATTGTCGGTGATGATGATAAACTGACTGTTGAGCTAAAGCGCAATTAAAGAGTTACTATATTCGGTTGCCGTTTGATAATGATATAAATGAAGAGAGTCTGTGACTTTGATCTTGGAATGTCCGAATTACCACGAGTTACCTGGCTATTTTGGAATTAACTGAAGAATTTTCTACTTGCTTGGACATTGCAGGATAGTGTGAAAAATTTGTAAATTCTAGCGAGTCTTTCTCTCTGTACTCATCTCTAGGTTATGATTTTTGCTTCAAGAACCAAGTGGTGGTTGATGGTTGGGGTATTGGCTGCCTTGTGAAGAGTAAGTTGAATTATAATGAAAGGGATGATCTTATCAAATGGATAGAGGGTCAGGTTGAAGCTTTTATTATTGCGATTAAATTTGAAGGTAAAAAGGAATAAAGTTAATATGGTGTATAAGTTGTTTAGTCCTAACTTGATTGGGACGATGTTATGGGAGGAACGAGTCATATTGCCAAGGGTGTTTTTTAACTTGAACCTGCTTAACTTGTCTAGTCATAACCTTGACTTTTGGAATGAATCATCTCTACTCTCTTGTGAGTAGTGCCACTAAAGGCTAGTTCTTTTCCATTTATTTTAGGAGAGGACATATCAAAAGTTAAATCTTTCGCAAGCACCTCCAAACTTATTGAAATTTGCATACTATATAAAAATCTAAAACGTCGGGCTTTATACTTTCCCCCAATTCTTGCTTTCCAAATTTTATTTAACCATGGACACTAATAATTCCCATTGTTCAGATGAGTTATGGTTCCTTTTTGGACTTACGTAAAGTATTACAAATTACAAGTGCACGATTTGGCCCAAATGGGGGTAAATTTTCACCACAAAAAAATTATAAGACAGTTGTTGAGTTGAAGGCATCGGAAAAGTTCATAAAATCTACAAGTTTCATAGAGCATACCTCTAAGCCGTTGTGAGTTGCTTCTGTATGCAAATCACCATGAAGTCTATGATTTATTTATTCTATGAAAATTAAAACTAATTATTAAGTAAATTAGAATTTTTTCCATTGAAGTTTCACCAACATGGATTAACTAAACAGTGCGGTATCCCTCGGCCATCTACTCTCTACGCACAAATCTAACGTTCCTTCTATGGTAATTCATTAGAATACAACACATATAGTCATACATGGCTGATAAAGGTCAGTTTTTATTTGTCAAATGGCTATCAAAACACTCCACCTTAAAATTATACCTTTCTCACTCTAGCTCAAACTTCATATATTTCAGCAAGTACAACTAATTGAGTAAATTATCTTTCGAAACATTGCAACAAAAAAGGTGGACAACTCTAAATATGTATTGGTTTCCGAAGTTCAAAGTTAGACTTTAGTGTAAAGAGCAGGGATTAAGGCAAGCGCCCCCTAAAGTATAGCGCAAATTCTGTTCGTTTTAAGGTTTAGCGTCACTCTTTATTATCATGTTATACAACTTATCTTTTTTTATTTGTTTAATGTAATAAATCTAAAAAAGAATAAATAAACAATATATGCCCTTCAGGCTAAAAATGACAGGTTAAACATAGATTGTTCTTATGGATATTTGTTTCCCTTTTGTGATTAGTGGCAATGACCTTATACCGTTTATTGCCTTGATTTCAATCATGTTTCTCTCTTGACTTGACGTTTTCAACCATTAAATTTCCGGCATACTACATGCGACCTTTGGACGTTTACACCAAACACAAAACAGTTTAGATCACAAACAGAAAAATTACTTACCGCATTATGCCAAAATAATACCAATTATTTAAAAGTGCAAGTAAACATAGTTACAGTATTCATATTACTTGCTTTTGGATCATGCACAAGGGAAAAAACCAATAAGTATGGTTAGCTTAGCTATTCAAACGAAAGTAAACGAGTTGCAATGAATCAAACGTATGTTAACTAGGAGATTACAGTGCAATTGAGATGCATGATAGTGACAGCATTCAAAAGACGGCAGTACCTGTAATTTACACGTTTGTTAATATTCCACAAGATTCTTCACCTTCTGCGTCCTCATTCTGTTTATCATTACTTTTTTCCACCACATCATAATTCCCTAGGGGAGGATTTGAGTTTTCTGGATGCATTTCCTCTTTTTGTTTCAATTCCTCTTCAAGTCGTTTAGCTTCCTCCTCCTTTCTCTTAGCCTCTTCCCGCGCCTTTTTAATTTCTAGGGCTCTTTGTCTTTGTGCTGCAATTTCCTTCTTCCGCTGCGCCTTCGCCATTTCTAATTCTTGTTGCTTCTCACGCTCTACTTTTTTTAGATCTACATCAAGGTTCACCCCACGTTGCTTATCATCCCACCAGCCACATGACCAAGAATTGTTTCCACATGCCTTCAGACCAAAACAATTAATGATTTGGAGGTTCAGTATGAAAGTAAATCAAGTCTAGAACACTAAGTGACGACATTTTATCTTTCGAAGTTAAGCAGACCGAAAATTAAGACCAATTTGTTATAAACAGGACAATTTTCTATCGTAAAAGCTGAGCCCAATAAACAGCCAGGTGTAAGGTTTCGAAAAATTTAATATTTTTAGAATACTTCAGGAGCTGATTGGACGTCATGACCAAGTCACGAACTGGAACTTAGACTTTGCACAAACTCTCCATTTAATAAGTTTAAGAGGAACACCATAGATTATAAGTTTTTGATCAAGCTTTCAAAAGCGTAACTTTTTCCGGAATAGACAGAAACCACAGGTGCTCATCTGTTTGGTAAGAAAAAACATAATTGTACAAAAATCAATATTTATCCCAGAGTTTAGTAGCTTATTCTGTCTCATCAAAATATAAATGCTAATCAAAGACTAGCTTTTTTGGATATGAATGCTGCCATGATGTATGGGAGAACGGTTAGGAAATATAAAAAAAAAAAAAAAAACTAAATAGCGAGAAAATCAGCAAAAACTGCATTAGTATTAAACTATATTTATTCCGCTTAAATTTCATTGACATTCATTTTCTGTTTTTGATTAATAGAAGTAACATCCTACTAATTAAATAAAAATTTGGGATAGACTTAAACATGCCAACATATACAAATATATTGAAGACAGTAGGGATGGTTTGATGACTTGAACAGTTTTAAGAAATTCCCCGATAAGTGCTGGTAGTTCTAGCTCAAAAAAAAAAGAAGCGGAAATTTAGACAGGAAATAAAAAACTTGAGGCGAGGGGCACTGAAAATTCGATTCCCTCGCCTTGGCCTGGGTGCATTTTAAGACATGATGGTTACACTTATTCAGATAGAAAATTCCTAGCAGGTAAACATCGTAAAAGACTTTCAGAATGGTTACTCCAGCAATGTTTGTAGATTGAGTTGATTAACATCCTCTCTAAATGAAGCGAAGAAGGAAAAGAAACGAATCGAACATGAACATTTGTGAGAAGCAGGGCTTTACCCAAAGATTGTGGGTAGCTTGTGAGAGTAGGACGGGTACTAGTGTCGACAAAAACAAAATGGCAACACCATCTAGCATTTGGTGACATTTTGCATTGTTTTAGCGTAATAACAAAAATAATTATTTTATTAATTATTATAAAAATAATTGGTGTAACTAGGGTAATAATAAGTGTCTGATCTCAGTTTCTAACAGAAAAACAATTACAGAGGTTGAACAATGCCAAATATCACCAGACACTAGATGGCGTCGATAGTTTTTTTCTGTCAACACAAGCGCCAGTTTCCACAATTTTAAGTTACCCATACTCTTCAGGCTCTACCCAACGGAAGTTGATTTTCATTTATGTCCCAGTGTTCAATTTATTCCATAAATATAAGCATTTTACGGTTAAGCATTGGCTAAAAAGGCTAACAAGATAGTCCCATAGTACCCCCTACTACCAGTGGTCTTGGTGACGGGAATATCAAGGGTATCAAAAGAAATTCATATTAAAATATTTTAAAGCCAGACTTACAAGTTTATCTTGTTCCGCCATTTTCCTGAAGATGTTGGAATAAAGCTGTTTCTCTCTTTGTGTCAGTTCCTTGATTTTGGCCTTACAAATTGCAATCTGATTAAGCGCAGCCTTGTTGTTCGGGTCTTTTGAAACAATCTTTTCAAAATCTCTAAGGGCAAGTTCGGGCTCGGCCAGAGCAGAATGAGCCTATAAAGACAGAGAATGAAAGAAAACGAAAGAGAAAAAAATTCTTAAAAAGGTGAGGACCCAGTTAAAAGCAGATCCAAATAACCGAGATTGATAGCTTAGGAATTGTTGTGCTACAATAATAAAGCTATCACAAATGGATTTTGTGCCCGAAATAGGGCCTAAGAAGGCAGATAAACTTGAGAATTGTTGTACTGCATTAATAAAACTTTCGCAAGTAGATCTTGTACCTAAATTAAGTACCAAGAAGGCGCTTTGAGTGCTTAGCTCCCCCCTCCTCCAGAACAGTAAATTTTAATTTATTCAGAAAAGTGGACAAACTAGGACTTTGAGGAATATATCTACACCCTATATTACGGGGTGGAAAGGTGTTTACAAGTTTCTGCCCTCACCTCTTCCTAGCTAGAAGACATTGACGTCTTCAGAGTTTGGAAAACACTTGTGTTACATGTAGCATACGTCCACACTATTATAGTTGCAAGCAAAAAATGAATGGGGGTGATAACTTCGAAGATGTTTTCCCAGAACCCTCTCTGGGCCATGGGTCCATTCCTCAGAGCTTTATTAACAAAGTACCCTAAAATTCATGACCAGTAACGGATCTGCATGTTACTAGTGATGGAAGGATGAAACGGCATAAAAGTTAGAGTTCTTCAGAGGATTCGAATCAAATCAGAAATCGAATGAATTTTCCCTCGACTCTCGGAACGCTTAGCCTGTGTAAATCAGCTTTTATATAAAGAATAAAGTTGCATCTTTTTCTTCAAATAAAGCTGTTACTTTATGTCGCTGAGACTGGATAATCCAATTTATATGAAGTGATTTTTAATTGCAACAACGCTGCTTAGTTGGCAGCCTTATTATGAAGCAGGTCAAGTGAATAAATAAGACAATCTTCGCTACTGCTTCATGATAGTTGTTTTACGTCATTTTGACTTCTTTTTTTTTATTAGGACTCCTTGAGAGAGTTTAGTTACAACGTTGATCTTTGTTTGAGCACATTATTAATTTGTCTTGAGGTTTGCCCAGTGAATTTTTTTTCCTTCCATTAGTTAAGAAAGTTCCCTTTCCTCAACCTATCAATAAGCCAACGTAATATTCGTATTCAGTGCTGTGGTAATACAAGAGTAATTTTCTTATTTATCTTGACCATAATCGGGATTTTTTTTCGACTAGAATAAAGATTCAGAGAACTAAGACCCACTACGTACACAAGATTTTATCTCAGTTGGGGCATGCATCCATAAATGAGGCCCAATAATTTCAAAGAATAAGAAATTACATGAATTTCTAAGAATAAGAAATTATTCTTATATAATTCTAAAGAATAAGAAATTACATGAAAAATATTACAAACTGGAGGAAGTCAAATTGGCAGAAATCTCAACATTATACAGGCCACTTGCCTGGATATCCTCTTCCTATCTCCCAAATTAAATATTAACAAGCCAAATATAAATTTTGTTATTCTGATAAACGAGTTACAGAAGAGAGAAGCCATAAATAAACCAGTTATAGAAGCAATTATTACACAAATTTCGCGTCTGTGCACGAACTAAAGCTGTTTATGTTAGAACTTGGGAATATTCATTTCCCAATATTCTCATTGAAGACTGTTTAGAGCTTCATTTTTTGTTTGATTTTATTTTTGTTGTTTCTAGAACTTCATGACATATGACATTAACACACGTAGTTACTATTCTTGATTTTCGTCGATTATCGTTATTTAACTAATACTAAACGTATGCTTTGGGACCAAATCCAAAAGAAATTTCTAAGTGTTTATATTTATCTCAAGTTTTTCATTTATTTCCATCGTTCTGTATTTTTCGTATTTGATCCACAAAGTAAATCACTGGATTAAAACACATTTAGACTCCACACAAGGAAACCTGAAGATAGTAACATCGTGAAGGTATAATCTGTCGAGTTCCTTGCTCGAGATGGCCCTTATTGGGCTACAAATTTTTATTTTATCGAATCAATAGACGAACAAGATGGGTCTCTTTGAGTGGACCACATTGCTTATTCACTTTTGACAAGGTTCTTTGCTTTTAAGTTTTTAAGCCAAAAATATGGACAAATCAAATGATTGATAATCGTCTCCTGTGTTACACTATTGTTATATCCAGACTTAATTAGGATAACTTAAAGTCTAGTGATTATTGTCGATACAATATAATACTAATACAAAAAAAAAAAAAAAAAAAAAAAAAAAAAAAAAAAAAAAAAAAGCATTCGTGGAATCGCATTGGAATCAATACTGAGGTGGGAACAGGATTAGGATCAGAATCTGGGAAATTTTATGCATCGCCACATCACTTTATATTATTTTTCTTACCACCACCCGAGAACACTTTCGGCAGATCCTCTGATAATGAACCACCACCCGAGAACACTTTCGGCAGATCCTCTGATAATGAACCCCCACCCGAGAACACTTTCGGCAGATCCTCTGATAATGAACCACCACCCGAGAACACTTTCGGCAGATCCTCTGATAATGAACCACCACCCGAGAACACTTTCGGCAGATCCTCTGATAATGAAATACTTGGCTACAGGTAAACATTTCCCTTCTGTGCGTCTATGCCAGAAGATGGGTAGAGCTCCAGGTTGAGAGAAATTTGTTTTCTGTCTTAGAAGTTTTTAAAACTTCCTCTTTCAGGATCAAGTCTACTTTAGAGTTAATTATCCAGGGACAAGTTTTATGGGGAAAAATCTTATTTAAAGACAATTTTTCCCTGGGTGAAAGTTTTCCATCACCGAACGATTCTATTCATAATGGGAAAAAAGCTTACCATTCCCCTTCTGAAGAGACCCTTTTCATTTTCGCTATCTATTTCCAATGCTTTTGTTGCACTATCCCTGGCTTCAATGTGATTCTCCATTTTCAAAGCGCACATTGCCACATTCAAATGAGCCGCTAGCAACAACTGATCTTTCTCTTTAAGCTTCTCATCTTTCAAAGCTAAATAAAAAGGAGATTTTTCTTAAGGCAAAAAATAAACATGTGATGTACGTGGGTGAGACGGGGGCTATGTCTCGGCCCCTCCCCCACCTCCCAAATCCTAAATTTCCACAAATTTATGGGCAATTCTAATTCTATATATTGTGACTGGTTTTGCTATTCGATGAATAACAGATCAAACAGGTGTAAATCCTATTTATTAGACAGTGAAAAAAAAACAATAAATAAATACTGGAAATTTCGGTCACATATACAGCGACTGTCATCAGCAGATATACTAGTATTGCTTTTTCACTGTCTAATAAAATGATTTATCCCTATTTGAACTGTTATTTATCGTCACAGAAATGCAGTGTGGCCTTCGAAAATACCTACGTTTTACTATTGACTACGATTAGCTCAAATGTAAGAAAATTTTACATTTTGTATTAAAGAGAGGAATAACAACCAGGAATTCTGATTCTTCCTAAAATATTATTGTTGGTGCTCAATAACTGGTAGCTAAAAATTCTTATAGTAATTTAGGCCGATAATTCAAGATGTAAACGTACTATTTATCCGATTATAAGACATCAGTTTTCAGCCCGAGCCTAGTTATTTTGGAAAAGGCACCTTTCATTTTTTAAGACTCCATTTATAAGATATCACAGCATATTTTTAGGGATTGCTGTGAAAATTTCATATCAGCTCCTTGATCTTTAAAGAATCATTTTTGAAAATTTCCATATAATAAAAATTAAGTAATAAAAGTTATGCTGTCGGAATCAAAAGAAAATAAGGATTCTGTGGATATGTGTAAACAGAAGAATGTAACAAAATAGGATAATTATCTTTCTAAAGAGATGCTTTTGCAGGTAAGTCAATTAAGTAATAATTTGAAGCATCACTCTAGAACAGGGGTGGCCAACCCAAATTATCTTGCAGGTCACTTTGGAAGTGCTTCTTTATTTCGTAGGCTACATATAGATTTATATATACCCATATTATATTTAGACCTATTATAGATATTTTTTGGAGTGACTAGTTGAAAAATATAGAATTTTCATTAATTATGTTAACAATTATTTTTACATATAAACATAGATAATATAATAACAATAATGATACTAAATTAACATTGTTAAAAATATATAATACTAACAAAATAATGAAATAAAAAATTAATCACAGACAAATAATTATTTCACTAGTGCGATATTTGTTCCTCCCCTTTTTCAATTAACTTTTGCAAGTCGATCTCAATTTGGGTATTTGCACATCGTAACTGGGTAATTGTAGTGTTGAAGGCTAGCGTCCGTTATGTTTATTAAATCTTTTGTGTTTGGTCAATTTCATAAAAAAAAAAAAAAAAAAAAAAAAAAAAAATGAATCGCAGGTGTGAGTTGAACCAAAAACGCTTACAACTTTTGTGCCAAATTTCTGTAATTGGATAATTTTTCTTTTAGGACGTAAATGTTAAAAAAAAAAAATTTTGATTCTGAACTTTCAAACATGCGCTTTAAATTCATTATTGCACTGTATGTCAATCAGATCCATTTGAAGATATTCTGCGACACACTCAATTTCAACATGAATAGGAGATGAATATATTTCAAAAATTTTGGTGTATTTTTTCCAACTCTAAATTATTGAATCGGCTTTCAAAAGCATCTGCAAGTTTTCTTATTTCTTTTGGATATTTGATATAACTGTTACATTTTGATTTCTTAAATTCTTTCAACAATGAAAAGTGGTGAGTATTATTAATTTTCCATAGTGATTCAAATAACAGCAATTTCTTCTGAAAAGCTCTGATGTGATTAAATGTATCGACTGTGAGGTTATCTTTTCCTTGCAATGATATATTTAATTCATTGAGTTTGTTGACAATATCCTCTAAAAAGCATAAATCCAATAACCACTCATCATTACTTAATTCTGGCAAGCACTTTCGTTTGTCATTCATAAATAAATCAATTTCTTAACATATCTGATAAATCACTGTAAACATCTTTCACGACTTAACCATCTGACTCGACTAAAGTACACAGAATCCAATTTTCTTTCAGAAAATCCTTAAATTGTCGATGCACAAGTGCATGTGATCGAATGTAATTCAGCGTTTTTATAACTCTACTTGCTTAATATGAAACATCGATAATACTGGGGCTATACAACATAATAATACAATGCTTGGACTATTTACATCGATTAACAATATTGTTAAGAATGAAACATCGAACCTGTAATGTTCGAAGATGTGCGCGCATCATGAGGGCGCAAAATATAAGTCTGATGATTCCCGCGGGCGGCAAAAATGTTTACGCGGGGCCGCATGCGGCCCGCGGGTTGGCTACCCCTACTCTAGAATAATTTTAAGAATAACCATATTACTGGTTAGTTTAGAATTTTAGCTCATCAATGATGTATAGCCCCTTTTTCGAAAATAGATTAAATACATGGTAGATTACACAAAAGATCAGGGAACAAACTCTAGGGATCATAGAACGTTCGTCCTAGCAAAGAATTAAATCTAGCCCATAATTTAACCGAACATTTTAAAAAGTATTTAAAAAACGTGTTAAGTAAGGAAGAACCGCTGATTTTACAGAGCAAGAACAAGATTACAATAACAAGTTCTGTTCTATTGACAAAAAGCTACTCCACAAGATTACACCACATGTAATCTTAATTACACCTTGTATTTACCAGACATATTGACAGCGTTATCACCTGAACTAACAATCTGTTGTAAAATAAAAAAAAAAGTCAAAAATATATTGTATAAATAACAATTTGATGGTGTTATAACAAATCAAAATCATGCTATTATATTCATTTTTTTAGAGGCGATGTAAAACGTATGAAAGCAGAATATACACTTGAATTACAAAAATGATTGCAAAATACATGAAGCTTGTATACATACAGAAATTATGACATCGATATGGCTTCAGTGTACTATTTTTTTTTCCCACAGGCTACTTTGCATGGAAGGAGTTGTAAAACGTTTTGAGGGGCTCATTCGATTGGAAATTGGATATTCCAGTTCCATTTTAGGCGGCAAATAGGATTGGGGGGGGGGGGGGGGCAGCCAGCCAATCACCCCCCACGCCAATTCTAGTCAACCTTCCTTCAAGCATCTGATCAAAACTTTAAAACAACCATTTTATTTAAAATAGTCCAAAGGTCCAATAGCTTTAATTTCGGGAATGATATGACACCCTACAGCCCGTGCGACAAGGTCTATAAATTATGGAAATTGATCATTGTTTACATACAGGTTTTATTGTTGGGAAAGAGGGACATGTCTGATCCTGGGTCTTCAAAAGGGTCCTCAGGGTGTTAAGAGAAAAACTTTCAGAGAATGTTGAACTAAATCAAAAGATATGAGGAGCATGGATGGTGTCAAAAGAGCGTATCTGCGATATCAGGAACACCCGGGGGTATTAAGTTGAAACTCTCGCAGAATGTTGGGCTAATCAAAAGACATTATGTCCATCCAGGTTGTAAAAAGGGCGCATCAACAAAGGGTCAAGAACAACTACGGGTATTAAGTGGAAAATTTTAGGGAATATTGGGAGTGGGGGTGGGGTGTGATATTGAACTACATTTTAGAATAAAGATTAACTCTTTGATTCTATTAAGGAAAGAATATAGTCAAATGAAGTGACCAGCCATATTGTAGATTCTGATTAAATTGCCCAGAGACTTAGACTTAGACTTAAGAGACTTAGTCCCTTAGACTTAACATGTGATCCTTGATTGATCCAGGTTGATACACCAGGTAGATAATGTCAAACGTCAATTTTGTAGGCTAAAAATAAACCGGGGATATTAAGGAACTGTTTAAAGCCAATGTTAATACATGAGACGAAAAGTGCCTAAATATAATTATTACTGAATTTCTCGTGGATAACTAAACACTTTGAGTTTGTTTAGTAGTAGTTTTATCTTGTACAGAAGAGAGCAAAAGCGAGTAGGATTGGTACTATTGGTACTATACAGCCCATAGGACAAACTACTATTTTCAGGCAGCTCAAGTACTCACACCTCCCACAAGCCTTCCAATTTCTTTTCTTTGTGTCTTCAGATCTTGTTTTCTTGTTATTATCTTTGTTTCCTGCCAATTAAAAGGGAATTAGTCCTTCTACTTATTAAGCATGGGCACTGTTTCTGTTTTCTGCTTCTTTTCTGTTTTCAAAGTTCCTGTTTCAGTGCTAATCATGCAAAAAAAAAACAGAAACAGATATTTTTATTTCCCTGTTCTGTTCTGTTTTTAAAATACCTATTTTGTCCTGCTTCTATTTTTTTTCTACCTGTTTTCCTTCTTTTCTCGATTTCATTTTAGTGCTACTAGAATGAGGTATTTGGGAATTTCAAACTTACAAAATAGTGTTTTAAATCGTAATTTTAAATCGTAAAGAAGAGTGGTTACACGTTTCTATTGTAAAGAAGCGTGGTTCTCTCCTTTCATTATTTGCATAAATATAGTAGCGCAAATTTATAGAGATCCTGGGGGGGGGGAGTGAATTTCTTTATATTTACGCTTTTGAAATAGTGGTAGATTCAGGCTCACTCGTCTTCTTAAAAAAGAAGTCTGAAGTGGTAACAATATATAATTTATATATCAACTTAAACATATAAGACTCATTAAGCTTAGTGTTACCCATAAAGGGCAAAGAGCCTGAGAAAATTTGCTTGTTTTCAAAAAAGGGAGGAACATCCCCTAAAATCAAAGAATCTTAATGAAAATCATACCATTAAATTCAGCGTATCAGAGAACCCTACTGTAGAGGTTTCAAGCTCCTATCTGCAAAAATGTGGAGTTTTGTATTTTGTCAGAAGAAGGCACACACATGCGTGTTTATTTGTTGTTTTTTTCCCCCTAGGGGTGATCATATGAAACCAATGGTTCTAAAAAATTGGGAGAGGGCTCATTTGAAAAAAATTAAATGTTTTAGTGCCCAAAAAGATTGGGGGGGGGGGCAACTAGCCTCTTTCAAATGAAAGTATGCTATGCAGAATTTTTCAGGCTGATCTTCTGCGAGAATTATTGCAGAAGGGAGGGGGATTTCAGCGAGAGCGAGGATGGAATTATCCAGAAGGAAATTTAGAGGGAGGGGGTTATTGTATGTGGGAGGAGCTTTCCACGGAGGAATTTACCGTGAAGGGATTGAATTTCTTATGGAGGGGGAGCCAGAATTACTGGCATTATTTGAAAAACGATCAGATATTAAATTGAAAAAAACAAGTTCTTTTTTTTTCAACCGAAAGTAGGGAGCAACATTAAAACTCAAAACGAATAGAAATTATTCCGTACATGAAGAGATAGCCCCCTCCTCAATACCTTGCTCTTTGCGCAAAATTTTGACTGTATGTCCCATTTTTTTAAGAACTGCTTCTAAAATACAAGGGCTGTTTAATTACATTAGGAAGGTTTTTTATAAGTGCTAAGAACTTTAGCGCGAAGAGCAAGGTATTGAGGAGGGAGCAACTCCTTCATATGCGGAATGATTTCTGTTCGTTTTGAGTTTTAATGTTGTTCCTTACTTTCGGTTGAAAAAACTTGTTTTTAATTTATTGGGTTGGAGAAAGTATTTTCTGCCGTAAAGCGACCGAATTTTTCAAATAAGCTATCAAAAAAAAAAAAAATAAAAAAAATGCAATTATAATTATATTTGCATCAATTCGCAAAGGGTCTAAGTTTATTCAAAATTCAGAATTTGTGAAATTTTTATTTTACTTAATTGCCAAATGAATGAATTAAATTAATGAATGAATTCAGTAGATGGCCTAGAACAGTATTTTCTGGCAAGAAGTGCCGTCAAAATATGCAAACTACCTTCAAACTATGGTTTTTCTTTTGATTTGTCTCTCACATACATTTGCTAGGAAATAATTAATCTTGAAAGGCTGTTTTAAGCCAAGAGGCAACAAAAAAATTTGATTTGGCAGTAAAAAATGTTTTTTCCCCGTGCATTTTTCTTCTTTCATACTTTTGCTTAAGATGGCTTCCGAACATTAGGATGGGGGAAGGGGCAAATCATGGTCTGGAGGGGAAGACGTCTGCGTCCACCAGCTGTTTTTAAAAACAAAAACAGCTGTTTACTATTTTTACCAAAAAACAGAACAGAAACAGGTCTTCTGTTTTTGATTGACCTGTTCTGTTTCATTCAAGCCCTGTTTTTTTTTTTTTTTGGGGGGGGGGGATCTGTTTCATTCAAGCCCTGTTAATTTTGTTTGAGTTTCTTCTGAAAAACAGAACAGTGTCCATGCTTACTACTTATGGGGTTTTTGGAAGAAAATAAGTTTTAACACAAGCGTGAAAAAAAAAGTTTAGCCTATCAATTTTACATCAAGACTATACTGATGCACTGTAGAACTTCTTTTTTCCAAACATGCAACACATTTGATACCGCGTCACAAGGCTCTGAGTCGTGTCATCACAGCCTAGTTCAGTTGCTAGTGGTCTGACAAAAAAACAATAACAGATTTTTCAAAAGGCTTCTCGTAACGGGTACATCAGAATCGGGCGTACGCGAAGGTGAAGTATGAATCTTGTGTGGTTTTAAATGTATCTCACTTTTTTTAACGGAGAGCATAGCCTTTGTCGATACTGTATTATATTCTCTCTACTGCGATACTGATGATAAAAGCATCACCACAAATGTTAGAAGCCAAAAATAGTCCATTTTGGATTCCAGATACTGATTTTCAGAAGAAGAAGAACATAAATCTGGCAAACGGAAAAGTAAAAATTTGGGTAAAAGTTTAAAATTTCCCCAACGCCAGTTTGGGAACAAATTAGTGTTGATACAGGCTTTACAAACCAATTTCAACTTCAAATTTTGCGGTACAACTGTGACGTTGAAATAAAATACCAACACATTTCATTTATATGAAATGTATATCAAAGACATTAGCGTTTTATTGACAAATGTGACAATATTGTGGCTTGGGGACTAGAAACAAGAACAAACGCTATTTAAAGATAAGAAGTAAATGCACTCTAGTACTTACTCTTTTCAAACTCCAAGAATGAGATTATTTTTGAGTATTGTTTACTAGCTAGGCTGTATTTTCCTTCTTTGAAATACTGTGTTCCTTTATCCTTAAAAATCTTGGCTTGTTCAACTTTCTCTTCAACATCAAACTCCCATGATTCTTTGGCCTTTTCAAAAGATTTCAACTCTACTTCATATTCTAAATCTGCATTAGAAGGTAAATTGAATTTCTCCATGGGTTTGGATCCAAAGCCGTAAGCAGGACTCAATTTGACTAAGGACTTCTCACTTTTTTTAAATCTGGAAAGAGTTGATATAAAGCCAGTTTTATTTAATATAAGATAAGAAAAATACAAAAAAGAGAAGAAACAAGAAATAGAACCAGACAGTAACGAAGAAAAGAGACAGCAAAAAGTGGAAGAAGAAAAAAAGCAGAGACAAAACAACCTTAGAATTTAAAGCAAATATTTTGGAAAGAAAAATGGTGACATAAAGTAAATTTAAATAGAATGTTGTAATGCATCCAAGGAGTGGGTGATGTATCCCCTTAAAATGTATCCTCTTATGAAATTTTTTACTTGATAGCCTGATGATCAGCTATTACAATTTATACAATTTGCCAGTTTTTTCTTCCGTTTTAGATCAGCTCCCCTCCCCAATAAAAATCTGAATAGGCTGAATATAATTTGCCAGTTTTTTCTTCTGTTTTAGATCAGCTCCCTCCCCAATAAAAAGCTGAATAGGTTGAATACGATTTGCCAGTTTTTTCTTCTGTTCTAGATCAGCTCCCCTCCCCAGTAGAAAGCTGAATAGGCTGAATACAATTTGCCAGTTTTTCCTTCTATTTTAAATCAGCTCCCGTTCCCAATAAAAAGCTGAATAATAATAATAATAATAACTCTTTATTTCCATAATATCTTATAGCTAGCAGCGGACGTCAAACAACAAGAAAATATAACACATGAGATCAGATAAATAAATATAAAAATAAATAAACTTTTTGACAACTTTTTATAGATTTCCTTTTCAAATAGTTCCTCATTATAGTGGTTGACGAAGTATGGAACAAACTATGATAGGTACCTTTTTGATGCCTTTCGGGGTGGGGGACAAAGGAGTTGGCACGACGAAGTGAGGGCTCCTCTACGTGTTTTTGGACGACTGATCTGTGATTCCTGGAAATCCGGTAATATTTTGCGATGGACATCAGAGCTTAGGCATTTTTTTCCGAAACGCATCGTGAGATCGTGGCACCTTCAGATAGTTTCTGAAGCCTCAGTTTCTGCAGGCCGTCCTCATAGGATGTATAATTAGCCCCAAGCATTATTTCGCTCGCCCGCTTCTGAATATTTTCAAGCTTTTCGGTTTGGATAGCCGTTAGACCTGGGTGCCAAACGGGACAAGCATACTCGGTTTGCGATCGAACATACATACAGTATAGACTGCGCATAATGGAAATTTGGATATTGAACTGTGTTAGGCAAGCAAAGAATTTTAGGCATAGGGAAGCCTTTTGGAGGATAGACTGTATATGTGGATCCCATTTCAGGTTGCTTTTGAAAATTACTCCTAGGATTTTTATTTCATCTTTAGTTGTAAGTCCAGTGTCTTCTTGGGACGGAATTGCAGATTTTAAAAAGCTAACACGTAGAATATGGCGTAGAAAGCATTACATCTTCAAGATTATGCTTTAGCTCGAAAAATATTGATGATGTGGTGATGTTGTCTGCTAGGCATACTAATGTACGTAATTATAGGCTTGACAGGTCGTCAGAAAACTTGCAGCAACTGTGTATTTGTTCTAGGACGTGGATAGAAACAACAGAAAAGATCAGTGGTCCTAAGACTGGCCATTAGGGTGCTTCGCGCCATATGTCTTGGGATTTGGATGCTTCATCCTGCGTGAGTGAAACACATTGGTTTCGATTGTGCAGGAAGCTTGCAACCATTCTCAGAAGAAACTGTCGAGCACTCATTTCTTTAGCTCGGTTAATAGCTATCAGGTGTTGGATGCTTTCAAACGCCTTTACTATATCACTGAGAAAGATTTCTGCGTGTGTCTCTTCAATCTCGAGAAGTTTCATCAGATCGTCAAGAAGACATACAAGATACTGGGAAGTACTAGTTCCAGGCCTGAAGCCAAATTGCCGAGGGTCTAAATTAGCTTCAAGATCTCCAGATAAATATTCACAGATAAAGCCTTCAAACACTTTGGAAAGTCACGGGGTTTTTGAAATTAGGCGCAAATCGTTAGGTGAGAGTGTTTTTTTTTTATTTTAGGAATGGGAGTTATATAGGCTGTCTTGAAGTAATCCGGGAATGTACCATCTATTAGACATTGATTGAAACAGGCAGCCAAAATATGACTAAGCTCCTCAGAGCAATGAGCTATCAACTCAATAGGAATTTCTAGAGGGTAACTACTCTTCCTGAGGTCCAGGCGTTTGAGCTTCTCGCATACTTCATGGGGGCGAATGATCGGAATTTGTGCAAGGGTCCATTTTCAGGTAGCTCGTGTGTTGATCATATCAGCGCTCAGAGGTTCACCATCAGAGCCGTAGATTGTCAGCTGCTTTCGAGTCCGTCCCATAATTTCCTGGACCTTCTGGTGGAATCTAGAGGGGTTAGACTTCCAAAGCTTGTTAACCACTTGAGCACCAAATTCCTTTTTAGATTTCTTTATTTTGAGACATATGACATTGCCCATTTTTTTAGCCTCATCTTGATATCCCAACTTATAGAATAGGCACGTGATTGATGGTTGGTACTATTCTAGATATTTAGGACGAATAATTCTGATATCTGATAAGGGTCATATCTAGAAATTTGTTCTTGAGGTGAATTTCAACATAGAAGGATTTAAAATTATCCCATTAGAACAGGGACAAATTCATATTCATTTTAAGCTTGGTGGTAGATCACAGTTTTGCAAAAATGTGTTCTTTTAGACCAAAAGAGTCATAAACACACTCAAACCTTATGACGTTTAGCTTAGAAGTCAATAGTTCCTAAAACTATTCCTGAAGGTCACAGCTTCATATGGCTTTTCGTCTTCACGACAAAACAGTACAATGAAAGAAAAGCAAAGGAACTAAAAAAGAACTGCCATCTGTAAAACGATATTCATTATTTATTAAAAAAATTTTTTTTAAGTTTGCACCAGCTTCAACATTGTGGCAAAAAATACACAAATTCAATCATACTAACATTCAATAGCACATTAGTCAGATCTATAATAAGGTGTAGGTTATTTTCGAAGTAATACCTTAAACTAGGTATCCTTTTCCCAGACGACACTGTCTTTCTATCACAAACAAATAAACGTTCAAATGGGGATGAGTCCATTTATTTAGACAGCGAAAACAGGCACAGAAGTCTAGATATTTCGACCCCATATACAGTGATGGCCATCAGTAGAAACAGAAATCAGTAGAAATAGAAATCAGTAGTTTATTGAACTCTTTCAGAAAAAAATCTAGTTAATGAACCGGAAGTTAATTATTTTGTTTTGTATAAATTTGCTGGTTTCAATTTTAATACTTTAGTATTTCTGCTGATGACGATCGCTGTATATGTGATTGAAATATCTGTGAAGCAGAAATGCTAACTAAAAACCAACGGAAAAAGTTGTACGTTCGATTAGTCTTTTTTTAAAGTAAAGAAAAAAAGGAACTTCGGGGCACGGATAAAATAACGATAAGATGTTGAACATTCGGAAGACAATAGACTCTACAAAGCTGACAAGGGACATTGCAAGGCAACTTTTTTTCTAGGAATATAATTTCAAAAAGGAAGGAATATATCCACCTTTCTGCAAAAGCTATTTCAACGTCCAAAAAAGCTATTTCAGGGTCCAAAAATCGCACTATTACCCTAGAACTTTCTTCCACAAAATTACCTTGGTCTAAATGAAAATACACAAATAAAAGCAGAAGAAAGATTTACTTTTCAAGAGCTACTTCAATGCCTTCGGGTATATCATGTTCTGAGCCTTCACCGATGTTAAATTGAACGCTTCTGTCATCAAACTGGATATCATTATGCCTCCCGACTATATGAACTGCAAGAGTTTTATTTAATTAGTTGGAATCATCAGACAGAAATACTAAATGTAAGTATCGTCTACTGAACAGGGGTAATAGATCGAATAGAAAATTAGCGATAATTAATTTTCCTGACACAAATACTCCCCCCCCCCCCGTTCGAAACATTTCATTTAGTGAATGATGAAATGTCAGCTGCCAAAGATTCTGATATAATGCTACCTTAAGATTAAAGCAACGTTCATAATAGTTAGAAATCTCATCATAGTTCTGCCTCAATCGACTCAAATACTGCTCAGGAATATCAGTCGAAGATTCTGACACAGTGCTACCTTAAAATTAAAACCTTGTTCAAAATAGTTGGAAATCTCGTCATGGGCCTGTCTTGATCGACTCAAATACAGCTCAGTTTATTAGCATCGGCTTATTAATCTAAAAATAAGAACTAACCAAATCGAGTTAATTGAGTTATTTTTATGATCAGCATGTATCACTGTCACAAGCGCTGCACATCTGACATGTTCACTATAATTTAATGACTACGGTTGATCACAAGCACATAAAAACAAAATTCCATCAGTTCTCTCTAGTTGTCGTTCAATTTCACGGTTTAAGAGTGTAATTCATCCTGGATACTTGTAACTGTTTTTTTTCCTGAAAAATACCAGGGTTTTTTTCACAGTTGAAACATAAATCTGCAAACCAAGAATAGAATATTGGAATCTACAGTGATGGCTTGACTTTTGACTTATGTCTCCTGCCGGGCGCTGCTCGGCGTAGAGAGAGACGTCTGCCTCCTCCATCCACTTCGGTCCATGGCAAGCGTTTGCACATCACTCAACCTGATATTTGCCATCGTCAGGAACTCGTGCAGGCTGTCAGATCATCGTTTCTTGGGTCGGCCGCGAGGTCGCTTCCAAACGGATTTGACAGGGTCGAAGTCATGGTTCGTTTTCGCAGGTACGTGTGTAGGTATTCGAAGTAGGTGTCCGAACCATCGTAGTGTTCGCTCGGCTGCTTGGGTCGAAAACCGAGACTGCTTGGTGAGCTGCAGCAGCTTCTCATTGCTGACGAAGTCGAGCCATCGTAAAACTTCGATCCTCCTCAGGCTCTTCGACTGAAAAACATCAATTGCCTTAAGGGTTACGGCTGAAGCTTGCCACGTCTCTGCCCCATAGAGAATCACAGAGCCGACGAGGGCGTCGAAAATCCGCAGCTTCGTTGTGCGACTGATGTTTGGTTTTCGCCAGAGGTGACGGTTCAGTCTGTTCATGGCAGAAGACGCTTTGGATATTCTCACTTGTAGTTCAGAAAGAAGCGAGCCATCTGAAGAAATTATGGAGCCCAGGTAGGTGAACCTTTGGACAACTTCGATGCTAGTGGTGCAATCCAGGCTAACTGAAGGATTGGCAGCAGGGGAGGATGGGTCTATGGCCATTATTTTCGTTTTAATCCACTTTATCTGCAGTCCTACTTTTGCAGCCTCTTCTTGTAGGATTCGAAGCGCTTCCAGCAACTGCTCCATGGAGTCCGCCAGAATGGCTAAGTCTTCGGCAAATCAGCATCGATGATTGCAAAATCATCGTCATCTACAGTGATGACAGTGGCAAAATTTCGTTCTGAAGCGTGGGCGCACCAAAGAACGGAGGAGACTTTGTTAGATGGTTTCCGGAGAAATTACCAATAGATTGTTTTGGGTACCCGACCGACTGATCGTACATCAAACAATATACTGTAAGAAAAATGTAGTTCAATCTCGCTTCCTAGGGCTATAAAGAGAGAAAGGTTGAGATGGCTAGGACACGATCTGCGGATGAAGAATGACAGCTTACCGAAGATTGGCCTTGTCGGACAACCGTCTAGGGACAGACGAAAAGCAGTTCGTCCCTAAATGAGGTGGGAGGATGTCGTAAGGAATTATTTAAGGGAAATGAGAATTTCTTGTGAGGGTATAAAGAGGGAGGCTTTGAAAAGTTTGGTTTGGAGGAGCGTGCATAGCTGTGTTGGCCTCAGGCGGCTAGGTACTGCAATAATTTAGTAGTAGTAGTAGTACTAAAACCTATACTTTTTGACAGTCTTATTGCGAAATAAACACCAAACGTAAGAAGTTTTGCTCAGCAGATACGCCCTAGCATTCTGACACAAGCTGTAAGTTAGAAAACTTGGTAAGAAATTCTTTACGAATAATCATTCTTCTTCTTCTGAAAGTTCAATACAAAAATCCCAAGTGAGGTCCTTCAAATAATGAATTAACAATACTAAACTAAATTTCTAAAAATAAGATAGAATACAAGATATTTAGAAAATTACGGGAAAAAATATCGAAGGGCAAGCGAGTGGAGCCAAGAATTTTTCTTGGGAAGAGGACGACGTTCCTATTGGGGCAAAGCTTAAAAGAAAACAATAGGATCAGGTAAAATATATGGAAAACTCCAGTAAATTTAGGAAATTGTAAAAAAATAAAGAATTAGAAGGAAGGGGGATAATCGGCACACTTATCTCTATCTCTTTTATAAAAAAACAATTAAATTATTCTTTTTTTCCTTTGTTCTCCCATTCTATTTTTCGCGTTTTTTTTCCATACAATAATCCTAAAAATTGTGAGTCTTTGTGCTTAAAAAAAAAAAAAAAAAAAAAAATGAAATACTGGGCTAAATAAAAGAAAATTGCTACCTAAGTCATACATCATAGCAAAATTTCGATAGATATTCTGGAAAATTTTACCTGAAGCTTATTAATATAAAGATTTTTGACGCCAAAATATCCTACTCTTTGCTACTATTTAGCGTTATTTTCAAAAACAAAATTAACCTAAACGCCTTACTTTGCGACAAACTGAACTTTCGTAAGAGCCGTGAATCTCTAAAATGACAAGATTCGTTCACCAACATAATAGAACATACAATAGAAATACAACAAACATGAAACTAAGTTCAGAGTCCTAATAGATTTAATAGAAAGATCTACCGCAATACATTTCACCGATTTTTTTTTAATTTTAACGTGGGACACTGAGCCTTTCAGGAAGATAATTTCTTAAACCACATTGGCCTGACATAACATAAAGAAAGAAAAACCAGAAAAAATGGGGTTTTTAAAGGCCAAATGAAAATATTGAAAAAACACAACAAAGCGAATATTTCGAGAGGACAAACGCCCCTCTTCTTCAGAGCAAAACAAAATAATGTATCCAAGGAAAGTGCCGAAGAAAAAAAACAACAAAAAACAAACGCAGAAAGTCAATGTGAAAAGAACCAAAGAAAAAACCAAAAACTTAAAAGATGAATAAAACTCAATAAAAGCCAAAAATTATAGTAATTATAAACAAACATCAAACAGCAATACAAGTAAGCAGTTTACCAAGATGCATGATTTTTACAAAACATCCAAAGTGCAGAAGTGCCATCGAAGGATGATATTAAACAGCAGAGAAATAAAAGAATAGAAAACAATGCCCTAGCCTACAGACAACATAAGCAGGCAATCAAACGAGTTGAACTAATTCATCGCATTTCGGATTCTAATTATTGCATTTCTGGCAGACACCCTTTGAGACCTAAGGGGTTGTGCAAGTGTTTGATTAGATGTCTGGGAAAGTGGTTCAAGGTTTATTTCAGGGATTACTAAAATATAGGCTTCTCTTTTGAGAAAACCGAAATATGACTCGTTTATTCTTAAATTACCCCAATCTCTGTTCAAAGCTAGACCTAAATGTTGGTATTTAGAAATTTCAACAGCTTATCTGTAGTGATGGACGATACCTTTGTCATGCGAAATTAGGCTGGCTTGATTAAACAAAATAGTATTGTCTGGGTTTTCAAAAATGTGTCAAAACTTTCTGGTTTTTTCCGCTTTTTAAGTGTATTATTTATTGAACTAGAGTGCTGAGTTAATCTATCCGTGAGTCGCTGATCAGTTCTTCCGATATACCAAAGACCACACGAACAAGGAATTCTGTAGACACCGGAGTTTTCACCTGTCGGGACAGGGTCTTTACCTTGATAAATTTGGGACCTGATAGTTTTTCTGGGTCTATAGTAAGTGTAAATGTTATTTTTCCTGAGATTTTTTTAAATGTGGTCTGAAACCCCTTTAACGTATGGGAGACCAAGATAAACTGAATTTTCCCTTTGATTTGTGTTTTCTGTGGAACTATCTGATAATCTTTTAATGCGTTTTGCAATTACAGAATTTATTAAACTAATTAGATAACCATTCCCAAATAAAATATCTCTAAGGTGGTTGAGCTCTAAATCCAAGAAACGTGTTGAACACATTTTCAATGCTCTATCAACTAGAGAAGTGAAAACTCCTCTTTTCACAGCAGGAGAATAATTAGAGGAATAATTTAAGTAACGATCATTATGTGTGGGTTTTCTATAGACACCACACTCGAAACATTCATCATTTCGGTGTACCAGAACATCTAAGAAAGGAAGACGCCTCTCTACCTCTGATTCCTGAATAAATTTGAGTTTTGGATCCAAGGAGTTGATCAAGTGAAGAAAAGAACCCAGAGACTCGTCACCATGCTTCCACGAATAAGAAATATCATCTTTAAAACGAACCCAAAATTCAGGTTTACAAAAACTTTGCAAAATAGCCCTTTCTTCAAGGTCTTCCATGAAGATATCAGCATGTATTGGAGAAAGGGGGGCACCCATGGAAAGCCCATATTTCTGTCTATTAAAATACCTCTATAATGGAAGTAAAAGAAGTTCTGTTACAAAGGGCTGTAAGTAAAAGAAGTGTCTGATTAGAAAGAGCAGATTTTTCTGATATAGATGGGATAAATAGGTCCTCTCGAAATATTCGCTTTGCTGTGTTTTTCCCAGTATTTTCATTTGGCCTTTAAAAACCCTATTTTTGCTCGTTTTCCTTTCCGGAAATTCTTGCTGCTTGTATGTGCCAGGAACAGACTATTTATACTGAATAACAATGTTCACAAGCAACTCTAAAAAACAAAGAAACAGTACTATCAACCCTATATGTGTAATCTATATAGAATTACAGAAGAACACAAAAAAGCTTATAACGACAATAATTCCAGTTAAAGACATTATTATGAGAAAAAAAAATTCCGCTGATAAAAATATATAGTAGCGAAATTTGGCTTTTAGGATTATTTGCAATGCTATTTATTTGACTAAACATAATTATATAAGATCTATGCAGAAAGTTTTAATATTGTTGAGTGGCGTTTTTTTTCTCCTTCTTCCTTTGTCAAGTGAATTAGAATGACTAAATTTTTGCATTAGCGAATTCTACCGATTATATACCGTGGGGCATGTGTCAAGTCAGCAGCAACAGGGTGGGACATCTTTCAAAACCTTTTTTTCATACAAAATTGCTTTCATGTTTCATTCGTGTTTTTATCCAAAACTTCATGAACGTTTAAAAAAGGCAATATCTTTTTGTTGTCAATTCATAATTTAACGTCCGGGTATAATCACACTTAACTTGCTTAAAAAAACTTAATAAACGAAAAGGTTACTGTTGACAAGAGCTCCTTCATTAGGTGATGTATATCCTTCTCCTTTTTTAAGTGTTCTTCTGAGGATTCCTTCGTCTTTAGCTTTTGAAATATCTTCCATTTTCCAGTCAAATAGTTCAACTTCAAATACGAGTGTTGCATTAGGTGGAATTCGTGGAGGACTTCCAGTTTCACCATAGGCATAATCACTTCTACAGAAAAATCTTGCAACTTCTCCACGTTTCATAGTCGCCACACCTAAATCCCATGCTTTGATCACGCGACCTGCAAAAACAGTGATATAGTGTCCGTACCTTTAATGATATTTGGTTTCCCAGTAAAGGGGCATACATACAGAAAGATATAACCAAGAGCATTAAACGATCTCAGGGATGACCAATGAAATGATTGTTATAGTTCCACCATTTAACCTAGAAAACAAACCACAGGCGATTCAAAATAAACTCCATACTCTCAGTCTTTCTGCCATATTTACACAATGTAATATTTAATTTCACCATCTAGCGAGTCAAGTTACTTATTTTTTAAATCAATAGTTAATACAACATCTAGTTTTAAATGAAATTATTTTTACTGAAACAAGTAAGATAATACACCTGACTATCCAAAATCAATACATATTACCAGCAAAAACACGTTTCAATCTATAGGCCCACTATACAAGGTCGTCAGACCCAACTCCATTAACTGTTGATCTCTACAAGATCATCGGATTTCTCCTTTTTTAGCTCTTCTTTGTTCAGACACAAAAGTTGCAGTCCGTTCCTATGCAACCTAAAACCTTTAGTGAAGATACAGAAAGGCAGCTTTTTGCCAAGTCTTAAATTCGCTGAGCTCAACAAATGAAACTTTCAGGAATAAATCCTTAGCTAAAATCAGGGAGTTGAGAAGGTACGTTCAAATTCCTAATGTTACTTCTCCCCTTCTCTAAATATTGGATAGGGTTGTAGTATTTCTTGATCTAATTTATGCTCAAGTTACGCCATGTTTTCATCTCTACTTTATACAAACCTTAACTGTATTAATTTATATTAATTAACATTATCTAGCACAAGCCACTTACTTTAACATAATTAATCAAATTAATCAAAAGAAAAAACTACAGGCCTACCAGAAAGGAAGTACCTAGAAAAGAATTTATGCGAAGAAGGAATTATACTTAAACTGAAATTACGAGTAGATTTGTCAAATAAACGGGATATTTATTTAAGATTCAGAAGATTTAAGATTACGAATGAATAAAGGTGATGTATATGTAAATTATAATTAGTATAAGTTATACTATAGGCCAAAGAGTAAAGCGAATAAATCTAATGGTTAGGGGAAATGTTGTTGGGATTGAAACTTGAACACCTTCCCCAGTCCTAATTTGATTATTAGGAAAACTCTTGACTCCTTCAATGAAGCACTTCAAAAGCTTTCCGAGTAACCAAAGTCACTTTTAAATATAGTTAGCTTTAAATAGCTTTCTAGTTCAATTAGCTGCTAAACATTTTCTTTTGGTGTTTGTCTAAGGGACAGGGTATATATTACATTTTTGTCTAAGTAGACAATGATCTACAAGCACAAGCCTTCTTGTCGTGGGGGTATAGGGAGTTACAGCCAGTAAAAATTCTTGAATCTTTTAAATTATGCATTTGAGGTCCCAGATAAAAGAAAAAACATCTGTTTTAAAACAACGAAGCTTATTTTTTCACACAAAATTTAAGGAGAAAACTCTGGGAATCGCATGAATAAAAATTAAACACAATAATTTTCTGTGGAGTACTGCATGAAATTATAGGACATTTAATTTTCATTAGATTATTTTCAACTAATAGTCTGAGGCGAGAACCAAGTAAGAAAGGGGAGATTACAAATGCCTGAGACTTCTACCACTTTCTTCTATTACCTTTTAAAATGGCAATAAAAGTTTTCCTGTCCTGCCCTTTAACTACTGACGTCAATTTATGGGAGTTGTGGGAAGGGAGAATGCATTTCTCAAAATTTAATGTGCGGGCAACTCCACCTTCTTCCAACAAAAATGCAAAATATAAACGAAAAACACTTTCAGGGGAGCCCCTCAAACCCTTCCCCACTCAATTGATGTCATAAGCTTATAGTAAACGTATAAAAAGGTCACGACAGTTTCGTCATTTTTACCTTGTGTGGTTGGACTGCTTTTGTTTTGATTTTCAAAAGTTCAGTTTTCCTTTCATACGAAATAATTGTCCTCCTTCTTGAGGGCCACCTTTAAATTCCCAGGAATACTTACCACCATAATGTTACAGGTCCTGCTTTACTTTTACATAAGGCAATTTCTTTCTTGACTTACTTGACTTAACTTAGGGCTCCTGCCGCGTTGGGGGTGGCGTAGAGAGGGTCGCAACTCAGCTCCTCCAGGCTGACCGGTTTGGTGCTAAGATTGGGGCCTCGTCCACAGCAATAATGGCCATCTCCAGGAGTTTATTGAGACTAACCTTCCGCCTGGTCTGGGATCTGCCCCTCGGGCGGGACCAGCCATGAGTTTTTGGGTCGAGATCATAGATTATTCGGGCTGGGGTTGTCGTCAGCACACGTAGGAGGCGTTCGAACCACCTGAGAGTAGGGCTCGGGGGCTCAATTGCCATTATCTTAGTTTTGAGCCAGTTGATTTTCAACCCCACTTTTGCTGCCTCTTCCTGTAGGACTTCCAGCGCGTCAGTCAATTGGTCAATTGAGTCAGAAACGAGAGCAAGATCATCTGCGAAGTCGGCATCCGTCAGAACCCGATCTCCAAACTGCAGACCAAAGGGCAGGCGATTTGTAGTTCGTGTCATGACTTAGTCTGTGACGCAGTTGAAAAGCTCCGGGGCAGCAGAACACCCTTGGCGAACACCGCTTTTGATACCGACTGGCGTGCTCCGTTTGCCATTGACTTGAATGCAGCTCTCCATCTCTTCGAAGAGCTTCTCAAACAGCTTGCAGTATTTGTCAGGCATCCCAGTAGATCGAAAAATCAGCCAGAGCGAGTTGCGATCCACCGAGTCGAACGCAGCCTTGTCAACAAAGGCTAGGTAGACTTTTATCCCAAATTCGTTTGTCTTCTCAATTAGCTGGCGCATAGTAAAGATCTGTTCTACAGTGGAACTCCCGGGCATAAACCCAGCCTGCTGGGCTCTCCTCTTTCTTCGGAGGATATCCGTGCATCTATCCAGCAGGTTCATAGCAAATAACTTTCCAAGCACTGAAAGAAGCGTTATGCCTCTGCAGTTAGAACAGATTCTATTGCTCCCCTTTTTCTTCCAGAGGGGCAGGATTATGCCAGCTTCCCAGTCCCAGGCGTGAAAAGTTTCTGAGTCATTTGTAAGCAGTTCCTGAGTGTTGGCGGCAGAGCTGGTGAGTTCCTGGTCTATCTGCGCTACAGATTCGGCATTGAGGAGGCCTGAGAAGTGGTCTTTCCATCCGCTGACCTGGGCAGCTTCGTCACTAAGTGGTTGGCCGTCAACGGAGATAACAAATGCAACCGAGGGTGCTTTGTCGCCAGTGAGATCACAGAGGTGCTTGTACAGATTGCCAATGTCACCTTTGTTGGCTGCACCCTCCAGTTAATTGCCTTCCTTTCCACAAACAGCTCCTTGTCTCGCTGTATCGTTTGTTACAGACACCATTGAGGCTTCTATAAGTCGGTATGTCACCCTGTAACCTCGCCTTGCGTTTCTGCTCTATGACGTCAAGCGTATCTGACTGGATCCATGCATTATTAGCACGCTTTTTCCGTCCGACATTTACTGTCACTGACTCCAGGACATTCTTTTTTAAAGAGAGTCATGCGTCCTCACAACTTTCAAATGGCAGGAGTGCGTCGAAGCGGTTCAAAACATCAATGGGGCATTTGGACCATGTCTCCTGCTCGCAGAGGCGAGAGACATCAATCTTGACTGGTCTTGGTTCTGGGCTTTGAGCCTTAATCGTATGCTAGCGACGACGAGGCGATGGTCTATGTTACCAATCTCAGCCGCCCTGTACGTGCGGCAGTTGCTAATCCAAGACCTCCATCTCTGTGAGACGATGATGTAGTCGATCATTTTTTTGGTACGGCCATCGTTACTGCACCACGTACATTTGCGGATGTCCTTCCTTGCGAACACGGTGTTCGTAATCACAAGGTTGTGCATGCTGCAGAGTTGTAGGAGCCTTAGCCCATTTTCATTTAGAGAATCTGGTACAACTGGTCCTATGACTAATTTCTTTCGAAGGAAACAAGTTTTAGCCATTATAGAAGGAAATGCGTTGCCACAACTGGATTTTAACTCTAATCCTTGCATTCATAAGGTAAGTATCATCACCACTGGATCGTGACAACAAAGGTTTTGCAATACACGACCGTTACCAAAGTCTTGAACGCTACCAAAGCATTGAAGCACTTGGTTCAAATGCATTGAACCAAGTTCATTGAAAGTGTGTGGCAATGTCCTTTGTGCTAGTTATCCTGCCTGACCCTCTCTTCGCAGACACAAGAGACATTTCATGGTTTCTTCAAAAAGATTTTGAGTTAATCTCGTAATTAGTAGGTTTCTTAGAATGAATAAAAATTAATTTGCCATTTGCATGATATACTCACCAAATGGACTCTCAGGAAGCTGAGAGCCTAGTGACCTAGGTCAACTTAAGTATATTAACGCAGTTCCTGTAATCTCTCGCTCGCTTTTATAAAGAGCTTTTGCTTGCAGAGACATACGGTATCTAAAGTTTGCACTTGATCACTAGATGGTTTGAACCAAATATCGTTTTCCTACAGAACTGTGTTTAGTACCGAATCAGGCTTGTTAGTGGCCAACTGAAGACGGTCATCTTTGACAAAACAACATCTTTGACATTGCAAATGTTGAAGTCTCTCAGAATTTCATATATTGTTATGGGTCTATCTTTAAATTTGAGATACTTCCTCTTTCAAGTTTCAAGACAGAGAATCAAGTCTAATCTCCTATGAGACAATCTTGAACTTCTGCAAGCAATCTGTAAGGCACTAGAGCAAAATACGTAGCTATGCAGTTTGCCCCAAGTCTCTAAAAAATTGGTCCAATCATAGAAAATTGACACAGTGATCAGAATCAAATACAGTACGTTTTGCCAAACCTTCAATTCACCAATGAAATCAACTGAAGATTCACCAACGATGGATCAAATAAGATCGTAAACTAGTATTATATATCTAGTATCAAAAACTCTGTTTCCCAACTATTGCTGTGAATGAGAAAGGAGAGATAAAACTAAATTTTCTAAATATCTTGAGAAACAAATGAAAATGGATGAATCATTTTCTGGACAGTATATTTTGGACTTATTCGAGGTATATCTTTATACGCAGCAATGGCACCACTACTTGGTGAGGCCATATTTCCTGGTCCAACACTTTTATAACTAAAAATACAATGTTCAGCTTCTATATTTATCGCAACACTTTAGCTACAGCTAAACGACGTACACAAAACAGTTCAAATCCTATTTGAACTGTTATTTGTGCGTCATGGAAGGGCAGTGTGGTCTTCAAAAATCCTTATTGTTAAATAATGCAGTATTAATCAGGATCACATCCAAAAACTCAAGAAATTAAAAACTCATGCATGCTTTTAACAATCAAGATTTATGATATTGCTTTATTTCCTTATTCTTTATTAATCAGTTTAATTGCTAAATTCCAAATTCGTAAATGTGACAAAAACAAGAGATAGCTTAAAATTACATTAACTGCTGAGGAAAAACACTTACGAACAAACAAAGAAAACTTTTCTTACCTTTTCCAAGAACAAAGTCAAATTTATCTCCTCTGTCTCTACTGGAATCAAACTTAGTTCCATCAGGGAGCTGACCTAGATAGTGGACAAAAACTTGCTCTCCTTCGAAAGGACCATCATCGCCAACACCTTCTCTCAATATTTCTTTTAGGACTCCACCATCAACATTTGGAGTTATATCTATAGCCCCTGCACCAGGCACTATCAAATCTTGACTTGACATGGTAGAATTAGTTTGACCAATGGTGACATCCATACTATCTTCCGATGCCATTCTGGAAACACTGGAAAAACAAAAACAAAGTTACTCCATAGCAAAAGTAAAAACCTCACAGGCTCCAAGAATGTATCTGCTTCATAGAAATAAAATTGCAGAGATCTCAAGAAAATCCTTCTTTATACAATAGAAAAAAACAAAAAACAGGTAGAATTCCAGAGTTGTGTTTTCAGACACAGGGTTTGAAGCATGTTTTGAGCGGGTTCGACAAAAAATCGTTTTCAAATTCTGTGTTCAACTCTGCAAAACTAAAGCGTTTCCATTTTACGAGTTCCAAGCGTGTTGGACACGGGTTCTTCAAAATTTTAATGCGCTAAAATAGCATTGTTGAAAACAGATTCTGAGAAGATATTCACCGTGTTGAACGATAATATTCACAACCTGTGTCGAACTCCGTGTTGGGTGTGGGTGGCCTGAAAACAAGGGTCAGTTCTAAAAGTTCATAAAGGTCTATTGCAGCTGCAGCTCATGAGCCAAAGTTTCAGAATAAAATATATAATTATGTCCATGTAAAGACAAAAAATGTAGTCTGTTCATGTTTGCATTCAATTAGTTATTTCTAGAAAAAGTTCTATATGTACAAAGCAAGCATAAAAAAAGGACATTAAAGAATGTTTTTTCTTAATCTTTGTATTAACAAATTTTCAGTGTTAATTACCCAAATAATGATTCAAGACAATTCTCTGCAGCTATGGATGTGTCTCATGCGATAGTGAAACAAGACCTAGAAGCTCATATGATGTTACTTCGAGTAGAAAACGCTCTATATCCTATCAGGTTAGACAGAAACACCTTTAATATGAAATAAAAATTCTAATGTCTCATCCCTACCATACTTGTATTACATCAGATAACAATTTTAGGGGAGGCAGATATCATTGCAGCTTTTCGTTTGCAGGGATTACATCAAGGTTGGGAATCCTAAACTATAACTTTAGCAATTGGCCACATTTGGTTAAATCCTGCCAGCCGATTTCCCTAAAACAAAAGCTAGTTCAGGCGCGAATCCTAGAAATGCATATCTGTGAGTCTATATAATTCTGATGCCTCTTTCTAGCATTTGAGCTGATACATCATTTTTTTTCTTTTTTTATCTAGCACTTGCCTTTGTAAGGAAATAGAGGCAGTGGTTAAGCTGACTACATTGCATTAAAGACAATAAGGATCTATTCAAAATGCGTCTTACACCTTCACCTGGGTATTGGTTATGTTATACAGCAGAAGAAACTCTGCAGCAACTCCTGTTTTGAGTGTCAGGCAAGTCAGCAAAAAAAAAAACTAAAAGAAGATCTAAATAGGATAGATGTAACTCTAGATTTCTGCTAAAAGAAACAGAAAGGGAAACTTTCTTACAGATTCCAAAGATGTTGCAGTCACTTGGTACCATCTAAAGCAGTGAGAAACTGAAAGGGAGCCCAGAAAGCCCCATTTAAAAGAAGAAGAAAACTTAATAGAGAAGGATATTGCAGACCACGATACAACATCAACACTTTAAGAGATTTATAAAAAAAAATTCTTTTGAAAATTTATCACGATTTATCAGCAGTCAACCCAACCAATCGTGCACCAAACCTTCTTCAACCACACTGTGGTGTTTTTTTGGGGGGATGGTAAAGTCCTAACTTAACAAGAGTGCATACGGTCTGGTATCATAATTTCCTTTTGTTAGTATTAAAGCTCATTCCAATAGGCAATGCATAGAACACCCCCCCAAAAAGTCCCCCCGGACCCTACCCCCAAATATTACCGAAAATGTTCCGCATACGCCCCATCTTTGCTGGTTAAGCTCACTATCTCAAAGCTCACATAATGGGCCAAATTCAATGGATAACATAGTGGTGGAGGTGGGAGCGTTTGTCTCTATCCATGATGAAAATAAAATGACTTTCAAGAGGTCCTTTCTAGGAGGTCCCTTGCTCCAACTCCTCCTTCACAAAACCTTGGAATATACTTAAAAATTTCTCCTGATACCCCCTTTGATATAAAGAAGATAACTCTAATAAGGGTTGGAATTTTCAAATTGTTAAAATACATGTTTTCTTTAAACATTAACCGTGATGGATCTTTGCTAATAGCTCTCCAAGATTCAAAATCAGCAGAAATACTAATTAGCTTAAAAACCCTTCTTAACATCCCAATAAAGTCTGCTCTATGGACCCTAAACTACTACCTAATAAAAACAGTTGTGTATAACATCCCTCCAGAAATACCTATTCAGGAGCTAAAGGAAGGGCTCTCTGAAACAGTTGCCAACCCTATCCCAGTTGCAGATGTCACCCAACTGGGCAAACCAGATACTAATGGCCAAAAGTCAAGCAAGTCTTCCTTTTTCACACTTAGAGGAAAAAACAATATCCCGGGCTAGATATTTCTCTTTGGACAAATGAAACCTTACAAGCCCTACAAGCTAAAGCCGATCCAGTGCCAAAAATGTCTAAAACTAGGACACACAACAAACAAATGCAGTTAAATCTTACAAACCATATACCTCTTCATACTAATCTCTAATGCAGTTCAGTCTATGAACCTACAACAGCCACGGAAAGCAAAAATCATAAATGAATTAGCAAACATGTACCTACCCAATCACTTGCTTATTCAAGCAAATAAGGATCTTGCTTTACTCCTAGCAAATCTAAACATTGACACACAGTCAAATGAAAACTAAGGCAATAAATCAGCACATCTCAATACTTCAGTGGAATGTACGATCACTTTCAGAAAATAAGTTAAATGAACTAATATCTTTTATGAATAATAATTCCATCAATACTGCTTGCCTTCAGGGAACCCACTTGACCAAAAACCAAAAAATAAAATCTCCAGGATATACTATCCTGAGAAAGGATAGGTCATCACATGGGCACCCATAAGAGGGGGAGGGGGGTTCGCCCGTCCCCCCTGGCTGAATGATGTTGCCTTATTTTTATATTTTTGTTCTGAGATTTCTATTATATAGCATTAAAAGCGTCAATTAGACGAGGTTTGCCCCCCCTGGAATTCAGCTTATGGGCGCCCATGGGTCATCAGAGAGAAATGGAGGTTGTGTAGCTTTAATAAGAATAATAATATCAAATTTTGTGGCATTAACTTTCCAAATTTTTTAAATGATGTTGATACAATTGGAATTAATGTTTGGCTGAATAATACCAGAACTTACATAATAAGCTTTTATAACCCTAATGACCAAACTACAGATGCAATGGATTTCTTCAGCTATATAAGTAATTCTAATACGCTAAAAATCATAATTATTTGTGGAGGTTTTAATGCTTACAGCCTTTTGTGGGGGGGGGGGGGGGGTAAGTCAGCAAATAAAGCTGGTAAGTGTATTGAACGTTTCATCTCAAATAATACTGAATTAATAGTTACTACCCCTCCAAATCTAAATATATATTTCAACCCCAAAAGTGGCAAATTTTCCACAATTGTCCTACAAATTGTGTCAATAAATGTGTAATGTGTAATTGTGTCAATACAAATTTATATAAATAAAATTGATAACTTTTGCACGGACCACTTTGCCATAGCTTCTTCATTAAATGAACCCACTAAAATTCTGTGACATACCCCCAAATAAATTAACACTAAAGCAAATTGGGCTATTTTCAAAAATAAGCTCAATGATGAAATTACAAGTCTCACCCAGGTATCATATGTTTCACTTGTAGCAGCTGACACACATAGGCTACTGAAGTTTTGGCATCCATACTAACAAATACAGCTAATCATGTTATCCCCAATACAACAACCAGGAAAAAAAATATCCCTTAACACACTCCTCAAGCATGGTGGACAAATGAATGCCAAAATAAATGGAGAACAAAAAAGGCAGCTAGGTGAACAAATCTAAAAAAAAAAAAAAACATCTCCTGCTATATATTTAAATAAATTACAATCAGAGGCTAATTTCAAGAGGGCTATAATAAATGCTAAATATAATTACTTGAATAATTTTGCAAATAGTCTTTCCAGAGAAACACGTGAGCCAAATATACATAAACTCATAATTTGTGGGAAAAAAACATACCCCAACCTACAACAGTATGAGCTATTATATAATACCCATTATGATAATGATAATGAAAAGACAAACTCATTTGCAACACATTTCTCAAATAAGCCAAGATCAAATAATAACAGCATTACCCCCCCCCCCCGCAATCTCAATAAATCCTATATACCAGCCTCGCCCAGGCTCAGAATATATAACCCACCCGTTCTTAATTCATGAATTGAATAATTCAATACAACAAATTAGGGCTAAGGCTACTAGTAGCTACGAAAACATACACCGTGGATAAAGAACCTCGCCCCTTCTTATAAACAGGAACTCCTAAATTGCTATAATCATGGTCGGGACACAATGACATAATAGGGCAAAAAAGGGACATATTTTAGAAATTTGGGACATAAAAAGGACATATTTTGCAAATTTATGACATAAAATAGAATATTTCCTCGCTGGATACATATTTTTGTATAAAAAAAAATCCATTTTTCACCAAATCAGTATTAAAACTACTTGTCTAGCACTAAATTTACTTAACTACTACTAACAACTCACCGCAGCACCAAGCCACCTGAGGCCAACACAGCTACGCACGCTCCTCCTTCACCCCAATCTATTCAAAGCCTCCCTTTTTACACCCGCCCACGAAGTTCCCATTTCCTTTAAATCTTTCTTTATGACGTCCTCCCACCCCATATAGGGACCACTTACTTTCCGTTTAGCCCTAGATGGATGGCCGAAAAGAACAATCTTCGGCAATCTATCATCCTTCATCCGCACAACGTGCCCTAGCCACCTCAACCTTTCTTTCATTATAGCCCTAGAGAGCGGTATTGAACCACATTTTTCGTATAGCCTATTGATTGAAATACGGTCAGTCAGCCGGGTACTCAGAAGAATCCTTACGCAATTTCTCTTGAAAACATCTAGCAAATCTTCATCCGCTTTTCGGAGCGCCCATGCTTCACAGCCATATTTGACCACTGTCATCACTGTAGCTTCTAATATTCTAATCTTGGTTTGCAGACTTATCTTCCTATTCTTCCAGACTTTTTTTTAACTGTGAAAAAATACCCTGAGCCTTGGCTATTCTATTTTTAACATCTTCACTGCTCCCGCCACCTTTACTAATAATACTACCAAGGTAAGTGAAGCTGCCCACTTGATCAATCTTTTCATTACCCAACGTCACCTTTTCATCTTCACTTATTCCTAGCCTTAGTGACTTAGTCTTCTTAACATTAATTTACAAACCTATTCAAGCACCCTGAACTCGCAAAACCTCTAAAAGTTCATTCATGTTGCTCACACTTTCATCTAGGATGCTTAAATCATCAGCATAATCCAAGTCCAGGAGACTTTTTCCTCCCCATTTGATTCCGTGGTCCCCCCATTGCCTTTCCTGTGCTCCTTAAAATAAATTCCATCAAAATAATCCATACAAAGGGGGATAGAAAACAACCCTGCTTAACTCCTGATTTAACACAAAACCGGCTGCTAACCTCATTTACTACCTTAACCGCAGCAGTATTATTCTCGTACATAGCACTAATCACTTTAATGTATTTGTCTGGTATACCATACAAGGATAAAACCTATACTAAAACTCTTCTATCAATAGATTCGAACGCTTGCTCATAATCTATAAAACTGAGGACCAAAGGTGTTTGAAAACTAAGGCACTTCTCGAATTATTAGCCTCAGAGTGAAAATTTGGTCGACGCATCCTCTACCTTTTCTAAAACCGCACTGCTCTTCTCTTAAAACTTTGTCTACGGCATCTCTCAGTCTAAAAAGCATCATATTACTAAGTAATTTACTACCTACAGAGACCAGACTAATGCCTCCAAAATTACCACACTCACTTTTTTAACCTTTCTTATAAAGTGGCAAAAGTAAGGCTTTCATAGACTCGTAAAGTACTCCCCTTTTTCAAAAATCATATTCATAATCTTTAGTAACTTTTTTCTAACTTCAGAGCCACCATATTTAAGAAACTCATTTACCACCCTATCAGCACCTGGAGCCTTATTATTCTTCAATCCTTTTAGTACTGTTGCTAATTCCTCCTCACAAAACAAATCTTCCTTCACATCCAAGGTATCACAAACTTTTTCATTTCCCTCTATATTTTTTCCTGCGACTCTATCTTGGTTAAGCAAATTCTCAAAATGTTCGGCCCATCTCTCTTTAGTTTTTTCCTTATCGCTAATTGCGACCCCAGTCCTATCTTTAACTGGTCCAAGTCCTGATTGACTACTCCCTCTCAATTTGTTAACATGCCAGTACAATATTTTTCTTTTATGCCGTCTAGCTGCATTTTCCAGATCGTCGGCAATTTTATCCATGGCCTCCACTTCACACCTCCTTAGTTCATATTTTAATGCTTTCTCCACTTTCTTTACATTTCTTTTGTTTTCATACGATCTATCACTCAGATAATTCTTGTACAAGTCCTTTCTCCTTTCTATTAAATATAAAGCTTTTTCACTAATATTCTTAGCTGCAGTTCTAGCTTTCTTCCCTAATACACCTTCAGCAACTTCACAAATTATTTTTCTAAAATTATTCCAACCATCTTCCACATTATCAAATTTTAAACTCTGAAGTTTGGTATTCAACTGTTCCTGGAAAGTTTCTCTCAAATTTTTATCCTGGAGTCTACCAGCATCATAAAGTCTTATGAAACAGTGACCATTTCGGAGCTTCAGCTTCAAACGGAACATCGGTACTGCTAGATGCCGCTACTTACTCTTAACATCTATAGCGGCACTCTTACATATCATCGCGTCCTGTTATAATTCTGCAATTTTTTGATATACTGCAACCTAATAAACAAGGTTTGCTGTCTTACCATCACGTGAATACAATGTTAACTTATGAGCCATTTTATGACCAAACACCGTATTGGTTATAACTAGATTGTTATACCTACCTACAAAATTGCAAAAGTCTGTATCCATTACTGTTTTCTTTTCCTACACCAAATTTACCTAACTACTTATTTTCTATTAATTTTTTTACAAACGTTATTTTTTTTCAAAGGTTATTATTTTTCGGAGTTGCTTGCTTTTTCCCGCAGACAACTATTTGCAGATACTCATGAAATTCTTTACAAGTTTGTATTCTTTCATCTATAAACGATTTTATTTCTCCTTGTTTTTACGCTACAGTCAAGATAATAGGCAAGCAGGCACTTTTTTAGTTAACAATCGCTTCCGTCTTCCAATAGTCAGGCAAAACGTCTATCTATTTATCAAGTATTATTAACTGAAAATAGAAAGTTAGCAAAAGAAAAAAAAAAATAGATTCTTGGTGATCTGGAATCAATTTTGATATCAATAGATGTAGGCCTACCAAAAAATTAGCTTATTGTGCTGATTCCAAATATATAATATTTTTTAAGTATAGAGTTACCCATTAGTGGGTCTGAAAAAAATTGCCAAATTTTCGAAAAAGGTGAAAAACACCCCATAAAAGTCAAAGAATTTGAATGGAAATCACGCCAACAGATTCAGCGTATCAGAGAACCCCAATATAGAGATTCCAAGCTCCTATCCATAAAAATGAAATTTTATAGTGTTTGCCGAAGAAGCATAACGGATTCGTGTTTATTTGTTCTTGTTGCTTTTTTCAGGGGTGATCATATCGAACCAATAAAACTAAAATTTCGCAAGAGGGCTCGTTCAAACGAAAATTAAAAGATCTAGTGTTGTTTTTAAGTGACCAAAAAATTGGAGGACAACTAGCCCCCGTCCCACACCCTTTTTTCCTGAAAGTCGTCTGATCAAAATTTTGAGATAGCCATTTTGTTCAGTATTGTTGAAAGGTACAATAGATATGTCTTTAGAGATGACATGACCCCTCAGAACCACCAGAGGAAGGGCCGCAATTTATGAAATTTGGCCATTGTTTACATATAGTATTTGTTATAGGGAAGAATACCGACATTTTCCAAGGGAGGAAGGAGATGGATTCTTCTAGGGATGGATTTTCTATAGGGAGAATTTCTCATTGGGATGGAAGTTTCTGGGGGTGAACTTTTCAGGGTAAATTTTACATGGGGAGAATTTACCAGAATTTGTATACAGAATGTTTGTTATTTGTCTTTTTTCTCGTTGTTGATCCCATTGTACATGTAGAGGGGCTCTGAGGGAACTCTCAGGCAAAAGTTTTCAGCAGTTGGAATTCTCTTGGGATCTTTTTTTTTGGGGGGGGATTTTCCACGGGAGAAATTTCCATGGGGGGGGGGGGGGAATTATCACCAGGAGAAATTCTTCATGGAAAAATTCAGGGGGATAAACTTTCCGGGGGGGGGGGGGTATTTTCCAAACAGGGATATTCGCCAATGACCTTAAAAAGGATCAGGAACTAAATGAATACAAGTCTTTCTTCAAATAAAAGTATGGTAAGGAGTATTTTTCAGGCAGAATCGTAAGCAAAAAAAAATTCTGGGAAGGATTCGCAGCAGGGATGGAATTGTCAGGGGGTAATTTCCCAGAGGAAGAATTTTGCATGGGAGGAACTTTATAAAGAGGAATTTTTCGTGGAAAAATTTTCCACAGAGGGGGTGGATTTCCTGGGATTATCTGAAAAACGATCAGAAATAAATACAAAAACTAGTTTTTCTACCACAAAACTAGTGATATTACAACTTAAAACTTACAGAAATTATTTCGTATATGACGGGGGCTACTTCCTCCTCAATACCCCCCTCTCTAAGCTAATGTTCGACTTTTTGTCTAATTTTTTAAAGAACGATTCTTGAAACACAAGGGCCGTGCCACCCTTGAAGTGCCCCCCCTCTCCACCCTTGGTGGAAACGGGTGGAACCACCCCTTCCACACACGTATTCTTTTCCCTATATGCATCCAACAGAAATTTTGTTAAAAATGGTCCAAAGAACATACAACACTGCTCTTGATGTTTATACAGCCCATAACGTCCCTGGGGCAAGGGTTGTAAGTCATACGCCAGGGGCATATACGGTTTTAGAGAATGGGTAGTCGTATAAACTTCAGATGGGGCTCATTTGACTAAAGTTTAGTGCCCTTTGTAAGAGTCAAAAGTGATTTGAGTGCAACCCCCCCCCTCCCCCCGCGCCTATCAGTTCCGAAAACCAGCATCCAATCAGAATTTGTAGACACCTAGTTTGTTCAGCATTGTAATTATGCCTTTGAGGATGTCACCCCTCTGATTGAAGGGCAACCCAGCTTACCTAGCACTCCGCAACGTCGCTTGACTTCTGGATTTACCTTATGCCTTGCAGAAGATATACTCTTAGCTGCAAAGAGTTTTCACCACGAATGATGATGCCAACCCACGTGCTGGGCGCAACTGCCGAGTGGAGCCCTCAGCAGTAGGATTAACGTATACTATGACACTAAGTTTTTTACTCCTTATGTGCTCGTATGACTTTTGTGCTTTCACAGTAGTTCATTTCTTTTGGTCGAGGTAAATGAATCTTTTTCGTTTTCATTATATTTGCTGTTAATTGATCACTTTAAACGAAGTTTACAAGTAGTAAAAAAACTAGTTTCTGATATTTCAAGATGGACATATTATAGACAAAATATGGACATAATTTGGCTAAAAAGGACACATTTTTGGATGCTCAAGGGAAATATTCATTGACCAAAAGTTGGCAACCCTGTACCTCATACTCAAACTGGTTTCAGGAAACACCACTCCTCGGCAGATGCTTTTATCTTGTTAACAAATGCAATAAATAAATCCATATCTAAAAATAATGTCCTAGCTGCTGCATTCATAGACTTTGAAGGGGCATATGACAATGTGAACCACCAGGTCCTTTTAGCTATTAAATAAAAAAACAAGTTTTCTCAACTGAAAGTAAGGAGCAACATTAAAACTTAAACCGAATAGAAATTTTGTTTGACAGAGTCAAACTTTAGCGTAAAGAGCAAGGCGTTGAGGAAGGGACAGTCCCTTTCATATACGAAGTAACTTCTGTTCGTTTTAAGTTTTAATGTCGCTCCTTACTTTCAGTTAAAAAAAATATTTTTTTAATTTAATTTCTGAAAATTTTTGAAATAATGCAGCTTTGATTTTGGCTCACTGTACAAGAATAATCAAAACGAAATTTGCATATTAATTTTACTTTTTTTTGGCTAAATGGCTCTCGAAATTTAGTCAATATCTCGCTCTTTACTCTAAAGTTCGAATTTTGTTTGAATCACAAACCCCTGAATCGCAAAGGTTGGTTAAATAGAATAAATAGCTCTCTTGAAAGTACTAAAAAAAAACTGTAGCATAAAGGGCGAGGTATTGACTAGGGGGCGAACCCCCTAATATATATAATAATTTATCTTCGTTTTAAGTTTTAGGATCGCTCCGTACTTTCAGTTGAAAAAACTTGTTTTTTTATGTAATTTCTTATTGTTTTTTAACTAATGCTGGGAAATCCAGCGCCCCTTCATACTAATGTCCCTTCCCCAAAGGAAACATCTTCAATGGAAAGATCCTCCCCCGTAACCCCCGCCGCCGCCCCCCCACCAGAAAAAAATCCCTCCTGAAGCATCTGTAAACTTCCCATTAACCAATACTATATGTAAAACATGGGCAAAGTTCATAACTTGCAGCCCTTACCCCGGGAACTGTGGAGGATTAAGTCATACTCAAAGACATATTTATTAGATTTTCGACCATGCTGAACAAAATGGATATCTCCAAATTTTGATTGGGTGACTCCGGGAAAAAAATGAGGATGGGAGGGGGCAGTGGCAGATCCAGGGGGGAGGGGCGAAGGGGCACCCCCTAGCGTAGTCTAAAGTAGTGTAATTTACTTAATTAACTCAAGTTTGCGTTAATTAAACTTGCTCATAACGCAATTTTATCGGATAAACCTATTTTGCACCCCCCCCTGAAATTTTTTTTTCGGATCAATCTATTTTGCGCCCCCCCCCCCCTCAAAAAAAAAATCCTGGATCCACCCCTGGGAGGGGGCCAAGTTGCCCTTCAGTTTTTTTGGTCACTTAAAAAGAGCACAAGAACTTTTAATTTCCGTTCAAATGAGCCCTCTCACGATATTCTAGGACTAATGGATCGATACAATCGCCCCTGGAAAAAATACCAAAAACAAACAAACAAACAAAAAAACAAAAAAAAACGCATCATTGATCTTATTTCTGGCAAAAAATACAAAATTCCACATTTTTGTAGATAGGAGCTTGAAACTTCTATAGTAGGTTCTCTGATACGCTGAATTTGACGGTGTGATTTTCATTAACGTTCTATTACTTTTGAGGGCTGCTTTCCCCTTTTTTCGAAAGTATGGCGATTATTTTGAGGCCTATAACTTTTGATAGGTATATCGAAACTCAATAAAACTGGCATATTTGACATTAATATAAAAATCTGATTTTTTGATGCATCTATTGTTATTAAAATTCTTGTTTTTAGAGTTTTGGTTACTATTGAGCCGGGTCACTCCAGCTGTTTGAAACTTACAAGTCTTGGATTACCCCCAAAGCTAGTACCCTTTATAAAATCTTTCATAAAAAATCGAAGTTTCATTGTTTGCGTAGGTTCAGCCTTCTCAGTCCTCACCCAAAACTACAATAACTAAAGGTCTTACACAGGGTGCGATAAGATAAGATATTTATTTTAAAAAATGACTATCACTAGCCCCGAAGGGCCGAATTCGCATTTCGGAGTCATAAAACAAAATCCTGAAAATAGCACAACAAATAAAAAACTGTCTAAACAATGCAAAAAACAACAATATCAGAAAGGCAAAGCCATTCATTAGTAAATAAAAGCGTCAAATGTAAGAAAGTTACAAAACTAAAAAGTAATACAAAACCAAAAAAAAAGATTGAGATAAAAATAGCATTAAAAAGGTTAAAAGAGAACATATAAGCAAGAGGGAGGGAACAAAAGAACCAAACAGACACAAACTTGGGTATCACCAGCACAAAAAAACACAAAAAAACTAGTGGTTCATTTGATCAGTAATGAAGGGGACAAAGGTTTTTTCATACCTGGAGGTTAAGCATAAAATGTTTTCCGCGCGAGGGTTTATTATTGCATTTTTTGCAAACCGGAGGCACAGCATTCCTCTCCTGTGCTCAAGAGTTTCCAGCCTGGCCCTTTTTTTAGAAGGAGTGAATATGGTACCATAGCTTGTTTAAAAATTATTCTTAGGGCTCTTTTTTGAATAGATTCAATTTTTCTAATTCATCACGGGAGATGCCAGGATGCCAAAATGGTTAAGCATATTCAAGATGCGGGTGGAAGAAGGAAGTGTAGATCCTTAAATAATGGGATGGGGGGACGTTAAATTTATTCGAAAGCTTAAGGAGAGACATGGACACATTAGCTCTATGGACAATATCTTTCACGTGGATATCCCACTTTAAATTAGAGAAAATTTAACCCCAAGTAATTTAAAGGAAGACACAGAAATATCTGGGGGGATACAGTTGAGGAAAGGGGTGAAGTTTTAAGGAAACAAATTGGCAATATCATAGATTTAGAGGGGTTTACTCTCATATCTAACTCCGCAGCGTCATCTGCCATATCACTGAGAATACTCATAGGATTACTTACTAGGCTTCTGTAGTTGCTTTCTACACCCATTAGATCATCCACAAATTTCCAACTGTTAGAAGATTCCCTAACAATGCTATTTCGCTTGACAGAAAAAAGGAGGGGACCGAGAGGTGCACCTTGGGGTATTCCACTGTGTTCAGGTACATAACTTGGATAATAACTCTTATATTTGACTACCCGTGATCTAGCTGACAAAAATGAGGCAACCAATTTAACCAGGAAAGAATCAATATTGAAATCAGTTACAAGCTTCTCAACTAATATATTGTGGCTAACAAGGTCAAATGCTTTTTGAGGTCTATAGACATTAAATATAGCCATCAATTAGGTTTTTCGAGAATTTTCCCAATTGAGTCAATAAGAAAACAATGTAATGGAATGTAGAGGTGGATTTGATGTTCCCGAATTGTCTCAGGTCAGTGAGAGGTAGGATTTTCTCCTTTAGCTAATCTGCGAGGAATCATTCATATAGCTTAGAGAAAATGGGAGTGAAAGAAATAGGATGAACACCTTCAAAATCAGGTTATCCGTATTTCTTTTTTAAGTGGTTTATTAAACCCTGTTTCCAAGTTTGTGAATATTGGCCAGAATCAGTAATCTCATTGAAAATAACAGACAAGGCTTTGAGAGAAAGTCACTGAAAGCCCTAATAAGAGGAAACGGGATATCTAAAGGGCAGACACTTGTTTTTCGTAGTTTCCCAATTCTTCTTTTGAAGAATGGCAGAGGTGCAGTCCTGAGCTACCTCCTCTTCTCCCTAGTTCTCTGGGACATGAGCCTCCCATTCACACATTTACAATATACTAATGTTCTGGTACTATGGTCAACTGGCAACACCTTTGAGACTGCACGTTCAAAGTTGCAAAAGTCACTTTTCCAATTTGAAAAATTTTCTAAAAATCAGATTTACCCATTGCACCCACCAAGTCGAAAGTCATCCAATTCCGCCATGAGCAAAATAATGATAATGCAAAACTAACTCTAAATGGAATAATTATTCCAAAGGACAATCGAATCAATTACCTAGGTTTCATACTTGACCAAAAACTGTATTTCCACCTTCACATCACAAACACAATAAAAAAATGCTATAGGAAAATAAGAGTAACAAAAAGACTACTATCCACACCCTGGGGTGGTAATGAGAAAACTTTACTCCAATTAATAAATCACATATAAGACCTTAATATTGATTACAGGCTCATTGTTTATAGTGGTTGTGCAAAGACACTGATGCAAAAAACTGAAACAAAACAAAATGATATAATCTGTTTCATATTTGGTCATAGGAAACCAACATGTACTAAGTTTCTGCTTACTGAGAGTCGATTATCAACAATAAATGAAAAACAAAGCTTTCTTTTGATAAATTATCTGACAAAAACTGAAGCCAGTAGCTCACATACCCTGCATAACTGGTTAAGAAATCAATGTATGTATAGAGGCATTGCAAATGAATATGCCAATACCCAGAAGAAATTCCCAGTGCCAGCAAAGTCTATTGCACCTACATTCCCCCAAAACCCTCCCATGGAGTCGGTCAATTCCCATAATAAACACTAATTTCTCAATATGGACTAAAGAACCTACCCCCATTGCCTTCAACCAGAAAAAAATTTGCCGGGATTTAATACAATTACATATAAAAACCATTTCCAAATTTTTGTTGATTGGTCCAAAATGAATGAGAAGGTGGCATTTGGAGCTTTTCTACCATCCCTTATTATTACAATGGGTGAGAAAATGTATGATCATCCATTTATAACGTCTACGATTGAAAAATCATAATCATTGCATTTAAATCAGAGCATCTTATAAATAGTAAACCCTTAGTTCCCAACGTACATAATATTTTTGTGTATTCCGAACCTTTGTCCGGCCTAGAGCTTCTGTATTTCGCTTTTCAGTATAAGATGGATATAGACACTGTTTGCTTTCTTAGCATTATTGATACTCTTGCTTCAATGGGCACTAGAACTTACCTTCAGTATATTTCAAACCACTCAGGTAGAACTGGTAACCATCAGGCGGATGAAATTGCAAAAAATACTCTAAATATTGACCAGCCAAGTGGGAGACCAATCCCCATTAGAGACATTTAGTACTAGAGATTATCAGAGGCAATGTTAAGTAAGAATAATCCAATTTTATCTCCCTTCCCCAATAAACACCTTTGCAAAATTTATGATAGAATTCAATCTGGCTCAAATGGGCTAAATTTTCAGGCATTTTCATAGCAGTTCCCTAATTCAAGTGGCTCAGTTCCCTCCTCCCCTCTTTGCAGGTATTGTAATATAACAAATGAAACAATAGACCATTGCCTATTTGAATATAATATGCTGACATCTGCACAGTAGGCTATACCCTGCAATATAAACTGTTAAAGCGCTTCAAACACCACAAAATCTCACTATCAGCTAAGAGTCTAGATGCCTATGCTTTCACACAGAGCACAGAACTCAATATATATCCGCTTGTATTTCAACTTCTAGAATCAAAAGATTTACAGAAAGAAATCTAAGCAGATTCTAGATAAATAAGAAGCAACCAATTCAGTAGCTCTGTTCAGCTCACAGAGTGAATCAAAATGAAAAGGGCTGAATAGTCTCGACTGAAAAGCAAACGTTTGCTGAAAGAGAAGAAGAAGACCACCACAGATTGTCAGCCACTCTGGGTGATATCAACAAACCCTTTTCATGCATCATCACCAACGCCTTGACATTCATCATGAATAATAGGACCAGTAAAATGTCCACTGCAGACTTGTTCTTTAGGATAGAGATTGCACAAATTGTGCAAAGTGTCCACTGAACACTTTCAAGACTCTATCTTTAGGATATTGGGGAGAAAATCCACAATGACAAATCAAATGTTGCAAACCCAGTGGGAGGGAGGACTTTGGTGGTCTGCATTTATGAATGATATAGGTTAATTAATTATTTTAGAATATTTTAACCCTTTCAGTCATGGCCAGTTAATGGCAAAATTACAAAAAAGTACTATACTTCCTGTTTTACCACATTTACTCAGGTCAAATATTTTCCCCTGATAGTTAAGGGCATTTTGCTTCCTAAAATCTATCAGTTTAAGATAAGATTTTTTTTTTAACTTTCAAAAATAGATATGAATACATCCTCTGCATCCGCAAATAGGACAGAAATGGAATCATTGAAAAACAAGAATTTTCTTTATTGAAAAACATGAAAAAGAAATCATCAAAAATAAAATAAGACTTGGTACTTTTTATAATAATATTCGTACTGTAGCTAGACAGGTCAAATCGGTCATAGTTTAGTGATAGAAGTTAGTAGGGGGGGGGGGGATCAGCTCAAGGAATTGTTTAGTTGTTTTAATTTTTAATTTTAATACTTAAACCAAATCTCCAATATAGGTCCAAATTCTCTTATTATATTAATAAGATTAAAAATAATCTTATAATATTAAAAACTTTAGCGTAAAGTGCCAGGTATTTACAAGACAAGGGGGCAACTCCCCTCACATACATAATCATTTCTGTTTGTTTTAAGGTTTAATGTTGCTCCTTATTTTCAGTTAAAAAAAACTTGTTTTTTTTAAAATTTAATTTCTGATCGTTTTTTTAAAATAATGCTGAGAAATCCGGCTCCCCCTCCATGGAAAATTCCCTTCTCCCATGAAAAATTCCTCCATGGAAAGATCCTCCTGCGTAAACCCCCCGACACCCACCCACCAGAAAAAAACCATTGAAAACGTCTGTACACTTTCCAATAACCAATACTACATGTAGACAATGGACAAAGTTCATAACTTGCAGCCCTTCCCTGGGGACTGTGGGGGGTTAAGTAATCCTCAAAGACATAGTTATTCAATTTTTCGACTATGCTGAACAAAATGACTGTCTCAAAATTTTGATTTGGTGACTTTGGGGAAAAAATTAGCATGGGAAAGGGGCTATTTGCCCTCCAATATTTTTGGTTGCTTTAAAAGAGTGCTATAACTTTTGATTTTCGATGAAATGAGCCCTCTCTCAAGCTTCTACAATCACTGGTTTAATATGATCAACCCTGAAAAAAAAAAAAAAATACACACATCCATGATTTTCCTTTTGGCAAAAATGCAAAATTCCACATTTTTGTACATAGGAACTTGAGACCCCTGCAGTAAAATTCTCTGATGTGCTGAATCTGATGGAGTGATTGCCATTAAAATCATTCTATGTTTTGGGAATCTTTCCCCCTTTTTCAAAGATTGGACAATTTTTCTCAGGTTTGTAACTTTTGATGAGTACCATTAAATTTGATGAGTCTTATGTGCTTTGAATAAACACCAGAATTCGATTGTTTTGACGCACTGTATTTATTGTTATTAAGGCTCTTAGAGTTTGTTCTGTTTTTTGGAGTTTTGGGTACTATTGAGCTGCATTGCTCCTTACTTACAGTTCATTGACAAAAACTGTTTGATACCATGCCAACTTCCTACTATTTTTGCTTTTCTTAATATCTCTTCTAACCAACTCAAAAAAAAAAGAATTGACATAAATGTACAGAGGATTATTACCGTTACTAGTCACATTTCACATAAAGCCAGGACTACTTTTTTGACATTTATCCCTGCATCAGTATACTGTACAAAATGTCTGCTGCAAGCATGATAAAGTGAATCCAAACAAAACATGTATATTTTTCTCACAATTAGAAATTATAATGAACACATAAAAGCGTTACTAACCCATACTCTTTATCTATTGTTTTCAGCTTCAACAGACATCATTAGGAGACCGAACTTCGCATGGCAAAAGGAATTTTAAACATAAAAAATATTCAGTACCCCCCCCCCTCCTCCCCCTTCTGCAAATGTATACATCCCATACCCTGTTTTGTGCACACACAAAAATCTTTGTGCAATTTGCTAAAAAAAATTTTTAACAAAGATACAAAGAGGAAGACAATTTTCAAATTCCTGGAGCCAATTTTTTACAACTAGCATCCCTGGCAAGTTTTAATTAATGTAAGGTTCCAACTGCAATGCTGCCAAGAATTGTTCGGATTTTCTGGATATTCTTAATCAAACAATACTCAACAAGTAAGTTAATAGATCATATATTTTATCAAGTACTTTAAATTAAAAATAATGCAGCTATTTCAAATGTAAGGAAAATTTCCAGGGGGATTTTCCATGGAGGAGAATTTCCACGGGGGGGGGGGGGATATTTGTTTGCTGAGTTTTTTCAATGACAACATCCTTTTTTGTTATTTTTTATTTTTAACAACCCAAAGTGTACTAATTGGATGCCATGTGACACTTTATTATTGCTTTATTAAGTTAAACTTATAAAGAGCAACCAAATATAAAAATTAGTTAATCAATGAGCTCACAATTAGCTCTCTATGATGTCCATGTGTCTGGACCAGCCTTTTCATTCCAAAGATGTTACCCAAATTGTGCTTTTAGTGTACCATGTGGCACTTTATGTCTAATATATACAAAATATGACAAGATATAATAATTAGCTTTTACGAGCCCTTAAACAGCTCTCTATGATTTCCCAGTGCCTCAATAGCAACAAAGAAAAGTATAAGGACATCACTGTTGTCCATGTAGAAAAGTAATTTTTCCTTGTTTTGCAATGAGGGAGGTTGTAATTTTCCTGTATAAGGTTTCAACAATGGCAATTTAAAGGGTGTACTTTTTGATTTGTTAAGATATCATTTTCAAATCACATGCAACTGAATGACGCAATGCACAGGGCTTTTGGAATAGTGCATAGTTGAACTGTGAGATTTAGTCTTGGAGTTGTTTAGCTCTTTCTACAATTAGCCATGCCTTGATGCAACCTACTGCAAAATACTTGATAACTGGGGAAACACCCCCCTAATTTCTGCTATTAGATTCCTTTTATTTATATTTGTATGCTCCTATGAAGGTACTTAATTAACTAAAAAAAAAATTGTATAACTTGCCCTCCCCCTCTCCTGGTATATTGGGCCTAAAACCGTTGCTGTATTGAATTTATGTAATTATTGTACACTACTCAACACAGCCTGAGTACCAAATAAACTTCTTGCAAACCAACAAAACCTTTCTGACTAGAAACCAACAGATTCTAGATAAATAAGAAGCAACCAATTACATAGCTCTGTTCAGCTCACAGAGTGAATCAAAATGAAAAGGGCTGAATAGTCTTGACTGAAAAGCAAACATTTGCTGAAAGAGAAGAAGAAGACCACCACAGATTGTCAGCCACTCTGGGTGATATCAACAAACCCTTTTCACTCAGCAATCAAATTAAAATTAAAAATAATGCAGCTATTTCAAATGTAAGGAAAGTTTCCGGGGGGATTCTCCATGGAGGAGAATTTCCACAGGGGTGTCATAAATAAGAAGCAACCATTTACATAGCATGTTCCACAAAAATGTCACCCAAATTGTGCTTTTAGTGTACCATGTGGCACTTTATGTCTAATATATACAAAATATGACAAGATATAATAATTAGCTTTTACGAGCCCTTAAACAGCTCTCTATGATTTCCCAGTGCCTCAATAGCAACAAAGAAAAGTATAAGGACATCACTGTTGTCCATGTAGAAAAGTAATTTTTCCTTGTTGTTCAATGAGGGAGGTTGTAATTTTCCTGTATAAGGTTTCAACAATGGCAATTTAAAGGGTGTACTTTTTTATTTGCTAAGATATCATTTTCAAATCACATGCAACTGAATGAAGCAATGCACAGGGCTATTGGAATAGTGCATAGTTGAACTGTGAGATTTAGTCTTGGAGTTGTTTAGCTGTACAGTACAGTTGTAAAGCTTGTTTACAGTACAGTACAGCAGCTCATTGCTGAGAGCCTTAGTAAAAGCCAAGTCCACCTCTTAATTTATGTATGTTTGATGTGTGTGTACTGTTCATATACATATTCCAAAATGCTTTAGAATTTAACTATGTAATGTCTTAATAATAACTTTCCTTTGCTATTGCTTGAAGAAAAATGTCAAATTGAAGACTTGAGGAAAGAAAGAGCAATCTTTACTTTTTAACCACTTGGTGCACCCCCCCACCCAATCAGGTGGAAGAGCATCCTGAGGTCCCAGGATCAGGACAACTGGGCTTCTATGTATTCTGTGAACTCTAAATTCAGAATAAGCATGAACATAGGCTCAGCAATGTAAGAGTTGATCCAAATTGAACTATTATTATGCTTGGGACTGATATTCAGAGACCATGTGAGTGGTAAGTTTTTGTCAAGTCATAGTCTTGGTCATAGCAACAACTAAGCCCTGTGTGAGTGGTCAAAAGGATGTCCAAACTTTCAGTCCCTTGACTATTTCTATAAAAATTAGCTTTGTCTAACTCTCAACTTTGATGTGTTATATAATGTTGTTAAAAATATAATTTGTATCAATTTCTTTGGTTATAACAGGCTAATAAAAGCAAGAAAGGGCAGAGCTCCTTGCTTTCTTTCATTGGCTTCAGATTCAACTTTAAAAAGCAATGGGATTTGATCCCTATTTACATCTTCTTATAGTAGCACAATAACAGAAAATGAAGACAATCTAAACATTGAAACTATGAAATCAGCTCAACCCTCTTGTCCCTACCCCCCCCCCCACCAACAAAAAATGATGGGGCTACACACCTGCCAAAGGACATGCTCTAAATGACCCATTTTCAAAGACCCATAAGATGGTGTAACTTCATAGACTTGCACTCCATACTCTCCAATGTTGAAAACATAAGTGGTACAGTTTTCATCAAAATTGTGTCAAATTTCAATTTTTTTAAGTTGAACTCCAATTGTGTGTCAGGAAATTGATATACCACATATATTTATTCCAGTTCTATGAGAATAATTCTGTTAAAAGACTACTGATTTTTGTTCTTTACACTTATTTTCAGCAATAAAATCAACAAACAGGGCTCAATGATTTTTTCCAAGTCTGATGTTCTTTTCTGAGGATAGAGTGACTCAGCTCCACTTTTCGTCTGATTTTCGCAGTATTTAGTCATGATATTTTTATTGGATTCTTCTTTGTGTTTTGCTGTTTTCTTTGTTTGTATTTCAGTGGGGTTTTTTCCTATCTTGTATATATTTTTTAGTTTTTTTTTTTCAGGTTCATCTAGTATAAGGACTACAAGGAGAGTCTGGCTAAGGAAAACAATAATTACCATTTCTAAATCAGCTACAAATGGCAACTCTTCCTCACTAGACAATTTTTTTTTAGAAACATATTTTTAAACTTTTGGTTTCTATTACTGTTATTTCCCTCAGAAGCAAGTACTCAACTATGGGTATATTTGGGGCAGTTTATACTACTGACCTATGGACAAGAGGAACATACCACTAGAAGCCCTCTTTTATTCTTTCAAATATAACAATTACTTTACTTGGAAAATCAATATTAAGCCCATTACATACCCTTAAACACAATACCTTTTCTTATTATTTTTGGCTACATAATAGAGTAAATATCTGTATGGTTCATATTATTGCCCTACAAATAAACTGAACATACCACTAGATGCCATTTCTTATGCTCTTTCTGAATGTAATATTTGCTTTTCTTTCAAATCCAATTTTAAGCCCTGTTTAAGGACCCTTGAAAATAATAATTTTATTCTATATTTTTGGACATAAAAATGGGTTATAACATTTGTTTCAAACTTACTATTTCATAATAAATCCATTTTCCAAAAATTGTATAACTCACAAAAAATGATTTGGCAAGATTAAGTTGATTAAAAAAATTAAAACAAATCTGCCATGTTTTCTTTGTGTTCTATTAGGCAGCTTTAAAAAAAAATGCCATTTCACCTATATGTAAAAAAAAAAAATATATCAAAGCTGACAGAAGAAACATGGCAGGTGGGGAAAATGGAAAAACTGTTTTCTATATTTTATCCTGCTTAATAGTGATAAAACAATGCTTGTGGATTATATAACTATTTATAATCAAATAATAAGTTTGAAATCCATAGTTTAAGCCTTTTCTATACCCAAAACCTAGATATTTTTGGTCATTATAAAGTGTTTAAAAAGGAGTAAAATCTGTATTACAAGAGAAGCAATTATTATATTTATAAAAAGCATAAAAAAGGCATCAAGTGGTATATTTACTGGTAAAGTTCTACCAAATCCTATTATTGAGTTAGGACTAAAGTGAATACACCATTTGATACCCTTTTTTATGCTAATAACACATATGATAATCATTTCTATCAGAAGTGAATTTCAGCCCCTCCCCCCCTATAAATACCAATTCAGGGTTCGGTATATAGCCTATAGGGGGGGGATGAAATTAATTTCCGATAGAAATGATTATTGTATTTGTAATCAGCATAATAAAAGGCATCAAATGGTGTATTCACTTCATTCCTAACTCAATTTGGTAGAACTTTACCTATTTACTTTATTCATAAGTCAATAATGTGATCAGCAATATATTCACCCATAATAGGACTAAGAACAACAATTCTTGCTTCATTATATGCAGAATAGTTGTAGCTAACATATTTCAACTGCAGCTCTACAATACTTAGTGCTTTCAAGTGCTTTCTGGTACTCAGCACTGTAAAATTTGATTCAATTTATTGGTATACCAGTTTGAACAATAGTGATGCAAACAATTGTAGGCTATATAAGTGGTATCTAAAATACAAGAAAAAGGTATCATCTTTGAGGGTCTGTAAAATGCTTAGGTCAATATCTACCAAATCATATTATTGAGTTAGGAATAAAGTGAATACACCATTTGATGCCTTTTTTTATGCTGATTACTAATATAATAATCATTTATATCAGAAATTTATTTCAGCCCCCCCCCCCCTATATAGGCTATACCTAACCTAACCCTGAATTGGCATATAGGGTAAGACACCCAGTAGTCGGCCACCCGCCTATTCTCAGACATAATCTTTTATGCTATTTTAATAACTAATTTACAATGAGCTGTTTGTATGTCCGAGTTTAGGCAGAATTGTCACTTGTTAGTAAATTCAAAAATAGGAGGTGCTGTACAAAGTGAAACTGAATTAGTAACCTACTTGTTCAGAAATTCTTCAGAAATTTTTTGATACAAAAATTGAGTTTCTAGGTGGTATAATACAGTAATTAGAGTAGTTTAAATGTCAAAAAGTTTTCAAAGTGATTAAAGTGTCCAACTACTGGGTGTCTTACCCTATAGGGGGGGGGGAGGGTTGAAATTCATTTCCAATAGAAATGCTTATTATATTTGTAATCAGCATAAAAAAAAGGCATCAAATGGTGCATTCACTTTAGTCCTAACTCAATAATATGCTTTGGTAGATATTGACCAATGCTTATAGCCTAATTGACTTTCTGAGTAAAGCAATTATTATATTTGGAAAGAGGATAAAAAAGTCATCTAGTGATATATTCATTTTATTTGTAGGTCAGTAATATAAACTGCCCCAAATTTATCAAATTATGAAAGAGCATTGAAAAGGCATTAAGTGATGTATCCAAGCTAAATTAGGCTAGGGCTAGCCTATGTTGTAAACTAGGCTATATTTCCAAATTAGGCTAGGCTAGACCTATTTTATGATGTTTTAAAATTGTTTTCAGAATTTATAGTGCTTCCCTGTGGATAGTGGGAGTACAAAACCAGTATCATACCTACTAAGCTATTGGCCTAGCCTAGTCAACATAATAGCCTACCAGACCCATAAGCATAGCCTAGAGAAAAAGATTTAGCAGTGGCCTAATAAATGAATATCAGGAAGATGCCAATTTATAAAACTTGAACAAAGAATTCAAAATCCATTTTGAAATAAACAAAACTAACAACTGATAAACACAATCATTTGACTACTTACGTTTAGTCAATGGGAATAGATTTTTCCAGAATAAAATATTAGAATTCTATACAACCAAGGGACGAAATTAAAGATCAAAAGGAATGAATGTTATAGGTAGCGCTATAAGATTTATTTTGCTATTCGTTTTTAATCTACCCAGTGATTTAGCCATTCACTTGCCAAGCGTTCAAAGGAGCAAATTGTGCCTTAAAAATATTTTCCAAATCTCAGCATTGGCTAACTATCTAAAAGACAAATGACCTATTTGTAAATTCTCCTAGGAGACTAACCACCATTGAGAGCTTTTGAGAATCTCTGGTTAGACACAAAATTTGTTTGAAAAAAACTATAAAATTTAATATCCTCTGTGTTGGCAAGGTTTTTAACCAAAGTAGTTAGCACCATAGGGAACCAGTGGCGGATGCAGGGGGAGAGGGGGAATCCCCCCCACCCCCTAGCGTAGTTGAAAGTAGTGCAGTTTACTTAATTAACTCAAGTTTGCGTTAATTAAACTTGCTCCTAACGCAAGTTTATCGGATCATCCTATTATGCGCCCCCTCTAAAATTATTTGTATTAGATCAACCTATTTTGAACCTATTAATATCTCTATCTCCAGCACAAAAATGAAGGAATTTAACGGTTTTTTTTATAAGATTTCTTGGAGATTAATCTTATGAAATTGAATTAAACAACTTGAACTTGAGTGTCTATCAGCTTTTAGTTTTCAGTCCTTTATTCGAATCTTTTATCCAAAATCTAAAAGGTGTGTTAAGACCAACCAATCAGTTCTAAATATTCTGATTACGTAAAACAAAAAAGTTTATGATATGGAATGATATTGGACGATATTGGAAGATTTTTATGGTATCAAATCCCTTAAATTGCAACAACATATTGCATCTGTGGCGGTTCTAGGCCTGGGCAAGGGGGGGGGAGGGAGTGGGAGCCCCCCACCCCTAATTTCTGTTATTAGATTCCTTTTATCTATATTTGTATGCTCCTATGAAGGTAATTAATTAACTAAAAAAAAAAATTATACAACTTACCTTCCCCCTCTCCTGGTATATTGGGCCTAAAACCGTTGCTTTATTGAATTTATGTAATTATTGTACACTAATGAACGCAGTCTGAGTACCAAATAAACTTTTTGTAAGCCAACAAAACCTTTAAAACTAACCAGAGAATTTGATACCTTTTACTAAAAATAAATATACAAAGAATTTTCTATCTGAAAAAGATCGAATTGCAGCAACAGTATATTGAGTTCTCAATCAGTCAAGCAGAACAAGCAAATAATGAATTTGATTGGTTTCAACCTTGAATGTTATTTAAAAATTACAATAGTAAATTGAAAACCAGTACTTACAAAAGCAATTGCATTAAGTTACTGAACCCAGGGTTGAACTGTCGATCTCTTTTACCCTTAGAATGTATAGTAAGTACACGGAGAATAATCCTGTCCACATTGAGATTAAATTTTGTTTTTCATTATAAACTTAGCCTATCAAAAGGAATGGATAAAAAGTAGATCAGTAATGAAGAAACAAAAATGAAATACAAAAAAAAATTGATTTGGAATCAGTGTGATTTTTTTTTTTTTTTTTTAAGGCAAAAGTACTTGCTTTTCTTATTTATAACTTCCCTTGGAGCAAAATTAAATTTGTTACGTTTGTTGGAGCAAAAACAGGTCACAAAAACAAGTTCAATAAAAATCTAGTTCACAGTTGTAAGTTGTATTAATATTTATCTAGCCAAAAAACTAAATGTTTTAAAATTAGTGAACAAAAAATATGGGTTACATTAAATTTAATTAACGAAAAATATTTGTTATTAAACTCATTGAGAAAAATACACAGATCTTTAAAAAGATTTATCAAAAGTAGGTGAGTGCAAAGCAAATCGAGTTAAAATTTTTTAACAAAAATTAGATTTTATTAGCATTTGACTTGACTTGATAAATTGATGGCAATGAATATTCTCAAAAACGGATATGTTGATAACATATTATTTCACTCATTTTCTGCTGTTTTTTAAAAGAAAATCTTCCATTCTAAAATTGGTAGACACTTGTATAAAATAACAAGATTTAAAATTAAAGATTTTCTTCATTAAAATCTAGATTCCTGGTTTATCCTGCTTATTCTAAGACGTATATGATATTGTAAGTTTCCACTTAACCCATTTACAGAAATAATTTTCGTTTTTGGTGTCCATGGCACACTAAATTTCTTTTGACTTTTATTTCTGTCTTTCTCTCAAGGGTAGAGGAGACCGGGGTCATACCGGATATCTACTTTTGAGAATCTCTGTTCTCAAGCCTACTCTTCCAATTCGTGACTTCATAGGCTCGAAACAACTTTTTTGTAGTGAAGTTTCTTTAGTCCAATGTTCATATTTTTACTTATATATCACATCTGAAAATCTTTTTTTTCTGTTTTCGCTTACTGTCTGAAGTCACCTAGCCAGGCTTCGATATCTGAGTACCACCAGTAACCTTTAGGAGAGGTAGTTTGGCCACCAAGTCAACTTTGCAAACTTAAGCTATGTCTTCAATATCTGCGAGTGAGAATTATTTCCCGTATTTTCTTAAGAAAGCTAATTTAACTTCGTCATCGGTGATTTACAGAGTCCTAGCACAGTAGAAAACTTTTCTTTGTGACCCACTACCGATAGAAAACCTAATCAAAACGAAATCATCAACATCAAGAGAATCTTAAGCTTCGAACATTTCAGATGTTTCACAATTAAGCGATCTGTCAGAACTTTCATCATCCAGATGAAGGTTGCATTCTTTGGTTTCATGGCCTGATTGGCTCTGTGAGTTTTCACTTAAAGCCTGAAATTTTTTGGCTTGTTGCCTAGTTGTTTCTCTAGCTTTTGGTTCACGGTGGTCCGTCTGTTCCTTCACTTTCCGCCTGTCTTCAAGTTCATTTTTCTCTGGCGTGTCAATTAATATTCGAGTTCTGCCTCTTGAACGGTTTTTATGACTTGTTGTCGATGTTCCATCAACTCCTGGGAATGGTCTCATTAATTATGGGTAAACCAAATTCTGATCTATGTACTTCCTTTTAATTAAGGCCTGGTCTGTAAAGGATAAAAATACTCTGCAATTAATTAAATTTAAGAACTCAAATGAGAGTCTTCTCAAAAGCACATAATTGGTGGAACAAGCTTAGAATAACCTAGGGTTTAAGGTGGGAAAACCCACAACAGGGAGTAGAAATTACTGTCTGCATGCTTTTTCCCAATTTAGTGTTTCATTGAACTAAAACAGTATTTATAAAATAAGTCAATAACAGAATCCTACTTATCTCCTTATAGATTCTCTAAAGTTAAACGGAGGAGAGTCTTATCCCCTTTTTACTCGTTCTTTCACTTCCTTAATCCTGTACAAGTCGTAGATACAGCTAGGGGGGTTTTCATGCTATACAGATAGGCTATGGAAAAGGGAATAATATTGTCAAACTAAGAATTTTTATGTCCTTTCTGTCGAGGGAAATTCAATCAAGGATCTTTCCTATTGAAGTTTAAGATTTATCCGAGATGCAAGGAACTCTAACTCCGTTTTACAAGAAATAATTGGAAAATACATTGTTTTGGGTTAGTGAAAAATTTGTAACCAATCAAAGTGGTTATTTTGAGTTTTGCCCACCTTAGAAACCTCTGATTTATTTTCTTGAAATACCTTAACTAGTCAATAAAACTCGTTATATTGGTGCTTCCATTTCTAACCAAATTAGGATAATTTACCTACTTTGATAATTTAGACTTAAGGCAAGAAAATGAAATAAAATGGAAATTCAAGAAGCCGAAGAAGATTAACAATTAATACTCATGCAACCTAAGTATTTAATTGCATAACTAATCAAAGTCATTAATTTTTCTTGTCAGTCTAAAAATCATAGTTTGCAATTTTTCCTTTCAGTTCAAAAGTTATTATAAATTTTTGCTTTCAATTCCAGAAGAAGTTGAATAGCCATATTTTATTCTTAAGTTATCAGTTCAAGGAGAAGTAGGGAAGCTATAAGTAGTATCTTTTACACAAATACAAGCGGCCAGTCCCCTTACTCTTTTCTTCCTTAGTGGCTTAATATCATTAAGAAGGTTTAACAGCGATTCCACCAATGCTGCCAGCTACGTAATCGACGTCATAGATGGCGTTATTGTTAATTACAGTTATAGATGGTGACATAATCAATTGCCGCAAAATTAATTCAAAGTCAAACGGACGCCACCGCCTCTGCCGGCGGGTGTGCGCGTGTGGCGTACCGGCGACGTTGTGACACTTCAGTAGCGGTCAACCGAGCCTCTCGTTGGCAGCGTTCAGTTGATGCGCCGGCGAGGTGCTGGGGTCCAGCTAAGACACAGACCGCTACAAACATCAGAATTGGCTTTAGAGGACGACTATGTCTTAGCGCAAAAGCTTTTTAAATATTTCTAAAGCACTAATTGATAGAGCTCTACAAACATTAGAATTGGCTTTAGAGGGCAAGTTAAGTCATCGGAAGATGTTTTTGGAATCCCCCTCCCCCTAAACTTAAAAAATTCTAAAATTCTACTTTAGAAGCTTTTAAATATTTCTAAAGCACTAATAGATAGAGCGCTACAAATATCAGAATCAACTTTAGAGGCCAAATTATGCTATGGGAAGATGTTTTTGAAATCCTCCTTCCCCCCAAACTCAAAATTTTCCAAAATTCTACTTTAGAAGCTTTTTTAAATATTTCTAAAGCGCTAAGACATAGAGAGCTGCAAACATCAGAATCGACTTTAGAGGACAAATTATGTTATGGGAAGATGTTTTTGAAATCCCTCTTCCCCCAAACTGAAAATTTTCCAAAATTCTATTTTAGAAGCTTTTTAAATATTTCTAAAGCACTAAGACACAGAGCGCTGCAAACATCAGAATCGACTTTGGAGCATAAGTTATGTTCTGGGAAGATGTTTTTGAAATCCCCCTTCCCCCCAAACTCAAAATTTTCTAAAATTCTACTTTAGAAGGTTCTTTAATATTTCTAAAGCACTAATTGATAGAGCGCTATAAACCTCAGAATTGACTTTAGAGGACAAGTTATGTCATGGGAAGATGTTTTTTGAATCCCCCTCCCCCCAAACTCAAAAATTTCTACAATTTTACTTTAGATGCCTTTTAAGTATTTCTAAAGTACTAATAGATAGAGTGCTACAATTATCAGAATCGACTTTAGAGGACAAAATATGCAATGGGAAGATGTTTATGAAATCTCATTTCCCCCAAAACTCAAAATTTTCCAAAGTTCTGCTTTAGAAACTTTTTTAAATATTTCTAAAACGCTAAGACATAGAGAGCTACAAACATCAGAATCAACTTTAGAGGACAAGTTATATCATGGGAAGATGTTTTTGAAATCCTCCTTCGCCCAAAACTCAAAATTTCCCAAAATTCCACTTTAGAAGTTTTTTTTTAATATTTCTAAAACGCTAAGTCATAGAGCGCTACAAACATCAGAATCAACTTTAGAGGACAAGTTATGTCATGGGAAGATGTTTTTAAATCCCCCTTCGCCCAAAACTCAAAATTTTCAAAAATTCTACTTTAGAAGCTTTTTAAATATTTCTAAAACACTAATTGATAGAGCGCTACAAACATTAGAATTGACTTTGGAGGACAAGTTATTTAATGGGAGGATGTTTTTGAAATCCCCCTGCGCCCCAAACTCAAAAATTTTCCAAAATTGTACTTTAGAAGCTTTTTTAAATATTTCTAAAGCGCTAAGACTTAGAGCGCTGCAAACATCAGAATCGACTTTAGAGGACAAATTATGTTATGGGAAGATGTTTTTGAAATCCCCCTTCCCCCTAAACTCAAAATTTTCTAAAATTCTACTTTAGAAGCTTTTTAAATATTTCTAAAGCGCTAATTGATAGAGTGCTACAAACATCAGAATCAACTTTAGGAGACAAATTATGTTATGGGAGGATGTTTTTGAAATCCCTCTTCCCCCCAAACTCGAAATTTTCTAAAATTCTAATTTAGAAGCTTTTTAAATATTTCTAAAGCACTAATTGATAGAGCGCTACAAACATCAGATTTGACTTTATAGGACAAGTTATGTCATGGGAAGATGTTTTTAAAATCCACCTTCGCCCCAAACTCAAAATTTTCCAAAATTCTACTTTAGGAGCTTTCAAAATTTTTCTAAAGCGCTAATAGATAGAGTTCTACAAATATCAGAATCGACTTTAGAGGACAAATTATGCTATGGGAAGATGTTTTTGAAATCCTGCTTCCCCCCAAACTCAAAATTTTCCAAATTCTACTTTAGAAGCTTTTTAAATATTTCTAAGGCACTAATTGATAGAGCGCTATAAACCTCAGAATTGACTTTAGAGGGCAAGTTGTGTCATAGGAAGATGTTTTTGGAATCCCCCTCCCCCCAAACTCAAAAATTTCTAAAATTGTACTTTAGAAGATTTTAAAATATTCCTAAAGCACTAATAGATAGAGTGCTACAAATACCAGAATCGACTTTAGAGGAAAAATTATGCTATGGGAAGATGTTTTTGAAATCCTCCTTCCCCCCAAACTCAAAATTTTCCAGAATTCTACATGAGAAGCTTTTCTAAATATTTCTAAAGCGCTAAAACTTAGGTCGCTACAAACATCAGAATTGACTTTAGTGGAAAAGTTGTGTCATGGGAAGATGTTTTTGAAACCCCCCTTCGCCCCAAACTCAAAATTTTCCAAAATTCTACTTCAGAAGCTTTTTTAAATATTTCTAAACCGCTAAGACATAGAGAGCTGCAAACATCAGAATCAAATTTAGAGGACAAATTATGTTATGGGAAGATGCTTTTGAAATCCCTGTTCTCCCCAAACTCAAAATTTTCCAAAATTCTACTTTAGAAACTTTTTAAATATTTCTAAAGCACTAATTGATAGAGCCCTACAAACATCAGATTTGACTTTAAAGGCAAGTTATGTAATGGGAAGATGTTTTTAAAATCCCCCTTCGCCCCAAACTCAAAATTTTCCAAAATTCTACTTTAGGAGCTTTTAAAATATTTCTAAAGCACTAATAGATAGAGCGCTACAAATATCACAATTGACTTTAGATGAAAAATTATGCTATGGGAAGATGTTTTTGAAATCCTCCTTCCCCCCAAACTCAAAATTTTCCAAAATTCTACTTTAGGAGCTTTTTTAAATATTTCCAAAGCACTTAGACATAGAGAAATCTATTTTAGAGGACAAGTTATGTCATGGGAAGATGTTTTTGAAATCCCTCTTCCCCCAAACTCAAAAATTTCTAAAATTCTACTTTAGAAGCTTTTTAAATATTTCTAAAGCACTAAGACACAGAGCGCTGCAAACATCAGAATCGACTTTGGAGCATAAGTTATGTTCTGGGAAGATGTTTTTGAAATCCCCCTTCCCCCCAAACTCAAAACTTTCTAAAATTCTACTTTACAAGCTTTTTAAATATTTCTAAAGCACTAATTGATAGAGCGCTATAAACCTCAGAATTGACTTTAGAGGACAAGTTATGTCATGGAAGATGTTTTTTGAATCCCCCTCCCCCCAAACTCAAAAATTTCTACGATTCTACTTTAGATGCTTTTTAAATATTTCTAAAGTACTAATAGATAGAGTGCTACAATTATCAGAATCGACTTTAGAGGACAAAATATGCAATGGGAAGATGTTTATGAAATCTCCCTTCCCAACAAACTCAAAATTTTCCAAAGTTCTGCTTTAGAAACTTTTTTAAATATTTCTAAAACGCTAAGACATAGAGAGCTACAAACATCAGAATCAACTTTAGAGGACAAGTTATGTCATGGGAAGATGTTTTTGAAATCCCCCTTTCCCCCAAACTCAAAATTTTCCAAAATTCTACTTTATAATTTTTTTTTTAATATTTCTAAAGCGCTAAGACATAGAGCACTGCAAACATCAGAATCGACTTTAGAGGACAAATTATGTTATGGGAAGATGTTTTTGAAATCTCCCTTCCCCCAAAACTCAAAAATTTCTAAAATTCTACTTTAGAAGCTTTTTAAATATTTCTAAAACACTAATTGATAGAGCGCTACAAACATTAGAATTGACTTTGGAGGACAAGTTATGTAATGGGAGGATGTTTTTGAAATCCCCCTTCGCCCCAAACTCAAAAATTTTCCAAAATTGTACTTTAGAAGCTTTTTTAAATATTTCTAAAGCGCTAAGACATAGAGCGCTGCAAACATCAGAATCGACTTTAGAGGACAAATTATGTTATGGGAAGATGTTTTTGAAATCCTCCTTCCCCCCAAACTCAAAATTTTCCAAAATTCTACTTTAGAAGCTTTTTAAATATTTCTAAAGCGCTAATTGATAGAGTGCTACAAACATCAGAATTGACTTTATAGGACAAGTTATGTCATGGGAAGATGTTTTTAAAATCCACCTTCGCCCCAAACTCAAAATTTTCCAAAATTCTACTTTAGAAGCTTTTAAAGTTTTTCTAAAGCGCTAATAGATAGAGCGCTACAAATATCAGAATTGACTTTAGAGGACAAATTATGCTATGGGAAGATGTTTTTGAAATCCTTCTTCCCCCCAAACTCGAAATTTTCCAAAATTCTACTTTAGAAGCTTTTTAAATATTTCTAAAGCACTAACTGATAGAGCGCTATAAACCTCAGAATTGACTTTAGAGGGCAAGTTTTGTCATAGGAAGATGTTTTTGGAATCCCCCTCCCCCAAAACTCAAAAATTTCTAAAATTCTACTTTAGAAGATTTTAAAATATTCCTAAAGCACTAATAGATAGAGCGCTACAAATATCAGAATCGACTTTAGAGGACAAATTATGTTATGGGAAGATGTTTTTGAAATCCTCCTTCCCCCCATACTCAAAATTTTTCAAAATTCTACATAAGAAGCTTTTCTAAATATTTCTAAAGCGCTAAGACATAGGTCGATACAAACATCTGAATTGACTTTAGAGGAAAAGTTATGTCATGGGAAGATGTTTTTGAAACCCCCCTTCGCCCCAAACTCAAAATTTTCCAAAATTCTACTTCAGAAGGTTTTTTAAATATTTCTAAACCGCTAAGACATAAAGAGCTGCAAACATCAGAATCAAATTTAGAGGACAAATTATGTTATGGGAGGATGTTTTTGAAATCCCCCCTTCCCCAAAACTCAAAATTTTCCAAAATTCTACTTTAGAAACTTTTTAAATATTTCTAAAGCACTATGACATAGTGCCCTACAAACATCAGATTTGACTTTAGAGGACAAGTTATGTCGTGGGCCGAAGTTTTTAAAATCCCCCTTCGCCCCAAACTCAAAGTTTTCCAAAATTCTACTTTAGAAGCTTTTTTAAATATTTCTAAAGCGCTAATAGATAGAGCGCTTAAAATATCACAATCGACTTTAGATGACAAATTATGCTATGGGAAGATGTTTTTTAAATCCTCCTTTCCTCCAAACTTAATATTTCCCAAAATTCTACTTTAGAAGCTTTTTAAATATTTCTAAAGCACTAATTGACAGAGCGCTATAAACCTCAGAATTGACTTTTGAGGACAAGTTATGTTATGGGAAGATGTTTTTGGAATACTCCTCCCCCCAAAATAAAAAATTCCAAACTTCTACTTTAGAAGCTTTTAAAATATTCCTAAAGCACTAATAGATAGAGCGCTACAAATATCACAATTGACTTTAGATGAAAAATTATGCTGTGGGAAGATGTTTTTGAAATCCTCCTTCCCCCCAAACTCAAAATTTTCCAAAATTCTACTTTAGAAACTTTTTTAAATATTTCTAAAGCGCTAAGACATAGATCGCTACACACATCGAACTCGACTTTAGAGGACAAGTTATGTCATGGGAAGATGTTTTTGAAATCCCTCTTCCCCCAAACTCAAAATTTTCCAAAATTCTATTTCAGAAGCTATTTTAAATATTTCTAAAGCGCTAAGACACAGAGAGCTGCAAATATCAGAATCGACTTTAGAGGACAAATTATGTTATGGGAAGATGTTTTTGAAATCCCTCTTCCCACCAAACTCAAAATTTTCTAAAATTCTAATTTAGAAGGTTTTTAAATATTTCTAAAGCCCTAATTGATAGAGCACTACAAACATCAGAATTGACTTTATAGGACAAGTTATGCCATGGGAAGATGTTTTTAGAATCCTCCTTCGCCCCAAACTCAAAATTTTCCAAAATTCTACTTTAGGAGCTTTTAAAATTTTTCTAAAGCACTAATAGATAAAGCGCTAAAAATATCAGAATCAACTTTAGAGGACAAATTATGCTATGGGAAGATGTTTTTGAAATCCTGCTTAACCCAAACTCAAAATTTTCCAAAATTCTACTTTAGAAGCTTTTTTAAATATTTCTAAAGCGCTAAGACATAGATCGCTACAAACATCGAAATCGACTTTGGAGGACAAGTTATGTCATGGGAAGATGTTTTTGGAATCCCCCTTCGCTCCAAACTCAAAATTTTCCTAAATTCTACTTTAGAAGCTATTTTAAATATTTCTAAAGCGCTAAGACATAGAGAGCTGCAAACATCAGAATCGACTTTAGAGGACAAATTATGTTATGGAAAGATGTTTTTGAAATCCCTCTTCTCCCCAAACTCAAAATTTTCTGAAATTCTAATTTAGAAGCTTTTTAAATATTTCTAAAGCACTAATTGATAGAGCGCTACAAACATCAGAATTGACTTTATAGGACAAGTTATGTCATGGGAAGATGTTTTTAAAATCCACCTTCGCCCCAAACTCAAAATTTTCCAAAATTCTACTTTAGGAGCTTTTAAAATTTTTCTAAAGCACTAATAGATAGAGTGCTACAAATATCAAAATCGACTTTAGAGGACAAATTATGCTATGGGAAGATGTTTTTGAAATCTTCCTTCCCCCCAGACTCAAAATTTTTCAAAATTCTACTTTAGAAGCTTTTTAAATATTTCTAAAGCACTAATTGATAGAGTGCTATAAACCTCAGAATTAACTTTAGAGGGCGAGTTATGTCATGGGAAGATTTTTATGGAATCCCCCTCCCCCCAAACTAAAAAATTTCTAAAGTTCTACTTTAGAAGATTTTAAAATATTCCTAAAGCACTAATAGATAGAGCGCTACAAATATCAGAATCGACTTTAGAGGACAAATTATTCCATGGGAAGATGTTTTTGAAATCCTCCTTCCCCCCAAAGTCTAAATTTTCCAAAATTCTACATTAGAAGCTTTTCTAAATATTTCTAAAGCGCTAAGACATAGGTCGCTACAAACATCAGAATTGACTTTAGAGGAAAAGTTATGTCACGGGAAGATGTTTTTGAAATCCTCCTTCCCCCCAAACTCAAAATTTTCAAAAATTCTACTTTAGAAGCTTTTTTAAATATTTCTAAAGCGCTAAGACATAGAGAGCTGCAAACATCAGAATCGACTTTAGAGGACAAATTATGTTATGGGAAGATGTTTTTGAAATCCTTCTTCCCCCCAAACTCAAAATTTTCCAAAATTCTACTTTAGAAGCTTTTAAAATATTTCTAAAGCAGTAATAGATAGAGCGCTACAAATATCAGAATCTAATTTAGAGGACAAATTATGCTATGGGAAGATGTTTTTGAAATCCTCCTTCCCCCCAAACTCAAAATTTTCCAAAATTCTACTTTAGAAGCTCACTTCTACTTTAGTACCTCAGGTGTCCTTATATTGTAGCAATTTGTTAGTAGTAGAAGTATTTTCATGTTTTTGCATGCTATTCATAGTATAATCTATAAATTTTCAACTTTTTTCTTGATAAATCGTACTTTTGTTGACCTCAGCTGGTTTAGTAATGCATTAAGTTGTTAGTACTAGTAGTATTATCACGATTTTGCAAGCCTTTCGTACTATAGCTTAAACATTTTCAGATATTTTCTTGATAAAACGTATCTGTATTGACCTCAGGTGGCTTTTTGTTACAGTGACTTTTTAGTAGTAGTTCTATTTTCATGTTTTTTGCGATCCATTTGTACTATACCTTAAACATTTTCAAATGTTTTCCTGATAAAACGAGTGACTCGTTAGTAGTAGTTCTATCTTAATGTTTTTTTAATCCAATTGTACTATACCTAAAGTATTTTCAGATATTCTCTCCATAAAACATACCTGCGTTGACCTCAGGTGTCTTTATGTCAAAGGGAGTTGTTAGTAGTAGTTCTTTTTTCATGTTTTCGCAAGACTTTTGTGCTATACATTAAACATTTTCAGAAATTTTCTTGATAATACGTAGCTGTATTGGCCTCAGGTGTCCTTATGATGCAGCGAGTTGCTAATAGTAACAGTAGTATTTCATGTTTTTGCATGCCATTCATACTATAATCTATGAATTTTCTAATATTTTCTTGAAAACATTCTTTTGTTGACCACAGGTGACTTAGTAGTGCAGTAAGTTGTTAGTACTAGTAATATTATTGTGTTTTTGCATGCCTTTCATACTATACCTTAAACATTTTCAGATATTTTCTTGATAAAACGTATCTGTATTGACATTTAGGTGTCTTCATGTTACAGTGAGTTGCTAGTACGGTAGTAGTTCTATTTTCATGTTTTTTTGCAAACTATTTGTACTATACCTTAAACATTTTCAGATATTTTCTCGATAAAACGTATCTGTATTGACCTCAGGTGGCTTTATATTACAGCGAGTTTCTAGTAGTAGTAGTCGTATTTTCATGTTTTTGCGTGCCATTTATAATTTAACCTAAAAATTTTCTAAATATTTTCTTTATAAAACTTACTTTCGTTGACCTCAGGGGTCTTCAGGTCAGTAATACAGTAGGTTGTCAGAACTAGTAGTATCAACGTGTTTTTGCAAGCCTTTTATACTATAGCTTAAACATTTCAAATATTTTCTTGATGAAACATATCAATTTTAACGTCAGGTGGCTTTATGATACGATTAGTTGTTAGTATTGGTTATATTTTCATGTCTTTTTCGTGTGATTTGTACTATACCTTAAACATTTTCAGAAATATTCGTGGCAAAACGTATCTGTATTGACCTCTTGTGGCTTTATTTTATAATGAGTTGTTAGTAGTAATTCTCTCTGTTTGGATTTGATGTGTAATCACACAGTTTGTGGTTACGAAGTGGGAATAGGTAAAATTATTTTTATATTGTTGCTTTATTTAAATGTTGTAGCAGGAATGTTTGCAGATGAATCGTGTTTGTAGCTATGCTTAGCTATAATTACTATTTGAAAAAAAACAAGGTCGAAAGAAAGATAAAAACAGGCTCAAAATCAATCTTGTAAAAGAGAATATTCAAATAAAGAAGACATGTCATTACCCCAAACTTACACGAGGTGAAAAATATGTCTTTTTAGGCATTATTTATAAGACTAAACTTACTATATCACTAAATACAGTTACTAAATTTATGTGACATTTTCTTTTTGCAATTCATTTTTACTATACCTTAAATATTGTTATTTATTTACATGTTTTAAATGCAATTAATCAGGACTTTAAGGGGCCGATACTTCAAATTATATCTCGGGCAGGGCAGGGTATGATTCGGAAACGAGTCAGAGGCTTTTTAAAACACAAAGTAATTATATTTATTCTACGTTTTAAACTTGTTCCTTACTTTAGCTGAAAAAACCTTTTCTATTTGTTTAATTAAATTTCATAAAGCTGTAAAGTCTTAAGAATCCTATAATTTTGGAAACGTAAAAAAATTGTCTCTGTTTCGAAATTATTTGTAATCGAACAGATAGTGGTTATAAAGTGGGAGTAGGTAAAAGCATTTTTATATTTTTGCTTTATTTAAATGTTGTAGCAGGGGTGTTTGGAGATGAATCGTGTTTGGAACTGTGCTTAGCTATCATTACTATTTCAATGAAATCAGAGTCGAAAGAAAGATAAAAATAGGCTTAAAATCAATCATGTAAATGAGAATATTCAAATAAAGAAGTCATATCGTTACCTCAAATTTATACGAGGCAAAAAATATGTCTTTTTAGGCATTATTTATAAGCCTAAACTCATTAAATCACTAAATACAGTTACTAAATTTATCTGACATTTCCATATCTCCTCCTATTTTCGTGTTTTTTGCAATCCATTTGTACTATACCTTAAATATTTTTATTTATTTACATGTTTTAAATGCAATTAATCAGGATTTTAAGGGACCGATACCTCAAATTATATCTCCGATAGGCCCGGGTATGATTTGGGAAACAGTCAGAAGTTTTAAAAAATAGAGAGTATTTATATTCATTTTAAGTTTTAAACTTGTTCCCTACTTTAGCTGAAAAACCTTTTCTGTTTGTTAATTTATGTGTCCCAAGCGCGTCACTTAGGAACAATAAACTATTCAACATTTTTTGAACGATCGCGAACTGTATCTAGCCAGTAGACATTTAATTTAGCAGATCAGTCAAAAATGTCTATGAAAATAGATATTTTCATTGTGTGCAATTTTAAAGTTCTGGTAATTTCTTTTAATATGGATTTTATTGGTGAATGTTTGCATGAATAGCTGAAGTGCCTAAGGTTAATAAATAGAACATTCATAATGAGGAAACATTTAGGAAATGGGGGGGGGGTCTTTTAAAAAAGATAACATTCTAAAAGACATATTTGATGATGTTAGGCAAAAAGTATCAGAAATGAATGTTCAAAGCACTCGCTTGTCTAGCCCCCGAAAGATGAGGCCAGATAGGGCGTTCTGATAACTTTTTTCTTAGACATTTTTAACTCTGAATGGAGCCTCTATTTTGAAATTGGGGGGGGGTGTCCGTAAAAATTTGGAGGGAGGGGACTCCTTGGTGGTAGGGGAAAGAGGTCCCTTGGAGGTAGAGGTCCTTGATGGTTAGGGTCATTTGTGCTTGCGGTCCTTGTTGGTTCATATCCCATAATCATGTCACTAGTTGATTTCTAAGGATTTCTAAGCATTGTTCTGAATTTCTTTATTAAAATTCTTTTCTTGGCATCTATATCTTTATTAGTATTAACTTTTTAGTATACTAAAATGCTATTGCATATTTTATATTGACAACACTGCTCGATGGTACTTGTGTATTATACAGAACACAGTTGAGAAGTAAAGCTAGGCCAAGTCACAAGGTCATCTTGATAGTGATGAGTTTATTACTTTTAACTATGTTCCCATGGACAAATTATGGCATAGCAGATAAATCGTACGGTATTTGATTTCGACAACATCCTGTTGCATGAATCCAATGCTGAAACTCCCAGAAAGTCTGATATTGTCACTGTTGGTCGGATATCTAGCCCTGTCAAAGATGAGGTCAGGTATGGCGTTCTGATAACTTTTTCCTTAAATTTGAAATAAAATTATCATGTTAAAGAAAAAAAAAAAAAAAAAAAAAAAACTTCAAAAAAGTATAAATAAAAATAGGGGGATGGGCCCAAAAAATTTGGGGGGGGGGAGGAGGTGGCTCCTTGGAGGTTAGGGAGAGGGGATCTAGGAGGTTGAGGTCCTTGGTGGCTAGGGTCATTGGTGGTTGCGGTCCTTAATGGATACTTCTTCCCTCTCGAGACAAAGTCTAGATCGTCTCCTGATTTCTACCGCAATGTTTGGTGCTCTTCTATCATTGCTGCTGCTGCTACCAACTCCACTATCAACTTCTAATAGTGTAAACATTCCACTCATTATTGAAAATATATATCTTGCCAAATAAATAAACGAGTAAAGTCAAACTGTTCTCGCTTCTTGAATTTTATTCTCACACTAATATCAATTATACTGACAATCCTTCCTTATATTAGTCGCATCACTCCCGTTAGTATTTCTAGCTCTATGATTGGTTTAGGAAGAAGCATGTGATCTTGTATAGTTGGTATCGTAGTAAAATTAGATAGAAAAAGCTCGTTAACACACGCACATTATGTAGGCCTAAAATTTATACCAAATGACATTTTCAAAAGCTTTCACAGTTAAAAAAAAGTTTTGAAGAATAGGAAGATAAGTCTGCAAACCAAGATTAGAATATTAGAAGCTACAGTAATGACAGTGATCAAATATGGCTCTGAAGCATGGGTGCTACGGAAAGCGGATGAAGATTTGCTAGATGTTTTCCAGAGAAATTACTTAAGGATTGTTCAAGGTACCCGGCTGACTGACCGTATTTCAAACAATAGGCTGTACGAAAAATGTGGTTCAATACCGTTTTCTAGGGCTATAGTGAAAGAAAGGTTGAGGTGGCTAGGGCACGTTGTGCGGATGAAGGATGACAGGTTGCCGAAGATTGTTCTTTTTGGCCAACCGTCTAGGGCTAAAGGGAAAGCAGTTTGTTCCTGTCTGGGGTGGGAGGACGTCATAAAGAAAGATTTAAAGGAAATTTGAACTTCGTGGGCGCGTATAAAAAGGGAGGCTTTGAATAGATTAGGATGGAGGAGGAGCGTGCGTAGCTGTGTTGGCCTCAGGTGTCTTGGTGCTGCGGTGAGTTGTTAGTAGTAGTAGTAGTAGTCTAGTAGAAATAAATCAATGTCTTCAGATAAAAATGCTAGCTGAGTTACAATTAATATTTGCTTCATGCAACCCCATCCCCCTAATGTGCAAATATATACCCTGAATGTGAATATATAGGGGGCGGGGGGGGCGCAAAGATTCATTTCCGACAAAAAAGAATATTATATTCGGAAAGAGCATAAAAAAGGCACCGAGTGGTATATCCACTTAAGTCAATAATATGATTTGGTAAAAATTTACCATGCAATTATCTCAATTAATTACTTATAAACAGAACTTACGCTATAAATATGCGTTGCAATAATATCTAAATCATCTATTCTATCTGATGTGTGTTCCTGAATGCTTTCAAACGAACTTTTATCTCAGGTTCGAAGCACAGACATTATAAACAAAGTCTCAAGGTGGAATTGTGATATAAAAGCTACGTAAATTCAATGCTGAAATTCCTGGGAGTCTGGTGATGTCACCTTGTTAGCCCAGTATTCTAGCCGTTGATTGGCCTAAAAAAGACACGTGATCTTGTTATCCTCGTTTTATTCAATGAGTGTGTTGCGTCACTCCCGTCAATGTCCATATATGGACTCCCGTTAAAATGTTCTGGGGCATCTCTACTCTCATATCTACGTGATTTTTATCAATTTTAACATCCAGAACTGCGACATAGCAGTAAGAACGGCATTTTTCATACACCATCATAAGTGGAAGAGTCGGAGAATGTAAAACGGTATCATTGCATTATTTTTAGCCTAAAGCCCTAAAATCAGGCTTATAAGAGGTCGGCGCATAGACACCCCTTCTCGAGTCCCTGTGAACGTTTCATAGATCGCCTATTGCACTTAAAAGTAAAAGATTGTTGCAAAAATAAATTAACTAAAACTAAAAAGTTTTCAACTAAAAATCTACCAAAAATTAAGCTTGAATGATAAATCCTTTTGAATTAAACCTTCAAACTTCACTCTGCGATGAAGCCTGTGTGCTATTCCTAAAGGCGGTAATTGAGGGGAAGGGACGTCCTTGCCCCATTATTTTTTGTTCCTGCCTAGGTTTTGAAACTGCCTAGGTTATATATATGTATAACCCTGAAGTTTAGTGTTTGGTTAGCTTTTAATTATACCATATTTATGGCTGACTATTTTGAGATCTAGATTTTAAATCATTGGCCTGGATTTGATGCAGCTTCTGGCCCTAAAGAATAATGATAGTTTTTTTTTAATTTTTTTCTAAATGGTAAAAATAGGATTTCTATGCTTTTCGGGTTTATTTCAAACACGGGGTGTATTTGATTTTTTCTCTAAATGGCAAAAATAGGATTTCTATGCTTTTCGGGTTTATTTCTCACAAGTTGCGTATTTAATGTTTTCTCTAAATGGTAAAAACAGGAGCATTTCTAACAGTCGCAAATTTGTACTTTTTGCTTTGTTGAAAAGGGGGGAGGGGCTTCTTTGAGACAAACACTTTCTAGACGAAATTATGCCTGACAATAAATTCTGGTTAGGAGCGGGGGTACTAATTTTTCTTCCGTAAAAAGGGGAGTCGATATTTTATACTAAATTTTTCTTATTTTTAAGGATGATTCCGACAAATGCCCCCGTCCATCAAAGAGGGCTAGGGTTAGCGATAAAACCCCTACGAAGGCGACAGTTGTCCAATATAGCCGCTGTCCGATGCCCTTCAGCTCTACACAATCTGCCCAAGCTTTATCAGTGCAAGCAACAATACATCAAGGGTGAAAACCAAAAAGAGAGTGTATGGCTGCTTTCAATGCCACAGCACCACCTATACATAATTGTGAGCTTGCCCTCCAACATGTGTTGCCCGAGTTTTCAAGTCCACCCCTGTCTACTCAAGGTCATGAGGATGCCCTCCAACACGCGCTACCAAGACCTTCTGGCACCCAACTGCAGCCAGAATTAGGAAGTATAAGCATTTTTTACCTCTAGTTTCTACCTTGTTATAGAAATATTTACCTATTTCTTCTAACTTTTTTAGGCCTGTCTTTTCGCCATTTTTCAACATTGTAAAAGTATGTCAGAGATATTAAAAGACATTTTCTCCCAAAGGAAATATAATGTTCTCCCTTTGAATCATGTCAAGTACGTGCATTCACCCTGCTACATTAGGTTAGTGAAGCCAAAAAGTGCATTATATTCTGGTCATAGTAAGGTTATGTAATTTCTATTGTGATATAAACGAAAGGTTAATCTTGCCTCTACAAATTTCTTAAAAAAACAATTTTCTAGCAGAATGAGTTGTGTATCAAGTCCAAGTATTTTGGCTATCCGTTTCAAATCATGTTTTTTTTCCAAAACAGATAAAGAGTATTAATTAAATTTTTTTTTGGAGGGGTTGTTTGAACAAAATAAAATCCTACTATGTCATGTTTTAGATTGTAAAAATCTTATATTAAGGTGGAAGTTTCAGGATATATGTAGTAGTGAATTAAGCAAATGCTACTAAGACACATGTAAATAATAATCCAATTTTAAAAATAGGGTGATTTAGACACTTTGAAAATAAGCTATTTTCTTTTATAGATTACATTGGTTCCATATTCCTTGTCGCCGGCCTCATCAGTTGGAGAAGAAGAAGATGCATCTATGGAGTTTCGCAACAATTCACCAATCAGTGAATGGCAAAGTATTGTTAATGAAATACCTGACACTATCGACGATTTTTTAAGTAATTATTTTAATGTAGATAGTAGCACAGTTGAGCAGGGAAACTTGCCTTTGCTAAATCCAAACACTATGCAACTTTTAGAGGATTTTACACGGGAATTGACCGGGAACCCTTCCCCACTGATTACACGAACATAGTTCAAACAAATGAAATGGTTTCCCATAGCCCTATTGTTGAACAAAGTGGGGGAGGGGGATATAATACACAAGAGGGTAACAATACACAATTTATGACATTTCCAGACTTCCAGCTGTCAAATTCAATATTAAATACGATAGTCGTCTACACTGCGACTTTTGGGGATCCATTTAATTCGCTTAGGGGGGGGGGGAATTTTGTATTTGACACTATAGATATTGTCCATATATATGTATATAAAAGTCGTGCAATGTTAGAAAACCAGATTCAGTTGTGGGGGGGGGAAGGGAGGCTATTAAGGTTTCAATTGTTTTAAAGGTATTTTATTTAAATGAGGGTAAAAGTGAAGTTTATGACCATTATGTACATACCGAGATGCTAGTGGTCTACCCGCATTTGGAAAATTACGAAACAGTTTTTATGGATTGGGTAGGCCACATTATTACGCATCTCGAAAATTATAACGAAAATGGGAATGGATCTGTGGTTCTTTTTATTGAAAATTTAAGCGTAAATATTTGTAAATTTAAAAAAGATTTTATTTTAACAGGGGGGAGTGGGCCGAGGGGTATTGAATTAAAATATAATCCAGATTTAGAGGGCTGTCAAGGCGTTCAGCGAATCTGTTTTGAAACAGGTCAAAAATATTTCAAGTATGCTTTCCTAATGTCAGCATTCGAGCCTCTAGCACGTGACGCTACAAAGACAAATTTAGAATACTGGGCTGTACATGGGAAGGTGGGGTCCGATTTTCCCCCTGTAGATTTCACTAGTTTAGAGGGAAAGTACCCAGTAACGCTAAGATCCATTGATATTTTCGAACGGGCCAATGCCCATTTAAATATCGGCGTTACTGTGGTTCAGTATGAAACTGAATTTGAGTATGGAGTACGGTGTAAAGAAATGGGGGCCTGGTTCCCGGTAACGAGCCCGTCATTTGATTAGACGAAGCATTAGATTTGGTTGTCTTATGCGCCAGCTAATAACACCAATGCAATTGGCTGTTTTAATCCTATTACACATATCAGTGGGGTTCGGGGGGCGGGTAAAAAGGGGAGGGGGGGTGTTCGTTTCTACTGTCCAAGCTGCCTGTCCCAATTTTTTAGGGATTTAAAGTTACAAAATCATATGAAGCATGGTAGACGGCATTGCTACCAGTCTGTGGAAATGGTTTCGGGTGAAAGGGCCATTTTAAGATTTAAAAATTTCCAAAATAACCTCCTCCAATGCGATAAAATCTTATTGGATTGTGAAGCGAAGCTAATGAAATTGAACAACCCTTGATTTCCGACTCAAATCAAAGAACATCGAGCCATTGCAGTCTCTTACGCCCATACACAAAGAGACAGCTCTAACACTATGCAATTGTTAGAAATACTTGAGATGTTGGATGAGGACGAGTGCATGATCAAGGCACTGACTAAATTAATTAGCACTGCAAATGGCACTATTTCTCGATTGAGAAATACCCATTACCCAACGTTGTTGTCTGCAGAGGATCGTCTGGCGATAAAAAATAAAAAAATATGCTGGGTTTGTACGGGGGAGTTTGAAGAGGGGGCTAAGGGGAAAGGGACTAGGGGGAAGGGGAAAGTCAGAGACCATAATCACTTGTGGCAGAAAATATCATCAGGAGGTAGTAATTTTAGAGGAGTTGCACATCAATCATGCAATGTGAATGTAAGCCAGCAGTTTTTATTTCGGTTTTCATTCACAACGCAAATTTTGATTTAAAATTTAGTTTACCGGCTTTGGCACGTATGCAGAGGGAGGGAGGGGGAGTAGATAGTCCATGGGTAAACAATTCATTTACCTATAATAGTATCCCCAAATCAGACGAGAAGTTGGTGCTTCTCGAGTTGAAATGGCAGGTAGTGAATAACGGGCATATGTGTTGAAATAAAATCAGGGTTTTCGATTCCTTTAGTTTTTTCCCCAAGGCATTGAGTCAATTGATTCAAGTGCAGAAAAGCGACAATTTTGATAGTTTTCTTTTGCTTAAACAGCACTTTCCAGAAAGTGAAATGGTCTGGATAAATTAAATTAACCTAACCCAACCTAACCTCACCTGATAAATTAACTTAAATGCTCAAACCTAACCCACTACGCAGCGTCGGCGACTATTGTACACAGTTTTTCACAGTGACCCCGGGGGGGGGGGGGGGGTCCCACCCGCGGCCAGCCTTCGGCCCGTGGCGCCCGGGGGAGGGGGGGTCCCCCTGTGGCCAGATTGCGGCTCCCCGGGGGGAGGAGGGTATTCTTTTAAATTCATAGTGTTCAACTATGCTATTTTAAGTTTTAAGTTGTTTTAGTGTCAATATGTTTTTCACAAATAGTGCTGTTGTACAAAAATGTGTGTGTGTGCACCATTACTGTTGATGTTCTTGCTGGACAAAAAGTGTTTCTTATGACAATAAACGTTGTTGTACAAATAGTGTTGTTCTTTTTGAACAAAGAGTGTTTTTGATTATAAATATTGTTGTTGTTGCTAATGTACAAAAAAAGTGTTTTTTATGACAATAAATGTTTACCCTAGTTGTACAAATAGTGTGCGTTGTTCTTGTTGAACAAAAAGTGTTTTTGATAATAAAAAATGTTGTTGTAAAAATATTGTTGTTGTTCTTGTTGAACAAGTGTTTATGATAATAAATGGTGTTCTTTTTTAACAGAAAAGTGGTTTTTAACTTAATAACTGGATGATATATCGTGTTTGTTGTTCTTGTTAACGTAGATGGATCTATGGGAAAAATGCTACTACTCATTAGATGGAAAAGTATGGCTTACAGTTAGTTGTAGTCCGACTGTTGCCAACAGCAGTATTTACCAATTTAAAACACCATTCAGATCGTTTCTGTGTGGCCCATCAATGTTTGGGAAAACGACACTATTAGCTAAAATAATTAAAAACTGTAATAAAATGTTTTTGGAAAAATCAAAGAAAATTTATTATTGCTATAGTATTTGGCAGGAATCCTACGATCAAATAAAAGCTATTGCCACATCCATGCCGATACAATTCATACGGTGACTTGATGTTTTCAATAGTATTGAACGAAACTCGTGACTGATTATTGATGATTTGGCTGAATCAATTGAACAGTTCTCACAGAAAATGCTACAACTGTTAACTATTCACTCTCATCATGAAAATACTTTTATAACCCTAGTTCTACACAACCTCTTTCATCAGAGCAATTGTGTGAGAACCCTCGCTTTGAATTGTATCATCTTTATTATCTACCGAGTTGTTAGTGATCCTGGTTTGCTAATAACTCTCAATAAGCAAATATATCCAGCCGCTCCCAAATTTCTGCTGTCAGCGTACACTCAGGCGACAAATAAGCCCTACTGGTACATTTCGATAGATCTTAATCAGAGCACACCCAAGGATCTACGTGTAGTCACAGATATTATTGATAAATAAATCACATTGTGTATTCCGGGGAACAGTAGAAAAACCTATTACTAAGCATCGCGCCACTAAAGATACTACGCAAAACATGACATATATTCTTCGCTTTAGGCAATCCAGAAGCCCCACTCAGGAAGGCCATACTCAAACATGGTGTTGACAATTATTTCATTAATGTAGTATCTGAACTTTGTTTAAATTTAACTGAGGGTACACTGGGCAATGTACACTTGCCAGAAGGTGTTAGACAACAGACAAAGCAGCAAAATCGTTCCACTGTACGTGCCTTGCAAAAACGTGATTGCAAAAACGAGGAGAAATTTTTGAAAGAAAACGTTTCCTTCAAGCGGGTGGTAGCTTTATTAAACTTTTACTGCCAATAATTGCAGGACTTGTAAACAGTTTTCTCTAGATGGCTAAACCCTATAAATTGACGCCATTTGAACTTGTCCTCTTACCCATGGAACATTTTGAAGACAATCTAAGCAAATTCATTAATGAAGAAAATATTGCCGATGATAAAAATCTAGTTTTACTTCAAGATGCATTGCGACGTGTGGACAAACATAAACCTTATCGTGAGAGACCCGCCGTCATCACAGATCCCCCTAAACAGGAAACATCTCCTCAAGATTCAACAAAATCAAAGGAGAAGGAATTGGATTCCATAGTGGAATAAATGGAAAATCTATTGCCAGTAATCTATCGAGAAAAGAGTAAAAGAGTATTAACATATCTCATGTTGGAAACTGGTGGTGATCATCAGGTCGATAGCACAGGGAAACGAATTATAATTCAGGAAAAAAGTTATTATCTAGTTGATTTAATTTGTGATATGGTGACGAATCGTAAAGGACTTTTATCATTTGATAATAATCTATACACCTGTCTAAATGCATCAAATTTCCCCAAAAGTCTTATTGGTAATAAGCAAGTTCTAAAGAATCTAAGAGAATATAGTCCTCTAACACCACCAACACCACCATTTAAAAAAGAAGAAGATTCAGTCTTGTAAAATATTAGTAGCAGCAGCAGCAGCAATGATTTTATAACACCTGTGCCAGCTAGACAAAATCGACGATGGATTGATTCACCCTCCAGTGTGCAAAAGGGGAGTGGACATTACACTACGTGTTTGCGTTCAAAATGGTTGAAGTTCTGAAACTTGTCTATGAAAATATTGGTGAAGCGGAGAGTCTAAGTCCCCCACAACGCTTTCTAAAGTTATCTCTGAAATAGACGGCAGCATATTAAAAAAACGAAAGAGTATCTAGGAAATGAACCAAGTTACACGCTGTATCAGAATTGTAGGCTTTATGTCAAACAGCTTCGAAAGAATAAAGTCGTTTCACCTTTGCCTATAGTGCCAACTTATATTTTAATTCTAGACGAGATTCACCGGCCTCGCAGTGCAACTTCAAAATATATTCTAGTGGCAATCAGTGTCTTTAGTCGCTATGCCTATGCCATACCATTGCAATCAAAGAGCGGTGTTGAAGTTGCTCATGCTTTAGAAAGTATTCTTGAACAGGTTTGCTATAGAAAAATTCAATCAGATTTCAGTAGCGAATTTGTTAATCCTCATGTACAAAGGTTCTATTGAAATATAATAGAACACTTTATCATAGTCTCAGCCCGATAAAGGCTGCATTGGCTGAACGATTGATAAGAACGATTCGTCTATTTATTTCAAGATATTGTACGCTGAAAAATACTGCTCCTTTTATTCATGATATAGATAAAATCATGCAAATATACAACCATCGACCACATCGATCCCTGTCCAACTCAAGCCCTCGGGAAGTTCATTGCAGTGAAAATACATTTGATGCTTTTCTAAAGCAATATTCCAGTGGTAGTGTCAATGAGAAGAAAAAGAAGAAATTCAATGTTGATGATACTGTTCGAATTAATCGAACCACCAATATTTTTGAGGGGAACTATTTAAGGAGTATTGAACTATTTAAACTGTCCAAAATTCAGACACTACACCCACAACATATCAACTGCGAGACACCAAAGATCATGAGATCTTCGGGGTTTTCTATGAATATCAACAGCAAAAAGTTAGAAACAGTAGTTAAATGTATCACATTAAAGGATATTAAAGAGTCGTACTTGCAGGGGCAAGAGACATTTGCTTGTTCACTTGCTAGGATGCAACTCTCATTTTGATTCTTGGGTCAGTATCGAAGATATTGACAATGCTCAATGACTTTTCTGGGGCATTCATGTCCAATTTTTCCTACGTTCTCAACAATTATTTGAATAAAACAAGTGATTTTTGGACGAAATTCTCCCCCACTATCAGATATGACAGTACGTATAAAGTAGCTTCTGTCGACTTCATTTTAAAGAATACGAGTACATATGATACATAATACTCGTAAATATGATATTATGAGAAAGGATCGCCTAAATGATATTAAAATTGGACCTTATGATTGGCCGCCACCCCCAGGTGATCAAGAACAAATTCAAAAGATCAATTGGATGAATTATCCATATATTGAATTATCCTACGAAGAACTCACCTGTATGAATGATTTATGTCGTTCTGTCAATAAAAGAATTTCCGATCGTAAAAAAGGAGCTTTTCATTTCAACTATTCAAAGGAGGAGGGTAAGATCTACATTAGTTCACCCATTGCCAATGAAAAGGTTATTCTCAATGATAATCTAAAAGATGTTCTTGGCTTTAAGCCAAGAACATTTATGTCTGGTTATGGTCTTGGAAGTTGGTTTGCTAAGCTGTTTCGCTCTGCACTACCTCTGGTAAGAAAATATATTGTACCGGCTGTGACAGATTTTGCATCGTCTACACTATATGATTGGGGATCTGGCAAGGATTTAAAAAAAAAAAAGTGCTTCGGAGAATCTTAGGTCCAGTGCGTGAACCCTTGGTGAGGGATTAGAAAAAAATGGAAAAGGTTTAAAAAGGTCAAGGAACAGTGCACCACTCATCAGTCTCTACTCAGGACAGAAACGAAAGACATCACCCCTGTGAAAGAAAAGAAAGAAAAAGTCGACATGTACTGTAAACAGAAGAAGAAGCCCCAGGAAGAGAATTGTTAGATCGAAACTAGATTTCTTTTCCTTAGATGTCATATCTACCGCATAAGGATTCCCAACCTTCAATCACCTCCTCATTGAATCTATTCAATGCAGAAAATGTTGATGTGAGTGTAAAACATGGATACTATGAACAATTATATCCACAACAACCCCTCTAAAAATAATATTTACTTTCAAACTTATTCCAATGAGGACTACTTTATGGACATGTCTTCGACATTTATAGATTTACGAATGAAAGTCTGGAAATCCGATAATGCATTAACAATTTTTGCCGATGGAATATCCATTGAAAATTGTATATTACATAATTTATTTCGTCAAATCAGTGTCTACATAAATGGCACACTGGTGAGCACAAGCAATAATCTCTCAAATTATACAAGCTATATGCAATTCATGCTGATGACAACCAAGTCATACAAGGAATTGAGAGGCACCTCCAATGGATATGAATATATTACTAATACTGATAGTACAGATGCACTTCAAAATGCTACAACTAGTGAATTACATCTAGTTGGAAAAATATATCATGAAATATTTAATATACCCCAATGGCTACCACCCAATATTAAAGTGGATATAAAATTAACGCTTGCACCATCCAATTTCATTTTACGAAAAGAACTTGCTGTCAATCCTAATGTAACTCTCTCGATCACCTCGGCAATACTATATGTACGCAAACAACAGGTTATGAGTTCTGTTGCTTTGGCAGTGGAAAAACTGAGAGCCAGTGGAAATAATATTAAACTACTTGTTCCTCATACAATCACCAATCAACGTCATATTGCCACCGGCTCACGCACCTTCACCGAATCATCCTTTATCAATGGTGAAATTTCCTCGAAACTGGCCTCAGCATTTGTAAAAAGCGCTAGTGCAATAGGATCGTGGACTGGATGTCCACATAAATTTGAAATGTTTGGGCTTTCATCTCTTGTCTGCAAAGTAAATGGAATCCCACTCTACAATCTATCTTTTGATAAATCCTATAGAACATTGTATGAGTTAACCATGCAAACCCTAGATCATGATTCACAACTATTTGAAAATCGTATAACCAAACCGAAAAAATGTTTACTAAAACACATGGTACCATGGCATTGGATTTGTCGGGCATCGAGGATATGATTATGGTATATTTTGGGAGTGTACTTTTTGAGTGTAATTTTGCTGACCCCTTAGCTAAGAGCATTGTACTAATCTTGCTAAATCAATTTCAAACATATTGGTAAATCATTCCCAAAGGCAGTGTTCTACTAGACTTGGCACCATGAACACCAGTCAAATAACCAATGTATTTAATATGGACCTCTACATGTCCAAATACAAATCCTATTGACTTTATTGGAAAAATTCAAAGTGCCAACAGTACCCTAATCATTGCTAATAGCAGTCCATCAACTGTGCAGACGGGTCATTGGTTGTGCATCTTTCAAACTATGAAGACGATTGAACTTTTTGATCCTCTTGGCTTATCCTATACATGCTACACTCCACACATCAGCAACTACATTGAGAGAAGTGGGAAAACTATTATTCAAAATCGGAAGAGAGTGCAGGATCTGACTACTAAAAGCTGTGGCTTCCATGTACTACTATATTTTGTGTTCCGATGTCATCCTCAAAGAACTAGTTTCCAGAACTTTCAACTACGTTGAACAAAACGGTTATCTAAAAATTTTGATTGGATGTGTTTGGGGAAAAGGTGGGCGTAAGAGGGGGGTTAGTTGGCGTCCAATCACTTTGTACTATTAAAAAGGACACTAGCCCTTTGAATTTTCAATCAAAGGAGCTCTTTTTGAAGTTTCTACGACAAAGCTTTCTATAAACACCTTATATACCCCCAGGGCATAACTTACAGCACTTGCCCTGAGGACTGTGGGGGGAGTGGCCTCCTCAATAAATAATTTCTATCTGGAAATTAACTACGCTGAACAAAATGGCTATCTCAAAATTTTGATTGGATGTCTTTGGGGAAATGGTGGGCGTGGAAGGGGTGTTAGTTGCGTTCCAATTATTTTCAACTATTAAAAAGGACTAGCCATTCCAATTTCCAATCGAATGAGCCCTTTTTGAAGTTTTTATGACAACTTCTTAGATGCGAAAGGCCCTGGTCCGAAAAAAATAATACATTGTGCCAACATCGTTCTTTCCTTAGGCAGTCCTATTGCGCTGCCTATGAAAACGGAAAAAAGGGACAGCAATACTCGTCTACATTGAGATTTGTTCATCCAGTTTTTCAACACAATGGACTATCTGGATTATTACAATACGTTTGGGTACTTGAAACTTTTCTCTGAAAATACTGAACAGAATGCCGCGAACATAGTTCGCAGCTATTGATGACTTTATGTTAAATAAAACTAATAGTCGATCAGACACTAGCTCTTTCAAATAATTTATTTGGCAAAAACTTTAGGATATCCTTCGTGTGTGGTACATGAGAGACAAAACTTATGGAAATTATCACTTATTACATTAAAAACTTCGTGACCAGGTAATAGCTAAAAGGAGGAAGTGCGTCCAATCCATTTTTTGGTGGTGATTAATCAACAGGTTTCCAAAATGGCTGTTATTCATGATCACTGTGATGATGATGAAGCATCAGATTTATGATTAATATGTAGGAGCATAAACATAGCAGTAGTGTCTCTGATTCTGAAAACAGAGAGATGGAAAAATGAAAGAAAAAAGGGTATTAATGCTTCTACATTGACAGTTTTCCTTCCGTTTTTTTTTAATACTTTTTGGTACAAAAGTGCTACTTTGAAGAAAAATACCACTTTTATTAAAAAGTGACAATAGTGTGACATTTTCCAAAATGTGCCACTTTACAAAAAAAGTACCAATAGTGTCACCGGTGGCAACCATGCTTTCGGTTGCACTTCGGGTGCTTTCTTTGATTTGGCAGGAAACCGCTTGTCAAATAAAATTATCGGTTTCAATATGCTAATTGTAAAGGTATTTTACTTGCGAAATTTGCAAATTTGACCTGTTTTTTGTGAACTAAATTAGTTCAACTTAACTACTTAGTGAGAACTGACTATATTTGGTTAAAGGTAAAAATTTTGCCATTTTATTGGATACTAGAGGCTTAAGGACTAAGGTATATCGAAGCTAAAACCTTTCTTTTTTTTTCAGCTTGCCTTGTAAGTTTGATCAGATAAATTCGAAACTTAACAACTCTTAACGGTGTTACCTAATTTTCATGTCTAATTAAGGCCCTAGCTCTGCCATAGTCACCCCTCTCGACAAAAAAATCCGAAGATTTGCAGATAATATACGTTACCCAGCAATTTGATTGCCAGATCTTGGTACAACAATAACTGTAACTCTTTTTTTTATATTTTTTTTTATTTTTCCAACGCCGATGGGGTGCCGAAAATGCGTATTAAAGCTTTCTAAGAGCCTGTTTGATAGCTCATATTTACATGCATATACTTGTCATAAATTTTTATTGAAAGCACTAGTGTAAGGTGGAATATGCGAACAAAACGTGGGACTTTTTGTGTCTTGTACTAGGGAAATCTTCACTGCCAAAAATTGATCGAATTCTCAAAATCTCTCTTCTGAATACCACCCTATCCCAGTTCCCTTAATAAGTGGAAATGAAACAATAAGTTTTGAAAGAAGCTGACCTTGAAAAATAATGGGCAAATTGCATAACTTACAGCCGTTTCCCCGGGGGCTTTCGGGGATCATGTCATCCTCAAAGCCATAGTTATTGGACCTTTAAATATGCTGAATCAAATGAATCTCTCGAAATTTTGATCGGGCGTCTTCAGGGAAAAAAGGGTTGTAGAAGGAAGACTAGATGCCCTCCATCCTTATTGGTTACTTAAAAAGGGCAGTTGAAGTTTTGATTTTTGTTAGAATGAGCCATCTGTCGATCTTCTAGGACCATTGGTTCGATATAATCACCCTTGGGAAAGATAACAAAAACAAACGAAGAAAAAAATAAAACGTATCCGTGATCTTTCTTCTTGCAAAATACAAAATTTCGTGTTTTTGTACAGAAGAGCTTGAAACCTTTACAGTAGTGCTCTCTTGACATTCCTCAACGCCTCGCTCTTTACGCTAAAGTTTGACTCTGTCTCACAACTTTATTTTTTAAAACAATAAAAACTTTAGCGTAAGGAGCGAGGCGTTGAGGAGGGGACAGCTCCTTTCATATACGGAATAATTTCTGTTCGTTTTAAGTTTTAATGTCGCTCCTTACTTTCAGTTTAAAAAACTTGTTTTTTTTATTTAATACAATAAATAACCCATTCAAACTTAAATCAAGCAGAAAGATGAGTGGGGCTGACACTCCCCATACCTTCTAAAAACCAGAACATAATTTACACTTTACCGAAAACAATTCTTATTTCGAGCTGAATACTCCTATCATAGGCAGTGCGCTAGCGCTGCCTAAGTAAAGAACGATGTGGGCACAATGTGTTTTTTTTCTCCATAACCGGGCACTTCGTATCGAAGGAGTTGTCGTAGAAACTTCTAAAAGGGCTCATTCGATTAGAAATTGGAGTGGCTAGTGCCCTTTTTAATAGTCGAAAGTGATTGGAGGGCAACTAGCTCATCATTCACCCAAACACATCGAATCAAAATTTTGAGATAGCCACTTTGTTCAGCGTAGTTGATTTCCAGATAGAAAATCTGTTTTTGAGGAGGACACTCACCCACAACCCTCGAGGAAAGGGTTTTAAGTAAAGCTCTGAGGGCATATAAGATCAATGTTGACACAATGTACAGTTTATCATTTTTTTTCTTTGAAGCAGGGCACTTCAGATAGAAGGGGTCGTCGTAGAGACTTCAAAAGGGGTTCATTCGATTGGAAATTGAGAGTTCCAGTGCCCTTTTTAATAGTCGAAAATGATTGGAGGGCGACTAGCCCCCCCCCTTCACGCCAGTCAGTCTCCCAAACACATCCAATTGAAATTTTGAGATAGCCATTTTGTCCAGCGTAGTTGATTTCAAGACAGAAAATGTGTTTTTGAGGAGGACATTCCCCACAACCCTCAGGGCAAGGGTTTTATGTTATACCCTGGGGGCATATAAGGTTTTTATAGAAGGCGTTGTCGTAGAAACTTCAAAACAGGCTCATTCGACTGGAAATTCAATGGGTTATTGCCCATTTTAATAGTCGAAAGTGATTGGAGGGCAACTAGCCCCCCCCCCCACGCCCACCGTTCCCCCAATCACATCCAATCAAAATTGTGAGATAGCCATTTTGTTCAGCGTAGTTGATTTCTAGATAGAAAATATGTTTTTGAGGAGGAAACTCCCCCACAACCCTCAGGGCAAGGGTTTTAAGTTATGCCCTGGGGGCATATAGGGTTTTCACAGAAGGCGTTGTCGTAGAAACTTCAAAACAGGCTCATTCGATTGGAAATTTAAAGGACTAGTGCCCTTTTTAATAGTCGAAAGTGATTGGAGGGAAACTAGCCCCCCCACGCCCATCGTTCTCCCAAGCATCCAATAAAATTTTGAGATGCCCATTTTGTTCAGCGTAGTTGATTTCAAGAGAGAAAATGTGTTTTTGAGGAGGAGACTCCCCCACAACCCTCAGGGCAAGGGTTTTAATTTATGCCATGGAGGCATATAAGGCTTTTATAGAAGATATTGTCGTAGAAACTTCAAAACAGGCTCATTTGATTGGAAATTCAAGGGGATAATGCCCTTTTTCATTGTCAAAAGTGATTGGAGGGCAACTAGCCCCCCGAGCCCATCATTCCCCCAAATATATCCAATCAAAATTTTGGGATAGGCATTTTGTCAGCGTAGCTGATTTCCAGATATAAAATATCTTTTTAAGGAGGACACTCCCCCAAAACCCTCAGGGCATGGGTTTTAAGTTATGCCCTGGGGGCATATAAGGTTTTTATAGAAGGCTTTGTTGTAGACACTTCAAAATAGGCTCATTCGATTGGAAAATCAAAGGGCTAGTGCCCTTTTTAATAGTCGAAAGTGATTGGAGGGCAACTAGATCCCCCACGCTCATCATTAACCCAAACACATCCAATCAAAATTATGAGATAGCCATTTAGTTCAGCGTAGTTGATTTCCAGGTAGAAAATATCTTTTTGAGGAGGACACTCCCCCCCAACCCTCAGGGTAAGGGTTTTAAGTTATGCCCTGGGGGCATATAAGGTTTTTATAGAAGGCGTTGTCGTAGAAACTTCAAAACAGGGTCATTCGAATTGGAATTCAAAGGGCTAGTTCTCTTTTTAATAGTTGAAAGTGATTGGAGGGCAACTAGCCCCCACGCCCATCATTCACCCAAACACATCCAATCAAAATTTTGAGATAGCCATTTTTTTCAGCGTAGGCTAGTTGATTTCCAGATAGAAAATATATTTTTTAGGAGGACACTCCCCCACAACCCTCAAGGCAAGGGTTTTAAGTTATGCCTGGGGGGCATATAAGGTTTTTATAAGAAGGTGTTGTCGTAGATACTTCAAAACAGGCTCTTTCGATTGGATATTCAAAGGGCTAGTTCCCTTCTTAATAGTCGAAAGTGATTGAAGGGGAACTAGCCCCGCCCCCACGCCCATTATTCCTCCAAATACATTCAATCAAAATTTTGAGATAGCCATTTTGTTCAGCGTAGTTGATTTCCAGATAGAAAATATGTTTTTGAGGAGGACACTCCCCAACAACCATCACGGCAAGGGTTTTAAGTTATGTCCTGGGGTATATAAAGATTTTATAGAAGGCGTTGTCATATAAACTTCAAAAATGGCTCATTTGATTGGAAATTCAAAGGGCTAGTGCCCTTTTTAATAGTCAAAAGTGATTGTAGGGTAACTAGCCCCCCCTAAGTTCATCATTCACCCAAACACATCCAATCAAAATTTTGAGATAGCCATTTTGTTTAGCGTAGGCTAGTTGATTTCCAGATAGAAAATACGTTTTTGAGAAGAACACTCCCCCCAACTCTCAGGGAAAGGGTTTTAAGTTATGGCCTGGGGGAATATAAGTTTTTTATATAAGGCGTTGTCGTAGAAAAGTAAAAACAAGATCATTCTATTGTAATTTCAATGGGCTAGTACCCTTTTTATTATTCAAACGTGTTTTGTGGGCAAATACCCCCCCCCCCCCCACGCCCATAATTCCCCCAATCACATCCAATAAAAATTTTGAGATAGCCATTTTGTTCAGCGTAGTTGATTTACAAATAAAAAATATGTTTTTGAGGAGGATACTCCGCCAAAGCCCTCAGGGAAAGGGTTTTAGGTTATGCCGTGAGGGCACATAAGGTTTTATAGAAGGCGCTGTGGTTGAAACCTCAGAAAAGGGCTCATTTGATTTGAAATTCAAAGGGCTAGTGTCCTTTTTAATAGTCGAAAGTGATTAGTAATATTTTTTTTTGTTGTTGTTGTTTAGAACAGGGCACTTCGTACCGAAGGAGTTGTCGTGGGAACTTCGAAAGGGGCTCATTCGATTGAAAATAGAAACAGCTGATGCCCTTTATAATAGTCAAAAGTGGTTGGAGTGCAACTAATCCTTCTTCCTCTCCCACCCTTCCATTTGTCCATTATGTTTAAAAACTAAATGTTGCCTTAAGATTAAATCAAAATGCACTGTGTTAGTGCTAATTCCCAATAAGGCATCTCAGCAGTATCCCAAGAACGACTGAGGGTATTATGTTCAAACTTTTAGGCCTACTTTTGCTCTTAAAATTTAACCAAATCAAAATAGTGTAAGTATATCCAAGCTATCAAATAAACTAAACAGACTTTTTGCGAGTGGTATTAAGCTTTCCATTTCAGGTCAACTAGAGGAGGTATGAAAAGTTAAACAGCACTATTTGTGTCCAGATTTTTAAAAGGGTGTGTGTTGTTAAAATTTGCTGAAAATTTTTCTCCAGCATACAGATGGCTAGCCAAACTATAAAGTCTTAAAAAACGAAAAGATTTAAAGTGTTATTTTCTTTTTCCGTGAAAAAACTATGTCAATATAAAACGAACAGAAATTAATTAAAAAAAACTTTTTCCACAAAATAAGTTTTCCAAAGAAAAGTAAAGAACTCCATTAAACAAAAAATGAGCAAAAATAAAATCAACTAATCTACCAAGCTCAAAACTACCACAAATCAGCATCGAGAAATAAATGAAACCCAAAACGAACAGAAAGTACAATAAATAACCGAGTCAAACTCAAAACGAGCAGAAATTAACATAAATTGGGCGCAAAACCCCTATGCCTTCCCAAGGTCAGAAAAAAATTTGCACTTTACTTAAAAAATACAAATAAATGTACATTGTCAGTTTAATATACATATACTGATATTTAGTAATCAAAATGTTAAAATTATTTGATTTATTAAAGTTATAAAAGTAAAAACATTTATATTTTTTTATAGTTAACATTATATAATTATTTTTATAGTTAACATTTATACTCATTTATAGTTTTTTAATTAATATTGAAAAGTAAAATCATAACCAAGATTATTGAACAAAACAACAAATGAATGTTGCTTGACAGTTTAATATATGTTTATACAGATATTTATTACTTAAAGTCTTTATAATGTTGGATTTTTAAAGTTCAAAAAGTGCTAAATATTTAAAGTGTATTTGATTTTCAGTAAAGTGCAAATTATGTTCTGATCTCGAGAAGGTATGGGGGGGGGGATGTCAGTCCCACTCACCTTAGGATCTGCTTGCTTTGAGTTTGACTCGGTTATTTATTGTAGTTTCCATTCATTTTGGGTTTCATTTATTTATTGATCTTTACTTTTTGGTATTTTTACGCTTAGAAAACTATTTGACAATATTTCTGCTCGTTTTTGGTTTAACTTAGCTTTTTACTTTTCTTTGAAAAACTTACCTCAGGGAAAACATATTTTAAATTAATTTCTGTTTGTTTTTTATTGACATAGTCTTTTCCATTGGAAAAGAAAACAATATTTTAAATCTTTTTTTTTCTATAAGAATCCATAGTTAAGCTTACTATTTATATGTTGGAGAAAATTTTTCAGTAATTTTTAAAGTAAGTAGTTTTGAAAATATGCAAAGACATAGTATTGTTTAGTTTCATTTCACATATCATCAAGTTTTTCTGAAAAATAAAACTTAATACCATTCCCAGAAAATTGTTTTTATGCTAATTTAGCAATCTGGATGTACTTATATTATGTTTTGATTTAGCCCAACACCCTCCTCAGCAGTCCCTCAAAGTTCCACATTAATACCATAAGCCTTAGTAATATTAGTAATAAAAGCAGTAGTAGTAGAACTACTACTAGTATTGATAATATGTACATTGTGGTTTCGTTAAAGTTTGAATTTCTACGCACGAAAAGCTGTGTGAAATTTAATTAATCAGTTTGGCTAATTTATTTTCACGGTCCGATGTGAAAACACAGACAAAAGCGTGGTTTTGCCCTAATAACTTCCTAATGTTGAATAAAGAAAGAAAACAATAATCCTGGTTTTTAGGTATGAATAGACCTAAGATGGCTCCAAAGGTAAATAAATATGATTTTATTTTGATGTCCTGAAGATACCTAATTCCGTATCTTCATCTATTTCTCCGTTCCAAAAATAAATATAAAACCATTTGGTTTTTTACGATTTTCTCGAAAAATAAAAAGACAGAGGCACTTACTTGTATTATATACGCCCTACCTCTCAAGTTGTGCATTCATTGACGCATTATAGAACCGCTTTTCTTAGTTAGTCTCTTTCAGCTTAGCGTGAGAAAAGACAAAGAGAAGTGACAGAATAGATGGACAATATAATTTGGGCTATATATTTACAGATTAAGGGACGGGGGGTTAAGTATTTGGAAATTGTGAAGTTAGAAAAAAATTCTTAGTATATAATATGCATAATGATTGTACCAAACACATTAGGCATGCAGACCCAGTATACTTTACGAATATAAGTTTCACGCACAAAATCCAGCAAGAGCTTAAGGCTTGACCAATCTCTCAAAACAGGTACTTTAAGGTACTAGTAGAAAAGGGGGTACCAGCAAAAACAGCACACCATATTTGGGCATTGAGTCCGTAGGGAGAACACCTTTGCTGTCAGACTCAATCTCACACCAAATAAGGGCATGGAATCCCCAGGGAGAATGATTGCGTAATCGAAGTGGTTCAATGACCTCCTTTTCTAAGGTCGATTTATTTGTTGTTGTTGTTTGGCCAAGTGCACGCTAGGGGAGAATCCTAAGATCCAGGAATAGGAAACAGGATCACGTGTCTCCTTCTAAACCAATCAGAGACTCGGTTACATCTCCTTCTAGACCAATCAGAGGATCGCTTACATATGATTTTCCCTTTGCATAACAATTCGCCCTTGGGAATTTCGTATATAACGGACATGTATTGTGATTAAATTATCAGAAAGTATTGTGACACAATGGATAGAACAACTGAAATTATTGATGAGCTAGAAACTTCGTCTACAATGATTAACAATGTGAGTACATTTTCATTTTTTATTTTCAAAATAAAATTATTTTCCTTGATCATCCTCCTGTATATATAGGTAAATCCCTCCCCCCCCCCAATACAAACTCCACTATGCTATCTTTATACTCGCTAGAAAACATAAAATATGTTCTTTTTATCACCTAAAACCCATTTCTCCCCCCTCTGTTTATGACTAATTCTTCCAATGGAAATACTTCTCTTTTTGTTAAATTTATACAATTTTAAGCATTCTATATCCTAGCTAAAAGTGACCACTGACTTCTGTCAATTCTTAGGCAATATGCCGCTGTGTTTTGACATAAAGCTCTCCGCGCGAGGTTATAAATAATTTGTCACCCTTTTCCTGTGTATTTACGATTGCGGCTTAGCCAAAGGGATTGTTTTTCTCCGTCAATTAAAAACAGTTTCATGCAGAAAGATATTACTGTTAATTAAGCGTTGCCTATACAACCTGTATTTGGAGGAGTGAAACGAGTTATTTTCAAATTAAGGTCTAACAATATATTTAGGACATTGCTGAAAGGGGGGAGGGGGCCATGCCTCAATTCTATCAGCATCATTGTAAAGTGAAAAAAAACTGTTTCTTCGCGTTAGGCAGTAAGAGGGCCGAGGGTTTCTAAGAAAAAAGATAGCTTTATTATGTGCATTGCATAGATACCATTTACATCCAAGATTATAATTTAGGCCTATAACCTGCTAGGCTAACAATCTTTTTTCTATTTTAAAAGCCTATAGACGGGAAACATTTAAAAAATTTTCTCAAAAATGTAAAAATAGGGGCAGTTCTCACAAATTTTACCTTTTGCTTTGCATTTGGCTTAGGGGGCTTCTTAGTGATAAATGATTTCTACACAAAATTATGGTTAGTGGGGGTGGGGATACTAATTTTCCTTCTTTAAAAAAGGGGGAAATTATTTCCATACTAAATTTTTTCTTCTTTTAAGGACAATTATGAAGAATGTCTGCCCCCTCCATCGAAGAGGGCGAGAGAGGATGAGGCAGCCCAAATGCAGCCTGGCAGAACGTTAAAGAGAGAGTGGGCAGCTTGTCATAATAAAGCGATCCCCGCAGACTCATCTGCGCAACCCCGTGACATCACTGGCTCTACTGCACAAGTCCGTGCCGTCACTCGTCCTGCTGCACAAGCCGCATCCCAATCTGCACTAGAACGTAACTTCGTCGGCCCATCCGCTCTCCATGGACCTTCAAGAGCTGCCCCACCAACACAAGGTCAGGAGGTACAGCATGCTTCGCCTGGGCCTTCGGGCACTCAAATACAGCCAGAATTTGCAAATGTGAGCATTTTTTCTTACCTATCTCATAGAAATATCTAAAACTAGATAGAAATATCTATATCTAGAAATATATTTCTCATAGAAATATCATAGAAAATATCATAGAAATATCTTCAACCTAATATAAACTTGTCGAAGACATTAAAATATTAACCCCCCGCCCCCAACCATTGTTTTAAATTTCTCTGCTCCCCCCTCCCTCAGAGATATCTAAATATAATGTAATTTTTTTGTTTTTTTGCTTTGTCAAACCACTCTCTTTTTATAATCTTTCCAATTTTCTTTGCCCCCCCCCACTGTAGGCCAATAAACTGTTGCTATCTCTTCGCTATCTCTTAATAATATTTTTAGCTAATTTCAAGTCAATTACTGTAAGAGAGCCTTTTTATCTCAAAATGATATTTTTCGTTAGAATATTATAGTTTTAATTTTTGACATAAAGTTCCGCGCAAGCTTATAAATAGTTTTGTCGCCCCTTTTCCTGTTTTGTTTACCTTAGCGGTTAGGTTAGGCAATCTAGGTTTTAAATGCTTTTTACGTAATTCTGTGTTTGTCTGAAAATAGCGGAATTGTCTGCAAAATTAGCTATAGATATTTAAGACATTGGAATTCTATATTCTATGTAGGAGCGAAACAAGTTATTCTCCAAAAATAATTGCTTACAATATTTTTATGACATTGCTGAAAAGGGGCGGAGGGGGATTGTTTTTCTCCATCAAATTTAAACGGTTTTTCAGACAATTGCAATAATTAAGCGCAGGCCTACGCAATCTCTATTTGGAGAAGTGAAACGAGTTATTTTCAAATTAAGGTCTAACAATATTTTTTAGGACATTGCTGAAAGGGGGGAGGGGGATATGCCTCAATTCTATCACCATCATTCTAAAGTGAAAAAAAAACTGTTTCTTCACGTGAAAAGTATGGGGCTGGGATTTCTAAGAAAAAGATAGCTTTTTGCGCGGCGGGACCCGGGAAGCGCCGATGGGCCTGGGAAGCGCTGTGGGGCCCGGGAAGCGCCGTGGTGGCCCGCCGGGCCGGCTCGGAGGGGGGGGGCATTAAATAGTGGAAATTGATGGGGGGAGTTGTTTGAACAAAATCAAATTGCCTTCTATGCCATTTTTAGATTGTAAATATCTTATATTAAGTTGGAAATTGGAACTTTCAGAATATATGGAGAGGGAACAGTGAATTAACCAAATGCTACTATGTGCATACTGCTACTACTACTAAGCGCGTTTTAAATAATAATCCAAATTTTAACAGTAGGGATGATTTGAACACTTTGAAAATAAGCTATTTTTCATTTATAGGTTGCATTGGTACCATATTCCATGTCGCCGTCCTCATCAGTTGGAGAAGGAGAGGACGCACCGGTGGACTTCTACAGCAATTCACCATGGAGTGGTAATTTACTGGAAATTCCAGATAATATTGATGATTTTTTAACTGATTTTTTAAATGTAGATTATAGCGCAGTTGAGCAGGGGGACTTACCTTTGCTAAGTCCAAACACCTTACAGCTTTCGGATGATTTTACAAATGAATTAACTAGGAACCCTCCCCCCACTGATAACCTACTTCCACTTCAAACAACTGAAGTGGATTCCCATACCCGAAATATTAAACAAAGTGGAGGAGGGGGAGGGGGGTTTGATAATATAAAAGAGGGGGAGGGGAGTGGGGTAATGTCCAATTTACGACTTTTCCCGAATTTCAATTATCTAATACAATTTTAAATGCAATAGTTGTTTACACTGCGACTTTTGGGGATCGGTTTAATTCACTTATGGGGGAAATTTTGTGTTTGACCCCGTGAAAATTGTGCATGAATATGTAGATAAAATTCGTGCACTGCTGGAGAACCAAATTCAATTATGGGGAGGGGGGAGGGATTCAGTTAAGGTTTCAATTGTTTTAAAGGTGTTCTATTTAAATGGGGGGGAAAAAGAAGTTTACCACCATTATATACACTCCGAGATGTGTTTGATCTACCCGAATTTAGAGAATTTTGAGGGTGTTTATTCCGAGTGGATAGGTCATATTATTGCGCATCTCGAGAATTATAACGAAAATGGGAGCGGCTCTGTAGTTCTTTATGTTGAAAATTTAAGTGTGAATATTTGTAAATTTAAGAAAGATTTTATTTTAAGAGGTGGTGGGGAAAGGGCAATAGTTTTAAATTATAATCCAGATATAGTAGGTTGTCGTGGTGTCCAGCGGATCTGTTTTGAAACAGATCATAAATGTTTCAAGTACGCTTTCCTCATATCAGCATTCGAGCCTCTAGCACGTGACGCTATCAAGACGAATTTAGACGATTTGGCTGTACATGGGAAGGAGGGGTCCAACTTTCCCATTGTAGGTTTTTCTTGTTTAGAGGGAAAATACCCATTAACGCTAAGATCCATTGATATTTTTGAAAGGGCTAATGCACATTTTAATATCTGCGTTACTCAGGTTCCGTATGAAACTGAATTTGAAGATGGGGTTCGTTAAAAAAAGAAGGGGGTAGTTTTCCCAGTGAGGGGTCCGTGGAATGATTTAGTTAAACACTGGGTTTGGTTGTTGTACACACCACCATCTAGTGACTTAGCCAATTCAATTGGCCATTGTAACCCAATTACAAACATCAGTAGAGTTCTGGGGGGTGGTAGGGATCTAGGGAAATGTTTCTACTGTCCGACAAGTTTGTCACGAGTTCGTAGTGATATCAAACTATGGGATCACATGAAGCACTTTACACGACATAGTTATCGGACAGTGGAAGCAGTCTCAGTAGATAAGTTTGTTTCAAGTTTTAAAAATTTTCAAATCATCCTCCTCCAGAGCAACAAAATCTCGTTGGATTTTGAAGCTAAACTGGTGGAGGTGAACGATCCTCGATTTCCAAACCGAATCAAAGAACATCAAGCTATTGCAGTGTCCTATGCCCATACCCAAAGAGACAATTCTAACACCATGTGGTTGTTAGAAATAGTAGAAACATTGGATGAGGGGGAGTGCATGATCAAGGCACTGACTAAATTAATTGGCACAGCTAATGGTGCTATTTCAAGTTTAAGAAATACACATTATCCTATGGTGTTGTCTGCAGAGGATCGTCTCGTGATTAAAAATCAAAAAATATGTTGGGTTTGTAAGGGGGAGTTTGTAGAGGGGGATAAGGGGACTAAAGAGAAAGGCGGGGGAGGGGGAAAGTCAGAGACCATAATCACTTGTGGCAGGAAATATCCTCTGGGGGTAGTAATTTTAGAGGGGTAGCGCATCAATCGTGTAACTTAAATGTGAGACAACAGTTTTTTATACCTGTTTGTGGCCATACTGCATAGGACTACTTAAAATTTATTTTATTAACCCTAACTCATATTCACAAAGAGGGAGGGGGAGTAAACGTATCGGTGAAATTCAGTCATTCTATCTATATCATTAGTACCGTATTGGCTTCAACTTTAAGGCTTATTGGACTATAATAATAGGCAGTCAGTAATTAGGATACATTCTGAAATATACTCTGTTCCCTAGATACCGATGAGTTTCTTCCCCAAGGCATTGAGTCAATTGATTCAAGTGCAGAAAATCGAAAATTTGGATAGCTTTCCCTTGCCTAAACAGCACTTTACAGACAGTGAAATGTATGACCTATTGACCTGCAAAGGTGTATATGCATACGATTATTACTGTTCTGGCACTAGCTTAAGCGAGGTGAAACTACCTCTAATTGAAGCTTTTTACAATGCACTCACCAACAGTGAATGCACAGCCCAGGATTATGAGTTTGCCAAGAAGGTTTGGGCTAAGGGTACTTGTAAAAATGGGTGGGATTATTGTAGACTGTACTCGGCCAGTGACGTTTTAACTCTGTTAGATTTAGTCTGCAAGAACACAGACCAAATCTATTCAGAGTTCGGGCTAGATATAGGTTATTATTTTTCAACGCCACATTTGGTGATGGATTTAATTTTAAAAATTAGTAGGGAGGAAATAGGCCTAGTCACCGATGTAGATCAGCACCTTTTTGTAGAGCGTTCAATGAGGGGAGGGTATGTTTTTCATGGGGATCGCGTCTTGTCAACCGATCCGAGCGGACAAAACAGCACCGGTGCAAGGTCAAATGCAGTGTTCTTGGACATGAACTCATTGTACCCCTCGGCAATGTCTCACTACTCTTTGCCGTGTGGTATTTATCAATGGCTTGGGAATCCTTGTGAGTTCCCCGACTTTACCACCGTCGAGGACAATGGGCCACAAGGATGGTTCTTTGAAATTGAAGGGCACATTCCACTGGCGCTTCACGACTCAGTCAGAGTTTTTGTTTTTCCCTGTATCAATCGACCCGTGAGCAGGGACTCACTGAGCCCCTATAATCGATCATTGGTTGAGGATATGGGGATGCAGTGGACTCCCTCTAAGCAAAAACTGATTGCTGATTTGGACCCTAAGGAGAATATCGTTGTTCACCATGTGCTTTTGCACTGGATGGTGAATAATGGTTTCAAGATCACCAAAATACATAGGGTCCTGCAGTTCAATCAGAAAGCATATTTGAAGACGTTTATCGACACTTTTGTTGATAAACGCTCTAGGGCAAACTCCAAAGTAGAGAAGGAATTATACAAACTCATTCTAAATTCAGCGTTTGGCAAAATGTGTGTAAGCGTACGTAACAGATCTCACTGCGATGTCGTGACTGACCCTCTAGAGTGTGCACGAATTATTGCCGACCCTAATTTTACATCGTTCACGAGCATAGAGGCTGGCATGGTTCTTCTACACAGGAAAAAGCTAAATGTGGTACTGAACAAGAATATAGCAGGAGGTAGTTCAGTACTTGAAATTTCCAAAACGCTCATGTTGTCGTTTTTTTACAAGGTGTGCAAGGTGCAATGGCCACGGGAGGGGGAGGTTCAAGTTTAATATGGGGATACACATTCTCTGCTGTTAAATGTAAAAACCGAGGATTTATTGGGTGATCTAGAAAGGGGGGAACACATCAGCTCGCGGATGGATTTCAGCAACTGGAATCCGTCCCTCTACCCCGAGTTGGTGAAACGTCAAGCCCTCAACCAACTATTAATGTTAAAATCAGAGACGGGGAGTGATTTCATATTCAGGGGGTGTTCCCGGGTCCCAAATTTTATTGCGTTGAAACAGATAATGGGGATGAAAATCAGGTGGGTAAAGGGGAACCTACAGATTTTGTTAAGAGCAACTTGGAAATGAGCGTGCACAAAGATTGTGTAGAAAGTAGCCTAGTGCCAGAATCATAATTGCTTGCAATTCGCTCTCTACAGCATAAAGATTATACTTTGAGAGTGGAAAAGAATGCAATCTCGTGTATATCCGACAAAGTCTATGTGCTCGAGAATGGTGTAAGTGTCCTGCCTCATGGCCACTACCTTATTTCAGACCGAGTTGAATGCATAGACTATCGCAATCAACTTGGTCTGGATAAATTAACCTAACCAACTAACCAACTAACCTAACCATCCAACCCGTTCATAAATTAACTAACCACTCAACCTGTTCATAAATTACCTAACCCAATCTAACCACCTTAACCTAACCTGTAGCAGCAGTGACGACAACTATCGTATACAGTTTTTTCCGCTGCAGCCCCGGAGGGGGGGATCCGGCCCGCGGCCGGCCCCGGGGATTGGGGGGTCCAACCTATGGCTGGCCGTCGGCCTTGTAGCCCGAGAGGGGGGTGGGGGGGACCCCACTTTTAAATTCATAATATTCAACTGTGCTAGTTCATGTTCCATGTGTTTTTTTTCTGTTGTTTTCAAGTGTTGTTGCTGTACAAAAAGTGTGTTACTCTACTAATGTACATAAAGTGTTCTTGCTGGACAAAAAATGTTTAAAGACAGTAAGTGCTGTTCATGTTCAAGCACAAAAGTGTTTTTTCTTATATTGTACATAAAGTGTCATTTTATGTTGTTCATGTTGAACAAATAGAGTTTTCATATTGCAAATAAATGACCATGAAATATTGTCAGGTTCTTGTTGAACATAAAGTGTTATTCTTATGTTGTTCATGTTGAACAATTAGAGTTTTCATGTTGCAAATAAATGACCATGAAATATTGTTTTTTGTTGTTGTTCTTGTTAACGTAGATAGATCTATGGGATTAAATTATTGCTACTACTTATTCACTGGACACATGTGATTTACAGTTATTTATAGTCCGACTGTTATCAGCAACAACAGCAGCAGCATGTATCAATTTAAAACACCCTTCAGATCGTTTCTGTGTGGTCCCTCAATGTCGGGGAAAACAACACTTTTAGCTCAAATAATTAAAAATTGTCAGAAAATGTTTTTGGAAAAACCAAATAAAATCTACTATTGTTATAGTATTTGGCCCTACGATAAAATAAAAGCTATTGCCACAACCATACCAATACAATTCATACGGGGACTTGATGTTTTCAATAGTATTGAACCGAACTCGTGGCTGATTATTGATTATTTGGCTGAATCCATTGAACAGTTCTCACAGGAAATGCTACAACTGTTCACCGTTCGCTCCCACCATGAACACATTTCCATAAACCTAGTTCTACACAATCTGTTTCATCAGAGCAAATGTATGCGAAACCTTGCTTTGAATTGCACCATCTATATTATCTATCGAGTTGTTCGTGATTCTAGGTCTCTAATAACTCTCATTAAACAGATATATCCCGACGCCCCTAAATTTCTGTTGTCAGCATACATTCAGGTGACTAATAAGCCCTATGGTTACATTTTGCTGGATCTTAATCAGAGCATACCCGAGGATCTACGTGTAGTAACCGACATTTTCGACAGAGAAATTACTGTATATCATACGTTGAGCAATAGAAAAGGCTATTAGTTGTCATCATGACATTGAAAAAACTGCACGAACAACGGAATATATTGTCCGTTTTAAGCACTTCAAAACCTCCACTCAGGAAGGCCATACTCAAACATGGTGTTGACAATGATTTCATTAATCTTATATCTGAACTTTATTTATTTTTAACCGAGGGTAATATTCAACTGTCAGAAGGTGTTAGACAACAGACAAAGCAACATCGTTCCACTGTACGCGCCTTGGCTTGTAGAAACCCGGGAAAAATTTTCAAAAGAAAACGTCTCCTTTAAGCTGGCGGTAGCTTTTTCACACTTTTACTGCCAATAATTGCAGGACTTGTAAACAGTTTTCTCTAGAGTGAGAAAGGCTAAACCCTATAAATTGACACCATTTGAACTTGTCCTCTCACCCGTCGAACATTTTGAAGACAATCTAAGCAAATTCATTAATGATGAGAATATTGCCGATGACAAAAAATTGCTTTTACTTCAAGATGCATTGCGACGTGTGGACAATCATAAACCTTATTGTGAGAGACCCGCCGCTGCCACTGTTACCGATCCCTCTAAACGGGAATCATCTCTTCAAGATACTGCAGCAGCATCAAAGGAGAATGAATTGAATTCAATTGTATTGAAAATTGGAAACCTATTGCCACTGACCTATCGAGAACAGAGTAAAAGAGTATTATCATATCTCATGTTGGAAACTGGTGGTGATAATCAAGTTCAAGTTGACAGCACAGGGAAACGAATTATATTTCAGGGAAAAATTTATAATCTTGTAGATTTAATTTGTGATATGGTAACGAATCGTAAAGGACTTTTATCCTTTGACAATAATCTATACACCTTTCTAAGTGTATCAAACTTCCCCAAAAGTCTTATTGGCAACAAGCAAATTCTAAAGAAACTAAGAGAATATAGTCCTCCAACAACACCAACACCACCATTTAAAAAAGAAGAAGATTCAATATTTGAAAATACTATCAGTAGCAGCAGCACTGATTTTACAACACCTGTGGCTGCTAGTCAAAGGCGAAGACGAATTGATTCAGCCTCCAGTTAGCAAAAGGGGAGTGGACATTACACTACGTGTTTACGTTCAAAATGGATGAAGTTCTGAAATGTGTTTATGAAAATATTGGTGAAGCGGGAAGTTTAAATTCTCCCAAAACGCTTTCTAAAGTTGTCTCCGGCAGCACATTAAAAAAAACAAAAGAGTATCTAGAGAATGAACCGAGTTACACACTGCATCGGAATCACAGGCTTCGTGGCAAACAATATTGACAAACTAAAGCCTTTTTCCCTCTGCATATAATGCAAATTGATATTTTAACTTTAGACACAGTTCAGAAACATCACAATGTAACCACCAAATGTAGCCTGGTGTCCATCAGTGTTTTTGGTTGTTAATTCTATGCTATTCCATTACGTCCAAAGTGAGGTGTTAAAGTTGCTCGGGCCATTGAAAGTATTCTTGAACAAGATTGCTATAGAAAAATTCAATCGGATCGAGGCAGTGAATTTGTTAATCCCCATGTGCAAAAGGTTCTGTTGAAAACAACACTTTATCATAGTCACAGCCCGATAAAGGCTGCATTGGCTGAACGATTAATAAGAACGATTCGTCTATTAATTTCAAGATATTGTACACTGAAAAATACATCTGCTTTTATTCATGATTTAGATAAGATTATGCGAATACATAATCATTAGCCCCATCAATCTCTTCCTTACACATGCCCTCAGAAAGTTTGTCTTAGCAAAAACACTTTTGAAGATGTCCTACAGCAATACTCGAATGGAGACCCAGAAAAAAAAATGTGAATCCTAAACTCTATGCGTACGACACTGTTAAAATTCACAGAACCGTCAATACTTTTGGATAGGATAATTATCTATAAAGCACTGAAATTTATACAGTTTCCCAAATCATGGACGCCGAACCCACAATATATCGACTGCGAGACACCAAAGATGATGAGATTCTCAGCGGTTTTTATGAATATGAACTGCAAAAAGTTAGAAACACTAGTGCAATTTATCAAATTGAAAAGGTATTAAAGAGTCGTACTCGTAGGGGCAAGAGACAGTTGCTTGTTCGCTGGCTAGGATAAACCTCTGATTTTGATTCTTGGGTCAGTGCTGAAGATATTAACAATGCCCAATTATTTCCTTGTGACTTTCATGTCCAATGTTTCTGATCCTCTCTACAATAACTTGAATAGAACAAGTGATTTTTGGACGAAACTCTCCTCCACCATCAAATTCGACGACAATGGAAAGTATGAAGTGGCTCTTGTCGACTGTATTCTCAAAAATACCTACGACATCCTGAGAAAGGATAGTAAATATGAAATAAAAATTAGACCATATGATTGGCCGCCACCATCATCCTCAAGTGATCAAGAACTAATTCAAAAAATCAATTGGATGGCTTATCCATATATTGAATTACCCTACGAGGAACTCACCTGTATGAATGATTTATGTCGTTCTATTAATAAAAGAATTTCCGCTCGTAAAAAAGTAGCTTTTCATTTCAACTATTCAAAGGAGGAGGGCAAGGTCTACATTAGTTCACCTAATGCCAGCGAAAAGGTTATTCTTAATGATAACCTAAAGGATGTTCTTGGCTTTAAGCTCAATATAATCAATGGTAAAAGTGACGGAAAAACTAATTTCATTTTTGCTGACTTTCCACCTGACTTCTCCACGGAAACATGCATATTTCTCTACGCCTCGTTTGTGTAAAAATCTCGTTTTGGTAATTTAAATGTTCCCCTCCTACATGTTCTTGAACGAAAAACCAATCAAGAACATATTCACCACTACAATATAAAGCATCTTCAGTATATTCCCGTAAACACTTCCTATTTGGAACTCTGTCAGTTAACACTAAGAACTGAATTAGGTGATCCCATAGCAATTTCAAAAGGTTTGGCTGTGATTACATGCCATTTTCGTCCCATCGTTCAACAACAAGATGTCTAGTAAAAAAGTGGTATTCACTTGTCCTGATATTGACTGCTATGTTAATACTCTTAGTCCAAGACAACAGGGCAATGGAATGGACTATTACAAAGGTCGCTCGTCAATGTCTGGCTATGGTCTTGGCAGTTGGTTTGCTAAGCTGTTTCGCTCTTCACTACCACTGGCTAGAAAATATCTTGTACCGGCTGAGACAGATTTAACAACCTCTACACTATACAATTGGCGTTCTGGCAAGGATTTTAAAAAAAAGTGCTTCGGAAAATCTTAGATGCAGTACGCGAATCCTTGGCGAGAGATTAAAAAAAAATGGAAATGGTTTAAAAAGGTCGAGTAACAATGCATCACTCATCAGTCTCCACTCAGGTTGGAAACGAAAGACATCGTCCCTCTTGTCAAAGAAAAGAAGGAAAAAGCCGAAACGTAGTGTAAACAGGAGAAGAAGAATCCCCAGGAAGCGAATTGTTAGATCGAAACTAGATTTATTTTCCTAAGATTTCATGCCTGCCGCATAAGGATTCTCAACCATCGAGCACCGCCTCATTGAATCTATTCAATACTGAATATGTTGATGTGTTTGTCGAGCATGGATATTATGAACAATTTTATCCTCAACAACCCCTCTCCGATAATATTCACTTTCAAATTTATTCCAATGAAGACTACTTTATGAATATGTCTTCAACATTTATAGATTTACAAATGAAAGTCCGGAAATCCGATAATACAATGCCAATTCGGGACAATGGAATATCCTATGAAAATTGTATATTACATAATTTATTTCGTCAAATCAGTGTCTACATCAATGGCACACTGGTGAGCACAAGCAATAATCTCTCAAATTATACAAGCTATATGCAATTCATATTGATGACACCCAAGTCATACAAGGAATTGAGAGGCACCTCCAATGGATATGAATATATTACTAATACTGATAGTACAGCTGCACTTATAAATGCTACAACTAGTGAATTACATCTAGTTGGAAAAATATATCATGAAATATTTAATATACCCCAATGGCTTCCGCCCAATGTTAAAGTGGATATAAAACTTACGCTTGCACCATCCAATTTCATATTAAGAAAAGAACTTGCTGCCAATCCTGATGTAAGTCTCTCCCTCACCTCGGCAATACTTCATGTACGCAAACAACAGGTCATGAGTTCTGTTGCTTTGGCAGTGGAAAAACTGAGAGCCAATGTAAATGATATTAAACTACTTGTTCCTCATACAATCACCATTCAACGTCATATTGCAATGGGCTCACGCACCTTCACCGATTCATCCTTTATCAATGGTGAAATCCCGTCAAAACTTGCTTTGGCATTTGTTAACAGTGCCAGTGCAACAGGATCGTGGACTGGATGTCCAAATAAATTCGAAATTTTTGGACTTTCATCTGTTGTGTACAAAGTAATTGGTATCCCACTCTACACTCTATCCTTTGATAAACCCTATAGAACATTGTATGAGTTGACCATGCAAACCCTATATCATGACTCACAACTATTTGAAAATGGTATAACCGAACATATGTTTGCTAAAACCCATTGTATCATTGTACTGGACTTGTCTGGCCCACAAGATATGGGTATAGTACGAACGGGGAGTGTACGTTTAGAGTGTACATTCGCTGATCCATTAGCTGAGAGTATCGCACTAATCTCACTAAATAAATATGAAACCTATTGGGAAATAACTCCCGAAGGCAGTGTTCTACTAGACTTGGCGCCATGAACGCCAGTCAAATAATCAATGTATTTAATATGGATCCCTACATGTCCCAGTACAAATCCTATTGTCTGCCCTCAGACTTTCTTGGAAAAATTCAAAGTGTGAACAATAGCGTGATTATTGTTAATAGCAGTCCGTCGACTGTGCTGACGGGTCATTGGCTGTCCATCTTTCAAACAATGAAGACAATTGAATTTTTTTATCCTCTTGGTCTATCCTATAACTTTTACAAGTAACACATCAGCAACTATATCGAAAGCAGTGAGATAACTATTATTTAAAATCTAAATAGGGTGGACGATGTAACGACTAAAAGCTTCGGTTTCCATGCACTACAATATTTTGTATTTCGATGCTACAACTATACTTACAAGCAGTTTCTCCACATATATAGTGACAATCCACGTCTGAACGGATTTCTAGGGAAAATATCCTCTCAGACCTATTTAGTATTGATTTCAGTGCCCTACGAGTAAAGTGCTTAAAAAATGTTTGAGAATTTGTTTATTAATAAAATGCATATATATACAACAATGTCTTTAAATCTTCACTTTAGATTTCTTCTTCTTCGATGTATAGGCAACTGTCGTGAACCACTAATGCCGGTAAATCATTTGGATTCACTGTATATTGATCTTGATTGACTGCAAAGTCAGGGTCACATTTTCTACAGTACAATGTAACTTCACTCTTGTCATATCTCTTTGTATAGTCAATGATACTATTTGCATTCATATTATGAAATTCGTGAGTTTCAATCTGTCTATTTGAAGCAATATCACATACAGTGTTTTCAAATGGAGAATCACATTTGGTAACTGCCAAATAAAAAGCACTTGGTTTATAGTAATAGTAGGCAGTGTCATCACAACGATGACGTAGAAAACAAATTGTCTTGTTAGCCCAACAGTTGAATCGTAGACCAGATTCCTCCTCCCAGAATATTTTAAATCCACAACGATACCAATCTCGTAGAAATAAACTAAAATCACTTTTGGGACTCTTTCCAATCATAGCAGGGTAAGTATTCTCCCACTGATCACATTTATCATAGTGGCAATTGGAGCAGAGGTTCCCCATAGAGTGAAAGTCATAAATATATTAATTACATGAATTGAATCCTTTAATTCGTAATGCATAGCCGCTTTGTAATTTACAAGAATTCCATAATTTGCTCTTTTCACTAAAGCCTTCAGTAATTGTGAAATTCTCATATCGAGTATAACTGCCAAGAGTGTACATGCACAGTGGACATGTATAGAACATTTTTTTTGGTTTCCGATGTCAACTCTCTCACAACTAAAACGAAACTGATCCTCGTTCGATAAATTCAGTGAGGGGAATGGAGAGAGGAGTAACTCTGTGACGTTATCTCTTTCAAATGGTGGAGCCATCTACACTGAATCCATTGGCAATGTTTTCAAAAGTATATCCACGATATTATTCTGCTTTGTTCCAATTAATATATCAATAAATTGAGTATAAGCACTTGAGTCACATCTTAAAAGTTTCATACAATAGTCCAATGGGGGAGAATCAGTTTTCATTATATTGTCAAGTGTTCCCCGAGAGAATATCCAGCGTTGAAGAGATAACTCGAGAAAATCGTCACCCAAAATCAAATGTTTTTCCATAAACACTAGATTTGATCTAATTCTCTCTTTCTCAAATTTATTCATTTTTTAATCCTTTCACTCTGACTGCTGACTCTAGACTGACCCTGATTCGTTAGCCCTAACCTAACCTAACCAGAAAAGAAAGGGAACATTTTCGATTTCAAAACAATTTTATTGAATAATTACAACAACTATAATACTAAGCATGTACAATTAGCGATACAGTTTATTGTCTTCGATATGTTTCACTAATGCACTTAAAGCACGTTGAAGTCTACTCACATGTGCTATATCAACTTTTGCAGCGAAACATAATTGATCCTCCATTTTAAATTTGCTCAAGGATATCACATATCTTGCATATACTTCATCCCATTCCAGACATAGTCGTGATCCTCTCGTGATTTCCACCGCAATGTTTGGCGCTCTTGTATTATTACCATCAACTCCACTATCAACTTCTAAGAGGGTAAACATTCCACTCATCGCCATCACAAATATATATATATATATATATATCCAAATGAGTAAAGTCAAAACTGTTCTCACTCCTTTGAATTCTATTCAGAGACTAATAAAAACTATAGCAAAAATCCTTTCCTCATATTCCCTCCGCCGCTAATATGTAACCAGCCCTCTGATTGGCTGAGAAGGACGATGTATCTGACTCGCTGATTGGCTGAGAAGGAAACACGTGATCTAACTGTTTCCTATTTCTGGACACCTTAACATTCACCAAACAACAAATCAATTGATCTTGAACGAAGTGTCATTGACCCGGTTCCCCATTAGACTCAATAATCCTGAAAACATCCATCAAAGTGAGAAAATTACTGTTTTTTCATTCTCACTGACAAAAACCATAAAAACATTCATAAATTGTAGCGATTATGTAAATCAATTTCTCAGGTTAGGTTAGCCAAAAGATCAAAGAAGCCATGTTTGTTTCTTAATTCCCCTTTCGTGAATCAATATTTCCCCGCCGATTATGTAAATCAATTTCTCAGGTTAGGTTAGCCTAAAGATCAAAGAAGCCATGTTTGTTTCTTAATTCCCCTTTCGTGAATCAATAATTCCCCCCGCCGATTATGTAAATCAATTTCGCAGGTTAGGTTAGCCAAACAACAAAGAAGCCATGTTTGTTTCTTAATTCCCCTTTCGTGAATCAATAATTCCCCTCGATTATGTAAATCACCCCATTGTCATTACACCTGGACAAACAACAACAAATAAATCGACCTTGAAACAACCATCAATGTGAGAAAATTCCTGTTTTTTCATTCTCACTGACAAAAACAATAAAACATCCATAAATTGATGTACTCGTCGCTGTTTTTTCATTCTCACTGACAAAAACCATAAAACGGACATAAATTGATGTTGACATCCATGAAAAACATCAAATAAATTGACCAACACACATAATCGTCCAAGAAAACATCCAAAAAAGTGAGAAGATTCATGTTTTTTCAAGTGATAAAAATTCTGTTTTTTCATTCTCAGTGAGAAAACCATTAACCACGTGGCTCTATGCCCATATATGGACTCCCGCTGGGAGTAGCACCTCCCTCTCTACTCTAGTCTCCGTGGATACATGCTCTGGAAATCGTCCTACATGAATGATGTTCAAAGCAGTGATTAATTGGCAATTCGGTTGGGGAATCCACTGACACGCGAGTGCGTCATAAACGACCCATAGACGTTATACTGTAATACATTCCCTTGGGTCGGTTCTTTAAAAAAATGAAACGAATAAAGCCAAGTAAAACACAGTTTAATTATTCTTTATTCGGGAGATGTTGGAGAAAAAATGACACCTAAATCTATTAAAATGACTAGGTTTTCTGTTAACAATTGATTAAAATTACTTTTAGGGTTCCTTTGGTACTGCCACACTAAAATATTAAGCACTGACTGGTCTGTACGCATAACGCTTTTAATAGCTTCCAAATCTTCGAAAGAAAAATTTCTTCCAAAATATATCTGAATTTTGAATTCAAAATGTCTTTTTTCAAAACATCAGCACAATTTAAACAGTTTTGAAATTTGATCCATTATATCATTTCCTCGGTATTAGGAAAATTTCACTATGGTTTTTTTTTGGAGGGGGAGATGTCCTTTATTTTTTTATCTCCTCTCCTCTTAACGGTACCAATATTTTTAAATCCAAAGCTACTAAGGCTAAGTGACCAAAGTCACTAAGGCTAGGAATAAGTGAAGATGAAAAGGTGACGTTGGGTAATGAAAACATTGATCAGGTGGGCATCTTCACTTACCTTGGTAGTATTATTAGTAAAGATGGTGGGAGCGGTGAAGATGTTAAAAGTAGAATAGCCAAGGCTCATGGTGTTTTTTTCACAGTTAAAAAGTTTGGAAGAATAGGAAGATAAGTTTGCAAATCAAGATTAGAATATTAGAAGCTACAGTGAAGACAGTGGTCAAACACGGCACTGAAGCATGGGCGCTCTGAAAAGCGGATGAAGATTTGCTAGACGTTTTCCAGAGAAATTGCTTAAGGATTGTTCTGAGTACCCGGCTGACTGACCGTATTTCAAACAATAGGCTGTACGAAAAATGTAGTTCAATACCGATCTCTAGGACTATACTGAAAGAAAGGTTGAGGTGGCTAGGGCACGTTTTGCGGATGAAGGATGACAGATTACCGAAGATTTTCTTTTCGGCCAACCGTCTAGGGCTAAACGGAAAGCAGGTCGTCCTCGTCTGGGGTGGGAGGACGCCATAAAGAAAGTTTTAAAGGAAATGAGAACTTCATGTGAGGGTGTAAAAAGGGAGACTTTGAATAGATTGGGATGGAGGAGGAGCGAGCGTGGCTGTGTTGGCCTCAGGCAGCTTGGTGCTGCGGTAAGTTTTTAGTAGTAGTAGTAGTAGTAATGATAGTCTAGTTTAAAATAAAGAAAACGTTACTAATTGTTAAGCAAAGCGCTGTCTATTCAATGTAAATACGATACAAATAATATACATCCTGTGTCGGCAAACTTTGCATTCAAGGTGGTTAGAACATTATGGAACTCCTAAAGCTGTCAAATTACTTAAATGATACTTCTTTTGAGCTTATTTTCAATGTTTACCAACAAAATATGATTGAATATTTTTAGGGACTGCCCTTTCCTGAATTTTAAAGAGAAAATTCTGCTCCAGATAACCAAAAAAAAGCAAAATATATACTTTCTAATGATGTAAGTATCATTAAATATGATTAACGCCACCTCCGTCACGAAACGGGACAAGTTAAATTATTTTCGTTTTTTCTAAGGTATCCGGGAAAGTAGATGTCGGCTTTTAATTTCCTGTCGTTTACTCAGATTTCTTATCCAAGTACCACAAGTTCTGAAAAAACCGCCCAATCAATTCTAAATAGTTTGGCCACACAAACTAAAAAAATTTGTAATGGACGAGATAGGGCAATCCTTTAAGACATTGAATCCCCTTAATTTATGCGCCGTATCTTATGATTGAGCACCAGCACGTTTGGGGGGTGGGGGTCTGAAACCTCTAAGTTTAGTTTTGTACCCCAGCTCTCTAATTTTTCATGAGAGGTCCTTTAGATCGATGTGGAAGGGATTGGGAAATATTTTGCTCAACCTCCTTGAACTTGGATGAACACCATTGGACGCAGCGTACAATACGGGTGTTATAAAGGGACAGCTTCTTTCTTATTATGGAAATATTTGAGTGAAGTTTTAAAGGTGAGATTTATACTGCTGCCTGTACAGAAGGGAGAAGGATCGAATATCTCCTTTTTTCTCAAATATATAAATTTCTTAAAGATTAAAGTTAGCCACATAAGTGATCAGTATAAGAAAATGCGTATGGTTTATAATATAGCCAAAAACAGCAGTGTGATTTCGATGAAGATTCACCAAGTATTTCTAAGTTTGCTATTTCTGAGGATCCTGGAACGGATTTTTTAAGCTCTATCTAAGAACTACAAAATTCCGTGTTTACACCGATAACGATGGTCGCGGATAGATTTTTTTCATGGGTCTTCACATTGAACCAACATTCGTTTAGCTGTGACCAACTTCGTTCAGCTGTGACCATATAACTTCCAATAGAAAATAGAAATTCAAAGTTCGATTTGGTTGATTATAGGCAAGATATGAACTATCTCTGGAGCCGCAATAGTTTTGATTCGTTATACAAGATCGTTATTATTTTAATTGACAGTCGTGTTATTTTCATAAGGTTTCTAAGACTCTTGAGTTAAGTATTTAAGCATTATTAGATATGGAAGATATGACTTGGAAGGAAGAGACTAAGGGTGATTAGGTAAATATTTGATTTTCCGAGATTGACTAGAGATATAGAGCCTGAACTTCTAGGGGGCGTTGGACGATGATGTTAAACTAAATTTATAGATTATATTGAGCTCAGAATTCAAAAGAAAACGAAGAGCAATAATAAAAGCTAAGAAGAACGTAAATAAGGTTGTCGAGGGACCTCCGAAGCCTACCCTTGAGGAAAACTTTATTTATTTTCGATTAAAATTCGATTTATTTTCGATTGCTTTTTCCTCCGAAATTGACCACATCCACCGTATTTTTCTTGAAACTTAAATTTTTTTTCGATTTCCTTTAGCTTTAAATGTGTTGTCGGCGCTTCAGCCTTGAAAAGAAAATTGTTTTCCACTTTTTAAAATTCTAGCCATAGTTTTATAAACACATGTTTTTCATTGTTTCAAAATATAGAGTTTGTATTTGAAATTTTCTTTTTATTACTTTATAACTAAAACTCCTCCAACGTTTTTAAGCTTTAAAACATGGTGTTTATGCTTCAACTTCGAAATAATTTCTTCTTCCTTAAAAAACGAAAAGGAACAGAAGAATAGCAGACTAATGCATTTTTAGAGAATTTTTGATGTTTGAGGCAATATATCTGCTTATTAATAGTTTCAAACAGTTCGTGGTAACGAACTGTAAGTAAGGAGCAACCCGGCTCTATGGTAACCAAAACTCTAAAAAACGGAATTTTGATACCAATAGATACATCAAAAGAATCGAATTTTTATTCTGATTTCAAATATGTAAGTTTAATCAAGTTTAATCTTACCCATCAAAAGTTACGCGCCTGATAAAATTTGGCTGATTTTCGAAAAAATGGGGAAAGACCCCCTAAAAAACATAAAACCTTAATGAAAATTACACCATCATATTCAGCGTATCAGAGAACCCTGCTGTACAGATTTCAAGCTCCTATCGACAAAAATGTGGAATTTTCCATTTTTTGCCTGAAGAAAGATCACGAATGCGTGTTTATTTGTTTTTTTTTTCTTTTTCCCAGGGGTAATCATATTGACCTAGTGATCCTAAAATATCGTAGGAGAGCTCATTGGAACGGAAGTTAAAAGTTCTAGTGCCCTTTTTTAGTGACCAAAAAAGTTGAGGGCAACTAGGCCCCCTCCCACGCTCATATTTTTCTCAAAATCACCCAATTAAAATGTCGAGATTGCCATTTTGTTCAGCATAGTCGAAAATTTAATAAATATGTCTTTTAGGATGACTTAATCCCCCACAGTTCCCAGGGGAAGGGCTGCAAGTTATGAACTTTGCCCATTGCTTACATATTGTATTGGTTATTGGGAAGTATACAGACATTTTCAGGAAGGATTTTTTTTCTGTTGGGGGGGGGGCTGGAGGAGGGGGTTATTCGGGAAAATCTTTCCGTGGAGGATGTTTTTTTGGGGTAAGGGACATTTCTTTGAAGGGGGCGCCGGATTTCCAAGAATTATTTATAAAACGATCAGAAATTAAATTTTAAAAAAACACGTTTTTTCAACTGAAAGTAAGAAGCAACGTTAGAACTTAAAACGAACAGAAATTATTACGTATATGAGGGGGTTCTCCCCCAATTCAATACCTCGCTGTTTACGCTACAGTTTTTTTTAGTGCTTTCAAAAGAGCTATCTATTCTAATTAAACGGCCTTTGTGATTCAGGGGTTTGTGAATTAATTTTTTTTTAACTTTTAACGTAAAGAGCGTGGTATTGACTAGGGGGAGAATCCCCTTATATACGTAATAGCATATGCGTAATAAAAAAAAAACGAGCGATACGGCTCAATAGTAACTGAAACTTTTAAAAACTGAGTTTTGATGTCAATAAATGTATCAAAAGAATAGACTTATAAAGCTAATTCTAAATATATATATTATATTAAGTTTAGTATTACTCATCAAAGGCTACGAGCCTAAAAAAATTTACCAGATTTTTGAAAGAGGGGGGAAACATCCCCTACAAGTGAAAGAATTTTAATGAAAATCACACCGCCAGATTCAGCGTATCAGAAAACCCTATTACATAGGTTTCAAGCTAATATCTGCAAAAATCTGCAACTTTGTATTTTTGCCAGAAGAAAAATATACGAATATAGAAGTTCGTTACGTAAGTTAATTTGTAAATTACGTCAGAACCAAATTTAGAAATAGCCATTTAGCAAAAGAAGAGTAAAATTTTTATGCAAATTTTGTTTACTTATTCAATGATGGTGAGCCAAAATAAAAGCTGCACTAACTAAAAAAACGATCAGAAATTAAATAAAAAAACAAGTTTTTTAAGCTGAAAGTAAGGAGCGACATTAAAACTTAAAACGAACATAAATTATTCCGTATATGAAAGGGGCTGTCTCCTCCTCAACGCCTCGCTCTTTACGCTAATGTTTGACTCTGTCTCACAACTTTATTTTTTTAAACAATAACAAACTTTAGCGTAAAGAGCGAGGCGTTGAGGAGGGGACAGCCCCTTTCATATACGGAATAATTTCTGTTCGTTTTAAGTTTTAATGCCGCTCCTTACTTTCAGTTTAAAAAACATGTTTTTTTATTTAATCTTGACAAGGGCCAGACATGACTAGCCCTTTCTTAAATGATGTTTTTTTTAGATCTTTCGTACGCTATTTTTCTGTTTGACATGATTTATATGTTATATTAGAGTGAATGCGGCAAATTTGTATTTTCTCCATGACAATAACAAATCATGTGTCCGTGAGGTCATGCATAATTTTACACTTTTGAGTCTCAAAATTAGTAATTTTGACATCCTTTGCATTGGCAACTATTTTTCTGTTCTCTTCTTAGCACAATCCTTCGATAGCATGATCTGTGATTATCTGAAAAGATAGTCCATAGGCAGCTACAGATTCACAGGCTACCTACAAATCTGCTCTAGCTGTTATTTTCATTAGACTTTGACTCACAGGAGTATGTCCTAATTGATTAATTTTCGTTTTTGTTCATTAATTTTCGTTTTTATTGGAAAAAAAGGAGAGACATCAGTGTCTCTCCTTTAAAAAAGTGATTGTCCTTGTTGTCCATAAAAAAGTGATTGTCCTTGTTGTCCATAAAAAAGTGATTGTCCTTGTTGTCCATAAAAAAGTGATTGTCCTTGTTGTCCATAAAAAAGTGATTGTCCTTGTTGTCCATAAAAAAGTGATCGCCCTTGTTGTCCATAAAAAGTGATTGTCCTTGTTGTCCATAAAAAAGTGATTGTCCTTGTTGTCCATAAAAAAGTGATTGTCCTTGTTGTTCAAGATGAGGGATTGTAATTCTCCTATATGAGTCTTTGGCCATGGTAGTTCCAACCGTGCAGTTTTTTTTTTATCCTAAACCATCATTGAGGGACTTCAAGCTCTTTTTCGGAATTTGAATGAACTTGTTCCCACATTTGACTTTCACCATTAAGACTAGGCAAAGTAACAGTTATCATTCCTGAATCAGCTTCAAGCGACAATTTTTCATTGTTTTCAAAAAGTCTTTTGAATCTTCTGCTGATTATGGGCTATGGTTTTCTCTTTATTAGATTGCAGACACAGCTACAACCATGATTTAAAATTTGTCTGTGTCACTACTGTCCCCGTTAGTTGGTTCTACAGGGGCATATGTCACTATTGCTGGTATCTAAAACATTTTGATTATAAAGAGGGGTACTAGGATTCTATTATTTATACCTTCCGTATCTAAGCAAGTCTTAGAAGGATCATATTCAATATTATATATAAAAATTAAAATATTTTAAATCAGAATAAATATCGACATCAATACTTAAAATGAATAAAAATTATTCCGTATGCGGTGGGGGGGGGGGGTGCTGCCCTTCCTTAGCCCCTAGCTCTAAAGTTTTATTGTGCCTTAGAAAATGCTTCTTAATCTAATTCAACGGCTCTTGTGTTTGAGGAGTCACTCTTAAAGAAACAGAACAAAAAGTGAGGCTGTAGCATGAACAAAAGAAGGTTGTGGAGGGACAGCACACCTCATTTATAGAATAGTTGATGTTAGTTTTAGGTTTTAATGTCAGTCTTTGCTTACAATTGAAAAAATAGCCTTTTTTACTCAACTTCTATTCAATTTTAATGGTGTTCTTAGGGTAGCCCTAAATGCGAGGAGGGCTACCTCTGCTACCATCTTAAACCAGACCTATTAAACGTGCCTGCTTTTCGTCAAAAACTATAATTATCCGAAATAAACTATCATCTCCACAATACGAGAGGAGCTTTTGCCCCTTTGAAACTCTTTAATTTAGAGTTCTGGTTACTGCTACAAAAAGTCTACTTACTTACAGTTTTTTACCACGAACTGTTAAATACATAAAATATAACCATAAAATCCAACGTTTCTATTTAAAAGTCGATAAATATAAATTTCCTGGTAAAACTTGTCACATCCCTCCGGCAAAATTCTCAGACGGAACTCACGATCCTCCCCACCTCTCCAGTTTCTGTGCCGATATGAGTATGAATGTGATCTTTTACGCTAGAAAGAAAACCCTTCTCTGCATAACAGGTGAGCTTTCACCTTGAAGAACCTATATTTAGGCTTAGTCCAAACGGAGAGAGATTAAAGAATAGCTTTTGCATCACTCCCACCACCCTTTCACTCTTTAGACCTTCTTCTGTATTTATCTGAATGCTCATGGAAAGTTAACAAAATGGGCATAGAGATGGAATTTCTGAGACATCAGGCAAACACCATCCCCACCTAAAAAATGACTCAGTGGCCCTCCTCCACAATATCAGATACACCACTATGCATTACTGCGCATGATTTTATCAGCCATCAAGTGAATAACCTGGGTTAAATGAAGCTAATTTCTTTATTAACCGTTTAGCAAGCGTTGACAAAGCTGCTGTTTAGGAAAGAATGTGCTATCGTGCCTCATTACTGTCTGTGAAACTGAGACTTCAATATTTAGTTTTTAGATGATTTAAATCAGGTTCAAGGCCGTATCCAGGGGGGGTGGTTGAACCTCCCCCCTCCTGAAATTTTGCCTGACTCGTTTAAAACATAACAAAAATGAATATATAAACATTTTTTTGTGTGTTTTGAAGTTCTTTTGCACCCACCCCCCCCTCCTCGAAAGAAAATGCTTTAGTAAAAAACCCCCGAAAAAAGATCCTGAATAGAGCCAGGATCAGATTATTTCAGAATGTTCAATGAAAAGTAACTTGGCCCTCTTCCAGTCGAAAGTGTAGTTTGTGCCGTAGATTGGCAGAAAACGTCATTTTACTTTTGCAAAATCTTTTTGGCTACTTAAAAAGAGCACTAGAACTTTTTATTTCAGTTCAAATGTCCCTCTCTGAATTTTATTGAACCACCAGGCTCGATGCAGTAACCCCTGGGAAGAAGGAAAAAAAAAATACACATGTATCCGTGGTCTTCCTTCTTGAAAAAAAATTGAAAATTTTCAATTTCTGTAGATAGGAGCTTGAAACATGTACGACAGAATTTCTTGATGTAATTAATTTGATGTGATAGTTTTCATCGGGATCAATTGCCTTTTTGGAGCCGTTTGCCCCCTTTTTCGGAAATAGGGCAAATTTTCTCAGTCACTTTGCTTTTGATAAGTAAATTTAAACTTGATGGTTTTCATATATTTGGGGTCACCATAAAATTTCAATTTTTTTGGTGAATGAATTCTTATAAATACTTGTTTTGAGTTTCAATTGCCATTAGTGTTTGTCTCTTCTTGCTTACTATTGGCTGCCTGAACTGCTTGATGCCCCAATCTACCCATCTATCTACCCCTTCCTTTGAATCCGGATGAAAAGATTCTATTGCCTAATTGCGTGTTCCCAAAACTCGGGACACGGGTTTCTAAAACTCCTAGCAGGCTTAGTTCAAAATGTAAAAAATTTTCAGTCAAATACTATAGTTGTCTTTTCATATTATTTTCACAATTTTTTTTTAAGTATTTAAATTTTTATATAATCAATAAAAGCAGTTAGTTCCACCAGTGCAGGCTAGGGAGGCGAAATGACTATTAGAGACTATTAAATGACTATTAGAGACTATAAATGATTATTAGGGTTAATCTTTTCATGCTTCTAAGAACAAGTCTTCTAAAGAATCTATTTTCATATTTGTAAAAATGTTAAAAATTTTCGTTTACAAACCTGATTGTTTTCCCATATTGATATATGTTCTTATATCAAACAGTATGATTATAATTTTATATTTGACTTCTCACTCATTTAGATGAAAATTATCAGCATTCCGGAAATGAAGCACATAGTGTGCCAACCCCATCTAAAGAAGATATCAATTTAAATAATGCCACAGGATAAATCCTATGATTTCACTAGTTACTTCAAACAGAGCACCTTAATTACCTCAAGCATCAAAAATGACCTAGGACAAATCTGACCTGTTAGAATGTAGGCTTTTAGTATGCTCAAACAGGAAAATACATCCTAAGAAAGAGTTAGTCAATTTAAATGTATACAGTAAATTACATATAAGTGCAGAGCATATCGGGTACTTACACCTAATCAGTAGGGAAGCCCTTTCAACCCCTGAATACAATGCGTGCTGCCATCTATAATCAAGTCTAACGCTGACTGTTTATAATTTATTCATGGACTAATGATCGACTCTAACGGGTCAATGACACCTAGGGGAACTAGATTTCTGAGGAATTGATTTGCATAATCGAGGGGAATTATTGGTCCACGAAAGGGGAATTAAGAAACAATGTGGCTTCTCTGATCTTTAGGTCTGAGAGATAAATGGTCTTTAGTGACAGAGATAAATTAATATTCAATTTTTAAATATGGCTTCTCTGGTCTTTAGGCTTAGTGATAAATTAATATTCTATCGAAGCCATAATAGTGTAACTAGGAACACCTTAGAGATCAAGGCAGAAAGAATATATTTTAGGGAGGAAATGGTTTGTTAGGAATTTCAAATGTGACAGCGCAGGGATGCTAAAACAGAGGAGCACGCTGGAATTACTTTTAGGGGATTATTTAGTCGAAAGCCTTTGAGAAATTTCAGAGATTTTTTGAGCGAAACAGTTTGAGACATTTTAGAAGATGATTTGGGGTGAAACTGTGTGGTCGTTATAATACACAGGTTCCATTTGAACAGTGTTGTGAGGTCCCCTACCCCAACCCCTAGGGGCCCCAACCCCCCGGGTCCCCAAAGGCCCCCGGCCCCCCAAATGTCCTCCAGGCCCCTAAAGGCCCCCGACCCCTCAAAGGGCCCCCGGGCCCCAAAATGTCCCCCGCTCCCCCAAAGGCTCCCCGACCATTTTTATACTTTTTTGTGTACTTGAGACACAGAAGGGTCCCCCACATTTCAAAAGACTTTATTATATCTTTTCATAACAAATTCCTTTCTTAATATCCCTCTTAAACCCATTTTACAAGGTGAAGTACTCATCCTTTTCACCCCCAGCTTTACTTTACAACTTTTTGAACACCCCAACACCAAGCGATACTTTTCAAAGGCTTTATTCTATCTTTTCAGAACAATTTCTTTACGTAATGTCCTTCCTAAGCCAATTTTACAACTTGAAGTACTCATCTTTTTCACCCACAACTTTACTTTACGGCTTTTTGCATACCCAAACACCAAGCAATACTTTTCAAAGGCTTTATTATATCTTTTCAAAACAAGTTCTTTACGTAATGTCCTTCCTAAACCAATTTTACAAGTTGAAATACTCATCTTTTTCACCCACAACTTTACTTTACGGCTTTTTTGAATACCCCGACACCAAGCAATACTTTCAAAAGGCTTTTTATATCTTTTCAGAACAAGTTCTTTACGTAATGTCCTTTCCTAAATCAATTTTACAACTTGAAGTACTCATCCTTTTCATCACAACTTTACTTTATGGCTCTTTGCATACCCCAACACCAAGCAATACTTTCAAAAGGCTTTATTATATCTTTTCAGAACAAGTATTTTACGTAGTATCCTTCCTAAACTAAATTTACAGCTTGAAGTACTCATTCTTTTCACCCACAACTTTACTTCATGGCTTTTTGCATATCCCTACACCACGGAATACTGTCAAAAGGCCTTATTGTATCTTTTCAGAACAAGTTCTTTTCTTAATATCTCTCCTAAACCAATTTTACAAGTTGAAGTACTCATCCTTTTCACCCACAACTTTACTTTTCGGCTTTTTTACATACCGCAACACCATGCAATACTTTTCAAAGGCTTTATTATATCTTTTCAAAACAAGTTCTTTACGTAATGTCCTTTCCTAAACCAATTTTACAAGTTGAAGTCCTCATCCCTTTCAGCCCACAACTTTACTTTACGACTTTTTGAATACCCCAACACCAAGCAATACTTTCAAAAGGCTTTTTATATCTTTTCAGAACAAGTTCTTTACGTTATGTCCCTCCTAAACCAATTTTACAACTTGAAGTACTCATCCTTTTCACCCAAAACTTTACTTTATGGCTTTTTGTACACCCCAACACCAAGCAATACTTTTCAACAGGCTTTATTATATCTTTTCAGAACAAGTTCTTTTCTTATTGTCCTTTCCTAAACCAAATTTTACAACTTGAAGTACTCATCTTTTTCACCACAACTTTACTTTATAGCTTTTTGAATACCCCAACATCAAGCAATACTTTCAAAAGGCTTTTCAAGGACTTTATTATATCTTTTCAGAACAAGTTCTTTACGTAATGTCCTTTCCTATACCCATTTTACAACTTGAAGTACTCATCCTTTTCACCTCAACTTTACTTTACGACTTTTTGCATACCCCAGCATCAAGCAATACTTTTCAAAAGGCTTTATTGTATTTTTTTCAGAACAAGTTCTTTACGTAATGTCCTTCCTAAACCAATTTTACAACTTGAAGTACTCATTCTTTTCACCCACAACTTTACTTTACGGCTTTTTGCATACCCCAACATCAAGCAATACCTTTCAAATGCAAACCAATTTTAATGTCCTTCCTAAACCAATTTCACAACTTCAAGTACTCATCTTTTTCACCCACAACTTTACTTTACGGCTTTTTTGAATACCCCAACACCAAGCAATACTTTCAAAAGGCTTTTTATATCTTTTCAGAACATGTTCCTTACGTAATTTCCTTTCCTAAACCAATTTTACAACTTGAAGTACTCATCTTTTTCACTACAACTTTACATTACAGCTTTTTTGCATACCCCAACGCCAAGCAATACTTTCAAAAGGCTTTATTACATTTTTCAGAACAAGTTCTTTACGTAATGTCCTTTCTAAACCAATTTTACAATTTGAAGTACTCATCGTTTTCACCACAACTTTACTTTACGACTTTTTTACATACCCCAACATCAAGCAATACTTTTCAAAAGGCTTTATTATATCTTTTCAGAACAAGTTCTTTTCTTAATTTCCCTACTAAACCAATTTTACAAGTTGATGTACTCATCTTTTTCACCCTCAACTTTACTTTTCAGTTCTTAATTTCTCAAAGACATAAGAAATTTAAAGTTCTGTTCTAAATTTTTCCGTAGAAGATAGGAAAAGTTATACTTTGATCCTAAATATTCACCATGAAGATAAGGAGTTCCACTTTAATTCTAAGTTTTCTCGAAGAAGTGCAAAATGTTCAAGTTCTCTTCTGAATTTTCTTAAAGAAGAAAAAAAAATTATCTCAATTCTGAATTTTACCAATGAAAATGAAAAAAAGCTTCCATTTCAGTTCTTCATTTCTCAAAGACATATAAAACTTAAAGTTCAGTTCTAAATTTTTCCGTAGAAGATAGAAAAAGTTATGCTATGATTGTGATTATTTTCCATGGAGATAAAAAGTTTCACTTTAATTCTAAATTTTCTTAAATTCAATTCCGATTTTTCTCAAAGGGATGAAAAAATTTAAAGTTCTGTTCAAAATTTTTCATAGAAGATAGAAAAAGTTATACTTTGATCGTGAATATTCACCATGAAGATAAGGAGCTCCACTTCAATTCTGAGTTTTCTAGAAGAAGCGCAAAATGTTCAAGTTCTCTTCTGAATTTTCTTAAAGAAGAGAAAAAAGTTAGCTCAATTCTGAATTTTACCAATGAAAATGAAAAAAAACTTCCATTTCAACCCTTAATTACTCAAAGACATAAAAAATTTAAAGTTCTGTTCCAAATTTTTCGTAGAAGATAGAAAAAGCTATACTTTGATCGTGAATATTCGCCATGAAGATAATTAGCTCCACTTTAATTCTGAGTTTTCTCGAAGAAGTGCAAAATGTTCAAGTGCTCTTCTGAATTTTCTTAGAGAAGAGAAAAAAAGTTAGCTCAATTCTGAAATTTACCAATGAAAATGAAAAAAGCTTCCATTTCAGTTCTTAATTCCTCAAAGACATACAAATTTAAATTTCAGTTCTAAATATTTCCGTTTAAGATAGGAAAAGTTATACTATGATTGTTATTATTTTTCATGAAGATAAACAGTTTCACTTTAATTCTAAATTTTCTTAAATTCAGTTCCGATTTTTCTCAAAGAGATGAAAAAATTTAAAGTTCTGTTCCAAATTTTTTGTAGAAGTTCCAAGAAGTTTCCAAGAAGTGCAAAATGTTCAAGTTCTCGTCTGAATTTTCTTAAAGAAGAGAAAAAAAGTTAAATCAAATCTGAATTTTACCAATGAAATTGAAAAAAAGCTTCCATTTCAATTCTTAATTTCTCAAAGACAAAAAAAATTTAAAGTTCTGTTCCAAATTTTTCCGTAGAAGATAGGAAAAGTTGTACATTGATCGTGAATACTCCCCAGGAAGATAATTAGCTCCACTTTAATTCTGAGTTTTCTCGAAGAAGTGCAAAATGTTCCAGTGCTCTTCTGAATTTTCTTAAAGAAGAGAAAAAAAGTTAGCTCAACTCTGAATTTTACCAATGAAAATGAAAAAAGCTTCAATTTCAGTTCTTAATTTCTCAAAGACATAAAAAATTTAAAGTTCAGTTCCAAATTTTTCCGTAGAAGATAGGAAAAGTTGTACATTGATCGTGAATACTCCCCAGGAAGATAAGGAGCTCCACTTTAATTCTGAGTTTTCTCGAAGAAGTGCAAAATGTTCCAGTGCTCTTCTGAATTTTCTTAAAGAAGAGAAAAAAAGTTAGCTCAATTCTGAAATTTCCCAATAAAATGAAAAAAGCTTCCATTTCAGTTCTTAATTTCTCAAATACATAAAAAATTTAAAGTTCAGTTCTAAATTTTTCCGTAGAAGATAGGAAAAGCTATACTATGATTGTGATTATTTTCCATGAAGATAAACAGTTTCACTTTAATTCTAAATTTTATTAAATTCAGTTCCGATTTTCCTCAAAGAGAAGGAAAAATTTAAAGTTCTGTTCCAAATTTTTCGTAGGAGATAGGAAAATTTATACTTTGATTGTGGATATTCGCCATGAAGATAAGGAGCTCCACTTTAATTCTGAGTTTTCTCCAACAAGTGCAAAATATTCAAGATCTCTTCTGAATTTTCTTAAAGAAGAGAATAAAGTTAGCTCAATTCTGAATTTTACCAATGAAAATGAAAAAAGCTTCCATTTCAGTTCTTAATTTCTCAAAGACATAAGAAATTTAAAGCTCATTTCTAAATTTTTCCTTAGAAGATAGGAAAAGTTATACTATGATTGTGATTATTTTCGATGAAGATAAACAGTTTCACTTTAATTCTAAATTTTCTTAAATTCAGTTCCAATTTTTCTCAAAGAGATGAAAAAATTTAAAGTTTTGTTCCAAATTTTACGTAGAATATAGAAAAAGTTATACTTTGATCGTGAATATTCGCCAGGAAGATAAGGAGCTCCACTTTAATTCTGAATTTTCTCCAAGAAGTGCAAAATGTTCAAGTTCTCTTCTGAATTTTCTTAAAGAAGAGAAAAAAGTTAGCTCAATTCTGAATTTTACCAATGAAAATAACAAAAGCATCCATTTCAGTTCTTAATTTCTCAAAGACATAAAAAATTTAAAGTTCAGTTCTAAATTTTTCCGAAGAAGATAGGAAAAGTTAAACTATGATTGTGATTATTTTCCATGAAGATAAAAAGTTTCACTTTAATTCTAAATTTTCTTAAGTTCAGTTCCAATTTTTCTCAAAGAGATGAAAAAATTTAAAGTTCTGTTCTAAATTTTTCATAGAAGATAGAAAAAGTTATACTTTGATCGTGAATATTCACCATGAAGATAAGGAGCTCCACTTTAATTCTGATTTTTCTCGGAGAAGTGCAAAATGTTCAAGTTGTCTTCTGAATTTCCTTAAAGAAGTGAAATAAGTTAGGTCAATTCTGAATTTTACCAATGAAAATGAAAAAAAGCTTCCATTTCAGTTCTTAATTTCTCAAAGACATAAAAATTAAAAGTTATGTTCCAAATTTTTTGTAGAAGATAGAAAAAGTTATACTTTGATCGTGAATATTCACCGTGAAGATAAGGAGCTCCACTTTAATTCTGAGGTTTCTCGATGAAGTGCAAAATGTTCAAGTGCTCTTCTCAATTTTCTTAAAGAAGAGAAAGAGTTAGCTCAATTCTGAAATTTACCAATGAAAATGAAAAAAGGCTTTCACTACAGTTCTTAATTTCTCAAAGACATAAAAAATTTAAAGTTCACTTCTAAATTTTTCCGTAGAAGATAGGAAAAGTTATACTATGATTGTGATTATTTTCCATGAAGATAAAAAGTTTCACTTTAATTCTAAATTTTCTTAAATTCGGTTCCGATTTTTCTCAAAGAGATGAAAAAATTTAAAGCTCTGTTCCAAATTTTTCGTAGAAGATAGAAGAAAGTTTTACTTTGATCGTGAATTCCACCATGTAGATAAAAAGTTCCACTTTAATTCTAAATTTTCTCAATGAAGTGCAAAATGTTCAAGTTCTCTTTTAATTTTTCCAAGAAAATAAAAAGGTTCCACTTCAGTTCTGGTTTTTCTCAAAGAGATGAAAAATTTAAAGTTCTGCTCTAAATTTTAAATTAAATTTTAGCTCCTTTTTCTTATGGATTTACCCCTCAAATTTTTAAATTAGAAAATGAGTGGGTCATTGTATTATTAAAGACGATCTTTCAAGCTAGTTCATCTAACCTCCAAAACTATAGGTTAGGTTAGATATAAATAAATATTAATAAATAAATAGAAAATTTCTCCATGTTTAAGTTAGGTTAGGTTAGCTTATAATGAGCGCTCATGATAAGCTAACCTAACCTAACTTAAACATAGGGAAATTTTTCTATTTATTTATTAATGTTTATTTATACATAACCTAACCTAACCTATACGTAACCTAAACATATTAATAATTAAATAGAAACATTTCTCCATGTTTAAGTTAGGTTAGGTTAGGTTAGCTTATCATGAGCGCTCATGATAAGTTAACCTAACCTAACCTAACTTAAACATGGAGAAATTTTTCTATTTATTTATTAATATTTATTTATACCTAACATAACCTAACCTATAGTTTTGGAGGTTAGATGAACGAGCTTGAAAGATTGTCTTTAACAATAGAACGACGCACTCATTTTCTAATTAAAAAATTTGAGGGTTAAATCCATAACACCAAGGAGCTAAAATTTAATTTAAAATTTAAAACAGAACTTTAAATTTTTCATCTCTTTGAGAAAAACCAGAACTGAAGTGGAACCTTTTTATTTTCTTGGAAGGATTAGAAGAGAACTTAAACATTTTGCACTTCATTGAGAAAATTTAGAATTAAAGTGGAACTTTTTATCTTCATGGTGAATATTCACGATCAAAGTATAACTTTTTTCTCTTCTTTTAGAAAATTCAGAAGAGAACTTGAACCTTTTGCACTTCTTCAAGAAAATTCAGAATTAAAGTGGAGCTCCTTATCTTCATGGCGAATATTCACGATCAAAGTATAACTTTTTCTATCTTCTATGAAAAATTTGGACTAGAACTTAAAATTTTTTCATCTCTTTGAGAAAAATCGGAACTGAAATTAAGATAATTTAGAATTAAAGTGAAACTTTTTATCTTCGTGGAAAATAATCACAATCATAGCATAACTTTTCCTATCTTCTACGGAAAAATTTAGAACTGAACTTTGAATTTTTATGTCTTTGAGAAATTAAGAATGAAATGGAAGCTTTTTTTCATTTTCATTGGTAAAATTCAGAATTGAGCTAACTTTTTTCTCTTCTTTAAGAAAATTCAGAAGAAAACTTGAACATTTTGCACTTCTTTGAGAAAACTCACAATTGAAGCGGAGATCGTTATTGTCATGGCGAATATTTAAGATCAAAATATAGCTTTTTCTATTTTTTACGAAAAACTTGGAAAAGAACTTTAAATTTTTTCCTCTCTTTGAGAAAAATCTGAACTGAAGTGAAGAAAAGTTAGAATTAAAGTGAAAATTTCATCTTCATGGAAAATAATCACAATCATAGTATAACTTTTCCTATCTTCTACGGAAAAATTTAGAATTGAACTTTAAATTATTTATGTCTTTGAGAAATTAAGAACTGAATTGGAAGCTTTTTTTCATTTTCATTGGTAAAATTCAGAATTTAGCTAACTTTTTTTCTCTTCTTTCAGAAAATTCAGAAGAGAACTTGAACATTTTGCACTTCTTCGAAAAAAACTCAGAATTAAAGTGGAGCTCCTTATCTTCATGGCGAATATTCAAGATCAATGTATAACTTTTCCTATCTTCTACAGAAAAATTTGGAACTGAACTTTAAATTTTTTATGTCTTTGCGAAATTAAGAACTGAAATGGAAGCTTTTTTCATTTTCATTGGTAAAATTCAGAATTAAGCTAACTTTTTTCTCTTCTTTAAGAAAATTCAGCAGAGAACTTAAACATTTTGCACTTTTTGGAGAAAACTCAGAATTAAAGTGGAGCTCCTTATCTTCATGGTGAATATTCACGATCAAAGTATAACTTTTATTATCTTCTACGAAAAATTTGGAACAGAACTTTAAATTTTTTATCTCTTTGAGAAAAATCCGAACTGAATTTAAGAAAATTTAGAATTAAATTGAAACTGTTTTTCTTCATGGAAAATAATCACAATAATAGAATAACTTTTCTTATCTTCTACGGAAAAATTTAGAACAGAAATTTAAATTTTTTATGTCTTTGAGAAATAAATAACTGAAATGGAAGCTTTTTTCATTTTCATTGGTAAACTTCAGAACTGAGCTAACTTTTTTCCTCTTTAAGAAAATTCAGAAGAGCACTTGAACATTTTGCACTTCTTCGAGAAAACTCAGAATTAAAGTGGAGCTCCTTATCTTTATGGCGAATATTCACGATCAAAGTATAAATTTTTTGTATCTTCTACGAAAAATTTGGAACAGAACTTAAAATTTTTTATTTAAAGTTCTTCCGGGGGCCCTTTGGGGGCCCGGGGGTTGAGGCCCTTTGGGGTTGGTGTAGAGGACCTTACAACACTGTTCAAATGGAACTTGTGTATTATAACGACCACATATTTTCACCCCAAATCATCTTCTAAAATGTCTCAAACTGTTTCGCCCAAAAAATCCCTAAAATGTCTTAAACGGTTTCGCCCAAATAATCCCCTAAAATTAATTTCTGCGTGTTCCTTTTATTTCGGCATCCCTGCGCTGCCACATTTGAAATTCCCAGGAAACCATTTCCCGCGTAAAATATATTAAATATAATATATTCAATAATATAATATATTCAATATAATTCAATATAAATATATTCAATATAAAATATATTCAATAAAATATATTCGTGGTAACTTTAAGTAAGGAGCGACCCGGCTCAATGGTAACCGAAACAGTAGAAACTTTTTACTCAAAAGATGCAACCATGACAACTAAGATTAAACTTCAAAGGTATTGAAGTGCAAAATTACTAAATCTCATGTAGTCCATAAAATTTCAAGTTAAAAAAATGCATGTCTATTTTTCACTCTATTTTTCCCTTGGGGTGATAGTGTCAAACCAAAGAACATAAAAGATCGGGAGAGGGGTCATTGGAATAGAAATTCAAAATTATAGTGTCTTTTTTAAGTGAAAGAAAAGATTGGAGGACAACTAACTCTCTGACGCCCATTTTTCCCTAGAGTCGTCCGATCGAAATTTCGAAATGACCAGTAAAGCGCTAGTTTTGTATAATCCTAGAAGCACAGGGAAACATAATTAGTTGGTTTATTTATACTAGTTATATTAATATATATTAAATAGGCTGTGAAGTAATAATTTTTGTTTTTTTTAAGTTTCAACTTCGCTCTTTACTTCCCTCGGAATTTTTTTTTTTTTAATTAATCTTTGTTCATTTTTGATTAAAATCAAATAGTTCGTGGTAACGAACTGTAAGTAAGGAGCGACCCGGCTCAATGGTAATCGAAACAGTAGAAAACAGAATTTTGATACGAATAGATACATCAAAAGAATCAAATATTAATGCTGATTTCAAATATAGAAGTTTCATCAAGTTTAGTCCCACCTATCGAAAGTTACGCGCCTGAGAAAATATGTCTGATTTTTGGAAAAAGGGGAAACACCCCCTAAAAGCTATAGAGCCTTAATGAAAATCACACCACCATATTCAGCGTATTAGAGAACCCTACTGCCGAGGTTTCAAGCTCCTATCTACAAAAATGTGGAATTTTGCATTTTTTGCCAGAAGAAAGATCACGGATGCGTGTTTATTTGCTTTTTTTTGTTTTTTTCCCCAGGGGCGATCGTATCGACCCAGTGGTCCCAGCATATCGTGGGTGAGCTCATTCGAACGGAAATTAAAAGTTCTAGTGCCCTTTTTAAGTGACCAAAACAATGGAGGGCACCTAGGCCCCTCCCACGCTCATTTTTTCCCAAAGTCACCCGATCAAAATTTTGAGATAGCAATTTTGTCCAGCATGGTCGAAAATATGATAACTATGCCTTTTAGGATGACTTAATCCCCCGAAGTACCCGGGGGGAGGTGCTGAAAGTTATGAACTTTACCCAATGTTAACATATAGTATTGGTTATTAGGAAGTATACAAACATTTTCAGGGGGGATTTTTTCTGGTAGTGAGGGGGCGGGGGGTGTTGGTCGGGGGTTATGTGGGATGATCTTTCCATGAAGGAAGTTTTCTTGGGGGAAGGGACATTGCTATGAAGGGGGCGCCGGATTTCCCAGCATTATTTAAAAAAACATCAGAAATTATATGTAAAAAAACAGGTTTTTCAACTGAAAGTAAGGAGCAACATCAAAACTTAAAACGACAGAAAACATTACGTATATAATTGGGTTCACCCCCCTAGTCATTATCTCACTCTTTAAGCCAAAGATTATTTAGTACTTTCATAAGAGCTATTTATTCTAATTAACGGCATTTGTGATTAAGGGGTCATTTTTAAAGAATTGGAACAAAATTCGAACTTTAGCTTAAAGAGCAAGGTATTGACTAGGGGGCAAACCCTCTAATATACGTATTAAAAATATATGAATATAGAAGTTCGTTACGTAAGTTAATTCGTAAGTTACGTATATTTATTACTAATAAAAACGTTCGTAAATAAAATTAAACAGGTTTCGAGAAAGCAATTTAACCAAATAAAAGTAAAATTAATATGCAAATTTTGTTTTAATTATTCATGTACGGTGAGCCAAAATCAAAACCTGCATTAATTCAAAAACGTTCAAAAATTAAAAAAAAAAAAACAAGTTTTTTTAACTGAAAGTAATGAACGACGTTAAAACTTAAAACGAACAGAAATTATTCCGTATATGAAAGGGCCTGTCCCCTCCTCAACGCCTCGCTCTTTACACTAAGGTTTGACTTTCTCACAACTCTTCTTTTTTAAACAATGAAAAACTTTTGCGTAAAGAGCGAGGCGTTGAGGAGGGGACAGCCCCTTTCATATACGGAATAATTTCTGTTCGTTTTAAGTTTTAACGTCGTTCCTTACTTTCAATTACAAAATCTTTTTTTTTTTTAATGCAGAAACAACGCTGTCATGATCTTTTTTCTTTATACGGAATAATGTATGTTCGTTTTAAATTTTAATGTCACTTCTTAGTTTCAGTTGAAAATATTCACAAATATGACCTATGATTCAAGTGAACATACCACTCGATGCCTATTTTTTAGGTTTCTTCCGAATATAATAATTATTTTTGGCGCAAATTCAATTTTAAATCCTTATAAAGGGAAGCTGTAACCACTTTGCATCCTATGTACCATCCTACCTTTTTAATTTTTTTTATATAAATAGTTTTTCCATTTTTCTCTCCCTACTCGTCTTACTAAAAACATGTATTTTCCCGTTAAATCAAAGAACAGTATATTTCCGCTATTCGCCGAAACAATTGATAAATAACAGTGAACACTCCCTAGAGAATATGGAGAATGTAGATCACATTTAGACGTTTAGCAACTAGCACTGAAAATACTTCCTAGAATACAATATTTCTTATGCCATATAAGAACACCGAATTTTCAACAATTCATCATTCATATTTTTAACTAGCTCATATTCACTAAGTACATAAATTGAAGAAGAAATTAATTCCATGGATTCAACGACTGATTTTCAACAAAAAATGGCAAGTCTGTTATTATTTTCCTCAGGTTGTGAATGAAAAATATTTATATTGATAGCTTGTTCTATTCAAATATTTGATCATATTTACTAAGGCAGCCAGTGATGCCATAAAGAATTGACCTTTCTCTCTCTGAAAAAAAAAATTTCAAACAAGGTTGTGTGGGAGTGAAGGAAGGGAGTGAAGAGAGTGTGCAGGACGAGCAGGCTTGCCACCTCTAGTGATTTATCACTATTTCTAGTGATTTTTTTCTAGCTAGTGATTTTCGTTCTAAAACTAGTAATTTTTACCTAATCCAGTGTTTTTTCACGATATAACGCGTAGATTCATGATTCAATTGAATAAATGATACAACAAGCTAACTATTAAAAAAAAACACACACACAAAATAGTGATTCACTACAGTTCCTAATATGTTCCAGATTGGCATTTATGCAAATAGACCGCCTTTGAAAGCACGTAGATGTGATAAACAGCTTTCTAATGAGCCATGAAGCATCTCTCTATCATGTCTTGGTAAACCGCTAGACCTGGAAAAAAAAGGAAAAAAAAAGGGAGACAGATCAGTGCTACCCATGGAAAAAAGTCATTTTCCTTGGTGTTCAAGGTGGGGACTGTAATTAGCCTACCAAAGGTTTGCGACCATGCTGATTCCAATGGTGCACTTTTTATTCCGATTTGACACCATTTTCAAGGGGTTTCAGGCTCTTTTTCGAAATCACCATAAATTTCTTTTCACAATAAACTTTTACTTCTAAGACAAACCAAAATAATAGTTACCATTCCTACATTTTAAAGAGTTCATAGTGAATTCTTCCAACTGACTAATGAGACTTACTAAGGGGGCTGGGAGGGGAAGTATATGGTGAGGGTCCCTTGTAAATCTCCAATTAAGTGTTTTGGACCATAATTATTACAATAGTACCGTTTTATACTTCGAAGCTTTTCAACTTAGAGGTGGCACAAAAGGTGCCATTTTTTGTGCTATTTGGCACTTACGGATGGCAAAACTGATTAAAATCACGTAGATAAAGAGCAATAGCTTTCAAATCAACCATTAAACATCTCTATAAGAAGTTCTGGCAGCCCACTAGCCCCTAGCTTTTCCACTTAAGACTTGGCATCAGTACTACTAACTACTAACAACTCATCGCAGCACCAAGCCGCCTGAGGCCAACACAGCTACGCACGCTCCTCCTCCACCCCAATCTATTCAAAGCCTCCCTTTTTACACCCGCCCACGAAGTTCCCATTTCCTTTAAATCTTTCTTTATGACGTCCTCCCAACCCAGACGGGGACGACCTGCTTTCCGTTTAGCCCTAGATGGTTGGCCGAAAAGAACAATCTTCGGCAATCTGTCATCCTTCATCCGAACAACATGCCCTAACCACCTCAACCTTTCTTTCATTATAGACCTAGAAAGCGGTATTGAACCACATTTTTCGTATAGCCTATTGTTTGAAATACGGTCAGTCAGCCGGGTACCCAGAACAATCCTTAAGCAATTTCTCTGGAAAACATCTAGCAAATCTTCATCCGCTTTTCGGAGCGTCCATGCTTCAGAGCCATATTTGACCACTGTCATCACTGGAGCTTCTAAGATTCTAATCTTGGTTTGTAGACTTATCTTCCTATTCTTCCAGACTTTTTTTAACTGTGAAAAAACACCCTGAGCCTTGGCTATTCTATTTTTAACATCTTCACTACTCCCACCATCTTTACTAATAATACTACCAAGGTAAGTGAAACTGCCCACCTGATCAATCTTTTCATTACCCAACGTCACCTTTTCATCTTCACTTATTCCTAGCCTTAGTGACTTGGTCTTCCTAACATTAATTTTCAAACCAATACTAGCACCCTGAACTCGCAAAACCTCTAAAACTTCATTCATTTTGCTCACACTTTCATCTAGGATGATTAAATCATCAGCATAATCCAAGTCCAGGAGACTTTTTCCTCCACATTTGATTCCGTGGTCTCCCATTGCCTTTCCTGTGCTCCTTAAAACAAAGTCCATCAAAATAATCCATATAAAGGGGGATAGAACACAATCCTGCTTAACTCCTGATTTAATACAAAACCAGCTGCTAACCTCATTTCCTACCTTAACCGCAGCAGTGTTATTCTCGTACATAGCACTAATCACTTTAATGTATTTGTCTGGTATACCATACAAGGATAAAACCTTTACTAAAGCTCCTCTATCAACAGAATCGAACGCTTGCTCATAATCTATAAAACTGAGGACCAAAGGTGTTTGAAAACTTAGGCACTTCTCAATTATTAACCTAAGAGTGAAAATTAGGTCAACACATCCTCTACCTTTTCTAAAACCGCACTGCTCTTCTCTTAAAACTTTGTCTACGGCATCTCTCAGTCTAAAAAGTATCATATTACTAAGCAATTTGCTACCTACAGAGACCAGACTAATGCCTCGATAATTACCACACTCACTTTTATCACCTTTCTTATAAAGTGGCTTAATTAAGGTTTTCCTAAAATCATTAGGTACTTCCCCTTTTTCAAAAATCATATTCATAATCTCCAATAAATTATTTCTAACCTCAGAGCCACCATATTTAAGAAACTCATTTACCACCCTATCAGCACCTGGAGCCTTATTATTCTTTAATCCTGTTTAGTACTGTTGCTAATTCCTCCTCACAAAACAAATCTTCCTTCACATCCAAGGTATCACAAACTTTTTCATTTTCCTCTATATTTTTTCCTGCAACTCTATCTCGGTTAAGCAAATTCTCAAAATGTTCGGCCCATCTTGCTTTAGCTTTTGTCTTATCGCTAATTGCCACCCCATTCCTATCTTTAACTGGGACAAGTCCGGATTGACTACTACCTCTCAATTTGTTAACGTGCCAGTACAATATTTTACTATTATACCGTCTAGCTGCATCTTCTAAATCCTCGGCAATTTTATCCATGGCCTCCACTTCACACCTCCTTAGTTCATATTTCAATGCTTTCTCCACTTTCTTTACATTTCTTTTGTTTTCATGTGATCTATCACTCAGATAATTCTTGTAGTGCCATTTATGGTGCCATTTGGCAGATGCAGGTGGTGGAATTCATAAATAAAACGTAGATATGACAAATAGCTTTAATTTGAGCTATTAAAAATCTGTATACGATGTTTCTGTAGCCCACCAGACCTCCCCCCTTTGAGAAATGGCACAAAATGTGCCATTTTCGTGCCATATGGCAATTGCAGATAGTAGAATTTATAAAAAGCACGTAGATGTGAGAAACAGCTTTTTAATTAGCCATTAAGCATCTCTCTATGATGTTATTGTAAACCGCTAGCCCTGGAAAAAAAGGGAGACAGATCAGTGCTACCCATGCAAAAAAGTCATTTTCCTTGGTGTTCAAGGTGGGGACTGTAATTATCCTACAAAAGGTTTTTGACCATGCTGATTCCAATGGTATACTTTTTATTTCGATTTGACGCCATTTTCAAGGGGTTTCAGGCTCTTTTTTGAAATCACCATAGATTTGTTTTTGCAATAAACTTCTACTTTTAAGACGACCCATAATAATAGTTACAATTCCTGATTCAGTGTCAAATGGCAATTTTTTCTCACTAGACAGTTTTTTTGAAAACACCTTTTTCTACTTTTGATTACTATGGGCTGTGGTTTGCTCTTTACTAGGTTGCAGCTGCCGCTGCAACCATGAAAAAAATTTGACTCTGGGAATGATATGACTCCCTGCAACCTCTGGAGAAAAAGCTTTAGGCTATCAAATTTGCCCATGTTTTTCATATAATGTTTGTTATTGAGACGTATAGAGACATTTTTTGGAATTGGGGGGGGGGGGTCTGCAGAAGGAATTTTCCATGGGAAGGGAAATTTCCTGGGATGATCTTTCCCGTAGAAATTTTACATGGAGCAATTTGCCCTAATTCATATACGAGATTCTTTTTATTTGTTGTGCTTTCTCTTCAGCTGCTCAATTTTACATATGGATATGTTCTACGGGAAATTTGCCGCGGAATTTGACTTTTCTGAGTGATTTTTCCATTGGGGGAAGGGTGTTTCCGCGGTAGAAACCCTCCATATGGAATTTTCAGTGATAGAAACTTTCCATTAGGGGGGAGTTGGAGTCCGGGAATAACTGCCATGGGGTGGGAGGGGGAATCAAATGAAAGTAGGGCTAAGGAGAATTTTCGAGGTGGAATCATCCGCAATAAATTTTCTGGGGAATTTTTCTGCAAGGATGGAATTGAACAGTGGGATTCTAAACAGGAAGAACTATCTTTGGAGGAATTTTGCGTGGGGGAAGGGGGAAAATCTAAGAAGGGGGAGGTGGATTTACTGACATTATTTGAAAAACGATTAGAAATTCAATAATAAAAACAAGATTTTTTCAACTGAAAGTAAGGAGTAACTTTTTTAACTTGAAACGAACAGAAATTATTCAGTATAAGAGAGGGGTTGCCCCCTCCTTAATACCCCTCTTTTTACACTTAAGTTTGACATTTTGACCTAATTGTTCAAAAACTACAGCGTAAAGCGCGAAGCTTTGAGGAGGGGGCAACCCCATCAAACACAGAATCATTTTTTTTCGTTTTAAGTTTCAATGTTGCTCCTCACTATCAGTTGAAAACCTATTTTGTTTTTATTGAATTACAGTAAAGAGCCATAAGACTTCAATGCATTATTATTATTATTGGTTTATTAACCAGAGGGCTTCATATGGAGGGGAGGTTGCATAAGCTTTGGAGAGGGCTCATTTGATTGGAAATCAAAGGTTCTATGTCTTTTTAGGGCCAAGCGTGTTCTAAGGGCAACCACTCCCTCCCCATGCCTTTTTTTCCCCTGAATGCATCCGATCAAAGAGAAATTATTCTTAATATTAGGGGGTCTGCCCACTCCTCAATACCTCTCTCTTTATGCTTAAGTTTGATCTTTCGTCCTAAAACTAAGCTATAGCATAAAGAGAGAGTTATTGAAGAGAGGACAAACCCCCTAAAATACATAATAATTTCTTTTTGTTTTAAGTTTTAGAACGACTCCTGAAACACAAGAGCCGTTTAATTGGTATGAGAAGCTTTTTTGAGGTTCTGAAAAACTTTAGCGTGAAGAGCGATGGATTGACGAGGGGGCAGGCCCCCTCAGATACGAAATAATTTTTGTTAGTTTTAAGTTCAAATGTTGCTCCTTACTTTTAGTTGAAATTTTTTTTTCTATTGTTATAAAAAAATAGTATTTGCCTCGACAAGGTTAGACCAATTACTTTTAGTGCCCTTATTTCGAAAAATTTAATGCCTGAAAATCTACTTACAAAAGACATTGACAAAGAATTTATTCACTCTGATACTTAGATTTTCTCAATTTTATCAGAGGTAATTGACAAAGGATGATGATAAGGAATCTATTCATTCTAATACACAGATTTTGTGAATGTTATCTGATGTATCAGACAAAGGGAAGTTGATAAAGAATTTATTCACTCTAATACATAGATTTTGACAATTTTATCTAATATATCCGACAAAGGATGTTAATATAGAACTTATTTAATCTGATATTTATATTTAATCAATTTTATCCGAAATATTTGACAAGGATGTTAATAAGACAAATTTATTTACTCTAATATTTAGATTTTGTCAATGTTATCCCATGTGTATGACAATAGATGTATGCAAATTCCTTTTCTTACATCTCCGATGTTTTAATAGACATTCTAAACGTTTGATGTGCCTGCATACTCTAAAAATAATGAACAGATGACAATGTAATGCATAATATATTTTTGATGAAATAACACCATGTAGAATATTAATACAAAATATATTATGATACATTATTAATATCAATGATCAACTTTGGACATTTTGAATCTGTTCCATAAAGTAGTTCTCCATGTTCTCTCTTGGTATTGTAACTACTGTCTTCTCATAGTTCGTAATCAGTAGAATAATCACTATTCCATTTTGAGTCATACACAATTTTTACTGGTGTATCACCGACAGATTCAATATGCGTTTCGTCTATGGTATTATTTGGTTCATTAACTGTTTCATCAATGGTAGTAACGTTTTCTGGCACTGTCTTATTCATCGATTCATCTTTATATTCCTTATTGATATTTTCTACCAATGGCCTTTTAATTTTTCTGGCAATTTCACTGTGTATTACAAAATTGTTTTTACATAGGTAACAGCTTTGGCATGCAGACAAGATATGGTTTATGATATTACTAGAAGAGTAGACCTTTTTTCTTTTGACCTTCCATTGAATACTAATACCTGAAAGGTGACGATAGGATGTGTCAGTGGGTAATGTGTTACCAGCAACACTAGCAAGGAGTTGTCCTCTATCATCGACGATTATTTTTCTGTTGGCATTCTCTTTGAGTGCAATCATCTCTGGAGATCTCAATCTCGCATATCCACCAACATAAGAGTTGAATTTTTTCGGTGCTCCAAAGAAATTTAATTCCTTACTGGCATGACAATGCAAGCATACATTTCCGATAGTGCTACCACTTGTACTTATTTCATAACTTAAATACTTCTCCTTGTCAGCATTCAATCCTACAATAACACTGTCATGTGAACATACTTTCTTAAAATGCTCCATCTTCACTTTTGTAAATATATGACTTACGTGTTTATCATTCCACTGCGTAAAAAATACTGATTTAATACATGCAATAAACTAGGTAGTGTCGATAATCCCGCCATAAAGTACCAGTGGGGAAGCCGCATCGTGTCTCTGAGCAATTATAGATTACAATTATTAAAGCCATAAGCATATTTCATGTCATTTTAATATTATTTGAAAAAAACTACGTTTTCTAAAGAGTTAAAGAGGCTGAGTTACAAGGTCGAACCTTAAAACGTACAGGGATTAGGAGGCACAGTTGGGGGCTGCCGCCCCCAAACCCCCGCTTTCGCAGCCTTTAAATAAAAAAAGGTTTTTAAACTGAAAGTAAGGAGCGACATTAAATCTTAAAACGAACAGAAATTATTCCGTATATGAAAGAGGCTGTGCCCTCCTCAACGCCTCGCTCTTTACGCTAAAGTTTGACTTTCTCACAACTCTTTTTTTAAACAATAAAAACTTTAGCGTAAAGAGCGAGGCGTTGAGGAGGGCACAGCCTCTTTCATATACGGAATAATTTCTGTTCGTTTTAAGATTTAATGTCGCTCCTTACTTTCAGTTTAAAAACCTTTTTTGTTATTTAAAGGCTGCGAAAGCGGGGTTTGGGGGCGGCAGCCCCCAACTGTGCCTCCTAATCCCTGTACGTTTTAAGGTTCGACCTTGTAACTCAGCCTCTTTAACTCTTTAGAAAACGTAGTTTTTTCAAATAATTTCTGCACGTTTTTGTACAGTTTATTACTTATTATTGCTTGACTAACTGTTAGCTGATCGTGTCAGGAGTTGAAGTTGGGGGGCTGCCGCCCCCAAACTCCCCGCTCTTGAACATTCTTGTGTTAAGGCTTTTAATTCCTGAATACTCAAATCACGTCGTACAGGGTGCCTCCTAATCCCTGTACGTTTTAAGGTTCGAACTTGTGACTCAGCCTCTTTAACAGCCCCCCAACTGTGCCTCCTAATCCCTATACGTTTTAAGGGTTGACCTTGTAACTCAGCCTCTTTAACTCTTTAGAAAACGTAATTTTTTTTCAAATAATACACATAAACAGGTTAGACATGCTTTGTTATGAAAATTGACGCGCAGATATTTTCATAACAAAGCATGTCTAACCTGTTTATCTGTATTATTTGAAAAAAACTAAGGTTTTTTGTAAATATAAATTCGGTGGATAATTTTTTCGGTCTGAAAATATCAAAAGGCCCTAACAGGTCGAATTCTTCTTCAAATGAGTACTCATTCAACCGGATTTGTTGCCAACTGTGGCCTGTAGGCGTGTCTAAGAAAAAAAAAAAGAAATGAATTTTAAGGGGCGATATGTGTTGTTTTGACAACAGGGAAGGAGTGTTTGGTGTGAGCTGAAAATTTAAGGATAAGTGCCGAGACTCTAGAACAGCTCATCCTATAAAGTTTAGCCCAATAGGACAACATTAAAGGGGGGCTAAGGTGGGAGGGTCTAAACTTCCGACCCAGTTTACCCCATGAAGATAAAGTCGGAGGAGGATGAAATTTTGCAAGTTTCTTAGTTTGAGCTTGGGCCACAAAATGCGATTACTGCCGTCTCTCTGCGACCTCTAGGACCTGAAATCGCTTAACATTGTGGTGGGTCGCCTCTTTATAGAGGCACAAGTGTGCCTCCTTGATACGTAAAAAAAAGTTGAATAATTTCGAAGTCCAAAAAAATAAATTTAGTCCAATAAAAAAAAGTGTTACTACAAACAATATTTTTCTAATAGTAAAAGTCACGACTAACATTTTTATATCATTCTCATTTTGAATTTGGAAAATATTAAATGTTATTAATTATGTTTTAAGTATGTTACATGTCATTCTAAGAGATGTAAAAAAAAGTTGAAAAAATTTATCATGTTAAAAAATAATTAAAAAAGTTAAAAAAAACTTCAAAAAAAGTATAAAAAATGGGGGGGAGGGGGCAAAAAGTTGGAGGGGAGGGGGCCCCCTTGGAGTTTGGGGATAGGGGACCTTTGAGGGTTGAGGTCCCTGGTGGTTAGGGTCATTTGTGCTTATGATCCTTGACGGTTCGTACTCATATACACCACACTACTTGATTTGTAAGGATTCCTATGGATTGTTCTGAATTTCTTTATTAAAATTCTTTTCTTGACATCTACATCTCTCTTAGTATCAACTTTTTAGTTTACTATAACGTTAGACTCTATTTTAAATTGACAACACTGTTCAAACGCCACTTGTGTATTATACAGAACACATCGAAGAAGTAAAGCTAGGTCAAGTCACAAGACCATTTTATCATTGTTAACCATTTTCATAGATTGATGGTATTCCAAATTTATAATAAATAAGCTATGAGTTAACAACCCCGAGGGGATACCTTAACTGGTAATCAGTTTAACCCCTTTTTACCACTTTGATACGATCCAATTCGCAAATGTTACCTAGCTCTGTTTTTCCCTATTATTCAATTAAGATCGGTCATACAGTCCAATTCGAAAATGTTATACCTTTTTCGCAAATATAGTTTTTTTTTGTTAAATGATTTGACGCCAGATACCAATCCATCAATTCTGAGTGCAGCATCCTATTCTTTAATTATCTGCGACGCATTCCTAACAAACTAGTCTTGAATAAAGGCAATTGTCCAAAAAATAGGTGTTGGCTCAGAAACCCGTCTGTTAAGGCATATACCAATCCTAGTAATAGCCCGTGGTAATGCATGTACTCGTGCTCTTTGAAAAGGAGTATATGTCCTGTAGAAATGTTTTCCTATACGTCCCTTAGAATCCAGATGATGCATTCTACTTGCATTGACGCCTTTTTGGACAATCAGCCCGGAACCTATACTTCTAAGTTCTGTGGAACTAATGAAAGGAGAGTTATCTAGAAGGAATTCAAGAAACGTCAGTAGATCCTTAGTATTTCTCTTTATTCGTGCTGCGGTTGCAGTAACGTGCTGTTCAATAGAGCTGTACTGTAGGCCCGTCAGTTTCTTTCGAATTAGAACAGGATTATGTTGACGAACACACGCGTTTGTTGATAACGGCGATGAATACGGAATAATGTAATTTCAGTATCTCTCCGTATTTCTTTCTCGAGTTTTTTTTTTTTGCCTTTTCCGAACCTATGGGGTAGCCGAACCTCTATAGATCTCTGATATTTGTTTTCGAACTTTGTTTTATATGTGAATTTTATGATCAGCAGATAAAAAACCCCAGAAAACACATTTCCACATGCTATGTACCCCTACCCTGTATATTTCCCTTTTTCCCCTCCCTCCTCCCCCATTTCCCCATTTTATGTTAATCGATTTTTTATATCATTTTACTTCTCAATTTCGTAATCACCAGATAGGAATACCCCAGAAAAGATCTTTCAAACCACTTTCTACCCCTACCCTGTATTCTTCTCTTTTCTCTCCTGTTCCCCCTGTTCCCCCGTTTTCCGTAGTACTCTTATTATATAAACCCCAGAAAACCCATTTCCACATGCTATGTACCCCTACCCTGTATATTTCCCTTTTTCCCCTCCCTCCTCCCCCATTTCCCCATTTTATGTTAATCGATTTTTTATATCATTTTACTTCTCAATTTCGTAATCACCAGATAGGAATAACCCAGAAAAGATCTTTCAAACCACTTTCTACCCCTACCCTGTATTCTTCTCTTTTCTCTCCTTTTCCCCCTGTTCCCCCGTTTTCCGTAGTACTCTTATTATATACTGAATTTTAAATGTCAATTTTGTAATCAGCGTATGTGAAAACCCAGAAAACTCACTTTAAATTATTTAATTACAAAAATAAGCTGACTCTTGGTCCTACCTTCATGTCCCTAAACCCCCCCCCCACCCAAAAAAACAATATTATTCATATCTATTCCAAAAAATATGGGGGGTGACCCCTGGTCCTCCATGCATGGCTCGATCCCCCCCACAAAATAAACTCGTGTTCCTCCCCCCCACGGGGGGGGGGGGGTCCATGACCATAAATATGTTTTAGTGGGACGACTAGATGGTTGGACTCTCGCTTGTACGTATGGAGAAGTGGCGCTCCCTCTTGCGGGAGCCGCCTTTTCCGAACCTATGGGGTAGCCGAACCTCTATAGATCTCCTATATTTGTTCTCGATCTTTGTTTTAGATGTGAATTTTATAATCAGCATATAGAAAACCCCAGAAAACACATTTCCAAATGCTTTCTACCCCTACCCTGTATATTTCCCCTTTTCCCCTCCCTCCAGCCCCATTTCCCCATTTTATGTTAATCGATTTTTTTATATCATTTTACTTCTCAATTTCGTAATCACCAGATAGGAATACTTAAGAAAATATCTTTCAAACCACTTTCTACCCCTACCCTGTATTCTTCTCTTTTCTCCCCCCCCCCCCTTTCTACTGTTCCCCCGTTTTCCGTAGTACTCTTATTCTATACTCTTATATTCTCACCTTAAACTATTTTATTCCAAAAATAAGCTGACTCTTGGTCCTACCTTCATGTCCCTACTCCCCCCCCCCAAAAAAAAAGATTATTGATATTTTATTAGATTTTGTAATTATTTTACTTCTCAATTACGTAATCGCCAGAAAGGAATACCCCAGAAAATATCTTTCAAACCACTTTCTACCCCTACCCTGTATTCGTCTCTTTTCTCCCCTCTTTCCCCTGTTCCCCCGTTTTCCGTAGTACTCTTATTATATACTGAATTTTAGATGTCAATTTCGTAATAAGTGTCTGTGAAAACCCAGAAAACTCACTTTAAACTATTTTCTGGGTATGTCGGCCTTTTTCCCCTTTTCCCCCTTTTCCCCTGTTTTTTGGGTATTCGCCCCACTTGGATTTATGGAGACTTTTAGTATGTTGTACAGAATTTTTTTTCCGATCATTTTGGCACCATTTTCAGTTATATTGCAATTTTGTCCAGGTTTGACCCTTTTTTGAGCTAAAAGTCCTGGACTAATAGAGCAATGGTGCCTGAATTACACTTTGAAAATAATAATTTCTAATTTTGAAAATAAAATTCTTTTAAATGAAGTTTTGCAATGACAAATCTATTCGATTCTTTTAGGCATTTTAAAGGAATATGTTCAAAATAAAGAAAGTATAAATGGAACATTAGTGTATATTAGTCTATTGGAACTAGGTCGATATTAAAAAAATATAATCACATTAATCTCGAGAGCTATCGTGAATCTATTTATTTCTTAATGTTATGATGATAAAAGGAAAATTGTTTAAAATTTTCCTAGGAAGGAAAGTTTCCAGGGGGAATTTTCCAAGCAAAGTCTTGCACAGGAGTGGGTGATTTCCTGGCATGATTTGAAAAACGGTTAAAAGTAGAATAAAAAACAACAAGTTCTATCGATTAAAAGAAAAGAGTAATATGAACGCAATACTCTAAATTAGTCTTAGAGATTGGTTTCTGTCGCATAGGATATCAAAAGCCTCACAGAATTCGACCCATCTGAGCAACAATGCATCTTTTCTTTCTCTCTAAATTTTGTAGTAAAAATTGCACTAAGAACTTATTCAACAAAACTACTCTTCATCCTGAGCCTATTGAGGACCTATTAAACGAAAATACTATTCATCGCAAATTTTTAAAGTATTTTCAAATTTTTTCCAAAATTTAAATTGCAATCCAATATTTTAACTCTCAAGGAGGAAAACTGAAATAGTAGGGCGGCACTAATCGATCTAAATCACTGATATTACATTATAACAGCAAAAAAGTTTTAAGGGACCGGTACCCCACATTATATACTGATTAGGCCTGGAAATGGTTTGTAGCAGTGACGTAATTTCATCAAATACCTGGGGGGGGGGGCAAGTTGGAGCCAATTTTTCAAAATTAAGTAAAATTGACAGCAAAAACTAAAAAAGCCATTTGGTACCATAAAGGTACTAATTAGTACTAAAAAAAGTACCCCTTTATAGCACTATAAGGGTAAATATGTACTACTGATCTGTTTCAGTTGATGCTTGAATTATGTAGGTTTATCTTAGTCTTGACAACGTCTCGGAAGGAACTACACTGAGGTCGGGGGGGGGTCGAGGTCTGGGAGGGGCGGTGCCCCCCTGCGCCATATCAAATTACGCCCCTGGATTGTGTAACAATTAAAAATTAAATCTAAAAACTCGTTATATCAAATGAAAGCAAGGAGAAGCTCTTAAACCTATTTGAATAGAAATTATTCTTTATATGAGTGAGGCTATTTCCTCCTTAACTCCTTGCTCTTTACTCTGAAGTTTGACTTTTTATTCAAATTCCTTAAGTACATTTACTAAAACACAAGGATTATTGAATTTGAAAAAGAGGGTTTTTCAGAGCACTAAAAACTTTAGCTTAATGAGCGAGGAGTTGAGAAAGGGGCAATGCCTCTTATATTCAGAAAAAGTTTGCTTCGATTAAAGTTGATCCTTGCTTTTAGTTGAAAAATCGTTTTTATATATTTAATTACCTTTCTTGAAATGGTTTAGTTTTATAAACACGTCACTTAAATAATTATTTTAGAGCTTGTAAACTCTAAGCAAAATTATTCCGTACATGAGGGACTTGTCTCTTCCTCAACCCTTGACTTTTTCACAATTCCTTAAGAAAGACTACTTATACACAAGAGCTGCTAAACTTGAATGAGAAGAATTTTTAAAGAATTTTAAGACTTTAGTATAAAGAGTGAAGGGTGAGGAAGGAACAGCCTGCCCCCTTCATATATGCAATGATTCCTGCTCTTTATAGTTTTGATGTTGCTCCTTACTTTCAACTTATTTGATAAAGATTAAGGCCGCAGATTGGCTCGATAAAGCCTAAGATTGTGTCGAGAAAACTCGCACTCAGAATCACCCCGACTTATTTCCACCTCGATCTGATATGACCGTGCAGTCACCTTAGGCTGTTAAACTGAGAGAAAGTTTAGAAAAGGAGGTACGCCTTGGATAGAGCTGAACGGGTAAAGTACACTTATAGGCAAAATCACTATAATGCACCATGTCAAACTTCTAAATAGCTTTTTTGTCAAGGTATATTCAACTCTACTCGGAGGATTTATACTCCCTGAAAATTTAGATGTAAATCTAATTACCTCAACTTATGTAAAAAAGGGAAATACACAGTAACTAAGAACTAACTTGTTTTTTAAGGCTTAAATCAGATTAGTCAATGTAATAAATTCCTCTTTTCAACGCTGTTATAGGAACAACTTTTGTGCAGCATTTAGACCAATCGCGGAAAAGGGGCAGACGCGAGCCACCGCAATGAATGAATATCTTTTCTTGTCACCAGACCGGACGTCCAGACAGGGTTGCCACCGGTGACACTTTAGTTTCACTTTTGACACTTTTTTTTTTAATTGCACTTTTTGGGACACCTGAAACTATTAGGACACTTTTTACAAAAATAGCACTTTTTTGCTAAGTAGTACTATTTTACAAAAAAAGAATTTTTTCAGACAAAAAACCCGAAGGAAAACTGTAAATGTAGATATGCATCGATATCCTTTTTCTTTCAGTTAAGATTCTCATCTTAACCCCGCAAGCGGCAATTATTGGATGCAAGAATCTTTCTGTGCTGTGAAAAACGTAAATGTGTTTGTCTCTATCTGTGTGTGAGAAATTTTTATATTCTTATTCTTATCACTCATAAGCGAAGATCACCCAGTGATCTCCGGTGCGAAATACTTGGCAATGAAGAGGAAAGAGACAGACATTTAACTGCAATGTGGTGGAGAAGCCTTCAATTGTTTTCAGTTGTTTAGTTCAACTATTATGTGTTGTTGCAATAATTTGTAGACGATAAGTAAGTCAAGCAGTTTGCAATTCTTGAGTGGATCCAAATTCAATTTTTATGTTTTATTAGTTGAGGGTTGACTAAAATTCAAAGAAGAAAAGGGCAAGAAAAGCTAAGAGTGTATTTTTGCGCCACTATGTTAATAGCTGGGCCAATGACTGCTTAACTTTACGCGTCTTTTCATCGATTTCAGTGACACTGGAGTTCTTGAAGCCCAGTGACTGAAAAGCTCATTGGTGAAATCACACAACGACTCAGCAATGCAAAAACATCCACTGAGCTCACTGGTGTACCACAAGAATATTTGGTGACGCGTTCAGTGACTGGGCCAGTGACGCAAAAATGCGCTCTAACATTTTCATATTTTCATATTTTTTCTTTGAACTCTAGGCAATGGACAAATAAATATTCATACATAACCACCATACTAAAACAAAATAGATACCAAAACTTCCATTATCTTAAATCCTTTGCAATCATTAGCAAAATCACAATATAATTTCACTTTTTTTTCTTACTTAAATTTATGTTACATCATTACATAAATTGAATTTGGACGCACTTCCTTATTTTAGTTATTTCATTCCCACTAATTTTTGATTGCAAATGTGCTTTCACGCTGATACTCTAAATGCTCGTTTTTATTATAAAGGTGCTTTCATATTGATACTTAAAATGCTAGTTGACGTTTCCTATGCCCTAGTCCCTTGAGACATCGTAAAGAAAAATTTACTGGGAGTGGCGAGAGTTCTCGTGAAACTTATTCTATTCAGGTTGTGATAAACAGATTAAATGATATAGCTGTCTTATTGTTTTTCCACTAGTTTTGCCAAATAAATTATTTGAAAGAGTTAGTGTCTGAACCACTATTAGTTGTGTTTATCATTAGGTCATCGAAAAGAAAAGTTTCAAGCACCTGAATGCACTTCAATAATCCAGATAGTCCATTTTATGGAAAAAATGGATGAAAAACTCTCAATGTAGACGAGTATTGCTGTCCCTTTTTTCCGTTTTCTCAAAAGAAAAAACTGAAGTTTTTTCCTCTTTTCTTTTTCCGTTTTTTTTTCACGCTATGAACAAAGACTGCTGAGAAAAAAAACTACCCTGTGGGACGAGTTCTCATTTTATACAGTAAGCACCATTTGCATTTTAGCGGGTTTTTAGGAGGGGGACTGGAAAGGTGACAAGAGTGGAAGTGCTACACCAAGCCGGAAATCAGCACCGACTAAGTAAAATCAAAATTTCTTTTTATAGTTGATAGATAGCACTAGATCCGACATATCATGTTGGAGGTTGTAGAATTTAAAGATGCGGGAAACCACGCGGGGGTGATCCCAAGCAGATTGGTTAATATTTTCAATTTAAAAAGCTTGTTGTTGTATCTAAAATAATGCTCCTTCTAATTGAAGCACATTAATGGACTTAACCAAACATGAGCTAAGCACAGATTAATCCTCAAACTTTGACTCAGTGATTTTCCATGATGTTATGGGTTCCCTTTTCTTTTTGTATTTTAAATTTAGGAAAATGACACTTTTATACAAAATTGACACTACTTTGCCACCCATAGTGGCACCAAAAATACCGGCTAAGTGGCAACCCTGCGTCCAGACGGTGATAATAGGCTAATCTGTCTAGGTGGTGATATTCCTAATAACCTAGGTGTGGAATTGTGGTCTATTTACAGAGCTATCTTTAAGACGTGCAATTATTTTCAATGAAAACAAAAATTAAAGGGATATTTAGTGTTTTTAAAAGGAAACTATGGTACTGTTGCGTTATATGGTCGCTTTTATATACAAATAAGTTTGGGGGGGGATATGCCTAGGTTAAGTTAGGATTTGTATTTAACATATGCTATGCTTTAACCCCCAACCCCCCAAATGTGCAAATATATTGCTGAAATTTGTTTCTAAACTATTACATATTCATCCTATTTTGTTTTATTTCATTAGCATTAACCAAACTTCACTTTTTAGAAGTGACCATATAACGCGCCAGTACCGAAATTATTTGAGTCTAGAGAATTAAAATTGTGTACTAAAAGTTATCTATTCATGGACGGTGTAAAACTATCGAGAAACTTAAGTTAGTTATCCTGTTCTTGGAGTGGGTTTTTTGTTTTCAGGAAAGCTCTATCTCTTCAGAATCAATTAATGGGAAATGGGTTAGATAATTTCGGAGACCACACTGCCTTTCCATGACGATAAATAAAAGTTCAAATAGGGATAAAATCCTTTTAATAGACAGTGTTTTTTATAACAGTGATAGAAATTCACAAAAATACCAGATATTTCGGTCACATATACAGTGACCGTCATAAGTAGTAAAGTAGTACGGTCACTGTATATGTGACCGAAATATCTGGTATTTTTGTGAATTTCTATCACTGTTATAAAAAACACTGTCTATTAAAAGGATTTTATCCCTATTTGAACTTTTATTTATCGTCATGGGAAATGGGTATTGCAATGAATCAGATTATTTGTTTTGTAGCAATATGTTGCATTCACTTCTAAAAAATAAACAAAAATGTAAGTTTTAAGCATCAACTTGGCTTTTTACTTATACAAAATTTTTTTTCTTTAATTAGTTTCATAAACAACGTTGCAGTCTTATGGCTTAATATTTTGTTCTTCTTATTGAAATTGGTTTTATTCTACTGTTTAAAGAGAATATACGTGTCGAAGGTAAATATAACAATTGTATAATGCAAAGCACAGGAAACAGATTTCCTCTCCACATTTTGCAACTTTGGAGGTGAAATGCACATGGACACTCGCAAGAGGGGTGGGGGACCATGCCCCTCCCCTGGAAATTTGGGTAGATAAAGTAATCATAAGCGAACCAAACGAAAGAGAGAAGAGCAGGGAAAAACATAGAAAAATACGTGTTAGCCTATTGTAGGCTGCCCGTCAATAGGTTTTAAACCATAATACGGGGGATATGAGTTCTAATTTGTGACTGAATGACCCCTTCCCAGTTTTACACAAACATTTTTCCTACATGATTTGGTAGGAATAAAATCTTCAAACCCTTCATAGTAATGAATGGTAAGTAAATAGCTATCGTTATCCATAACGAAAGCATATGCACTTAAATAGTGATTTAATAGAAGAAAAAGTTTTTTCAACTGAAGGTTAGGAGCAACATTAAACTTAAAACGAACAGAAATTACTAGGTATAAGAGGGGGTTGCCTCCTAGTCAACACCTCGCTCTTTACGCTAACATCGAATTTTGTTCTAATTCTTTAAATTGACCCCTGAATCGCAAAGGTCGTTTAATTAGAATAAGTAGCTATTCTGAAAGTAGGCTACTAAAAAAACTTTAGCGTAATGAGTGAGGTATTGACTAGGGGGCGAACCCCCTCCAAGTTTCCATGGAAACTTCCTCCATGAAAAGATACTCCCGCGTAAATTCCGTTTTGTAGAGTTTCGGCTACTTTTTACCTGGGTCGCTCCTTACTTACAGTTCGATACCACGAACTGATTGATTCCAAAGATGTATTTGTTTTGAGTTAGGAGTCCAATATCCCAAGATAGTAGTACATAAGAAAGTTCACATAGCTATAGAGAAAGAAGGGAATAACTTGGAAAGGGAGCACTCCCAATAAAAAAAAAAAAAAAAAAAAAAAAAAAAAAACCATCAAATTTAGCATGAATGAGTACCCATGGGCCGATATCTGAAGCTACTATAATTAGAAATGGATGATTTTTGTATTTTCCCCCAGAACGGATAAGTGTTTCTTGTTTTTATTAATATTTTCCTTTTTTTTTTACCATAAGTGATTGTATTGATCTAGTTGTTCACTTTGGAAAATCTCTAATGCTATATAGTTATGAATTATAAAGCCATCAAATATATTTCATTTTGGTATTCAAACTTGAATTGAAAATATCAATAATACTGAATATCATTCACCACTTACAGCCTTTCTTAATAACACCCAGCGCTAGAAAATTCTTATTTATTTTCTTAATCTTACTGTCGATGATCTCCTTTGAACAACTTATTTGAAAATACTTTGCTTTTATGAATACATTGTCTGAAGGTGTTAGGACAAAAAATGACTACAAACAGGAGTTTGGATAAATATCACCATCTCTAACACTTAACCTCCTAAAGTTTATTTTGTCATTTGAGTTTATTGATATATTTAAGTTTATTTGTTAAATTTATTTAATGCATTTTTTAAAAGTGTACTCCAGTAGTTGAAAACAGTGACAAAAAAGCAAAAAAAGTAAAAACACAGTCATAGGCAGTGCAATAGTAAACAGCTAAGTAAACAGCGATGTGTGTACAATGTATTATTTTTTTCAGACCAGGGCTTTTTGTACAGATAGAGTTGTCCTAGAAACTACAAAAGAAGCTCATTCGATTGGAAATTGAAAGTACAAGCGACCTGTTTTAATAGTCAAAAGTGATTAGAGAGAAACCAGCCGCCCAAGCCCATCATCTCCCCAAACATATCCAATCATAATTTTAAGATTGCAATTTTGTTCAGCGCAGTTGAAATTCCAATGATAAGGTCTATGAGGATTAAAACACCCCCCCCCCAAAGCCTTCAAGACAAGGGTTTTAAGTAATGCTCGGGGCATGTAAGGTTCTGATGAAAAGGGTCGTCTTATAAACTTCTGAGGGGGCTTATTGGATTAGAAATCAGAATTTCTTATTGTATTAGAAATCAGAAGTTATAATGCCCTTTTTAAGAGTCAAAATGTTTGGAGGACAACTAGCCCCCCTCCCCTCATATCCTATTTTCCCCAAATGCATCCAATAAAAGCTTTCAGATAACCATTTGTTAAAAGAATAATCCAATGATCACATAACAAGGCTGTTGGGGTTAACATAGCCTCCCAGAGTCTATTTTAAATCACCCCTTCCATAAAGGTTTTTATGGAAGGGGTGGTCACCCAAACTTTAGAGGAGGCTCATTTGATTGGAAATGTAAAGTAATAGCTTTTTGTTAAGAGTAAAACGAAATTGAGGGCAACTTGTTCCCTCAAACCCGGCACCCTCTTTTCCCCAAACGCTTCCAATTAAAATTGTGAAATAGTCATTTCTTCACAACAGTCCAAAGAGAATTTAACAATGCTTCCAGGATGGACACTACCCTCCAGAGCCCAAGGGCACTGGTTATTAGCTATGCCACGGGGAGTTTAAGGTTTTTATGGAATGGATGGTTGTACAAGCTTCGGATCAGAAACGACGTAATCGATTGGAAGTCAGAAGTTCTAGCGCACTTTTTAAGAAAAAAAAGTGAATGGAGGGCCACCAGCCCCTCCCCAAGCTCATCATTTGTAAATTACATCTGATCATAATTTTAAGAGAGCTATAAACTTCAGGTAAAATTCTTGGAACAAGAGATATTCACAATTGGGGTCGATGTTGTAAATTATATTGGGTTTTGGAAACGTGAAATGGAAAACATGTTTATTGGGTTTTTGATCGCCGAGTTTCATGGAGCACATGAATTTACGATGTTTATATTCTAGATAGTGGGATCCTAGATAGTGGGCTTATTTGTTTGTTCATAATTTACGATGTTTGTATTCTAGAGAGTGGGTTTATTGGTTTAGTTTCTGTCTTGTCTTCATCCAGTGAAACTCTTGTCTCGTATTTGCTTTGTATAAAAAACCCACAAGTTTATAGAAAGAGACTCTTGTAGTATCTTCTTTTACGAGAACCCTTAGCACTGAAGGAATCGACCTCACACTTACCAGTACAAGTATTCAAACTTAGATGTTTTTCAATGTAAACCCAGTAATTACCAGAAAGGTGTAGTAAAGAAAGGTTTACATAGTGGTAGCAGTGGATTTCTGTGAAGGAGATATACCTACATTTGGATTTGTCTACAGAAAAAAACTTGGACTTCAAATTTGGTTAGTTTTGCACCTTATCTCTGCCGATACTGGCAACGCAAATTCTCACGCTCATTTTTCATCTACAGTGCCTGAAAGCTAGGCCTGTTTCTTTGTTGCGAAGAGGCATTTCCGCTATTGGCAAAACTTATTTTTCTTGATAGTCATTTGGGCTTAAGTAACTCTTCTTTAGTGAAGATCAAAATTTATTTTCAAATACTCACTGAGGATTTCTTTTTCTTCATTTGAAGTGGTTGCTGTTGGAAATTCTCTGGCCTACAGCCGTCCTTGAAAAGTGAATTGGTAAGTCACGTTTTTTGTTCGCACTGTGATATAGGACATTTGTTAGAAGTGTTATTAATTGTTTAAGATTTGAACTTATCGTAAAATTTTAACCGTTTTCAACTTTTGTTATCTGTATAAAATGAGCATTCTCATTCTTGACCCTTCTAATTATAGATGTAAAAAAATAATTGCTGTCTCATTTCTGAGGGATATTGAAAGTATAGGCATTAGCGTCCCGCAAAATTTTGATTCCAAGAGTGAAAATTATGAGCCTAATGAAATAATGTCAAACTTTAGCGTAAAGAGCGAGACGTTGAGGAGACAACGGACAGCCCCTTTCATATGCGGAATAATTTCTGTTCGTTTTAAGTTTTAATGTCGCTTCTTACCACAGTTTATATAATTATCCAGTAAGTTTACCGCAGATGATTTCTGGCTCTTCATTCTCGTTGCGAACAAAAAGCTCCTCCCACTTATTTGTGCACCTATTGTCCACTTATTGATTGAGCCGGCCAAGTGGTTTTGTCAATACCTGTTCCGTAGGTGATTATTCTTTGTCTACCCGTGAAAAGATCTAAGGCCGCTTATGCTTATAGGTTCTCTGGAGCACTTGCACCTCGGTCCGTGTTTTTATAATGGGTGAGATAGGGACAGATCATAATGCTAATTATATAAACTGTGCTCCTTACTTTCAGTTAGAAAAACTTGTTTTTTTATTTAATTTTTGAACGTTTTTAAATTAACGGAGGTTTTGATTTTCGCTCCCCGTACATGAATAATTAAAAAACAATTTGCATATTAATTTTACTTCTATTTGATTAAATATCTTCCTCGGAAGTTGTTTAGTTTTATTTACGAACGTTTGTATCAGAGGCACGCTACAGCGTTGCCTATAGTAAAGGCCATAGGGCTCTCAATGTTTTATTATTTATTTATTATATTTTTTTTTACAGAAGCACTTCATATGGAAGGGGTTGTCGTAGAAACTTCAAAGAAGGCTCATTCGATTGGAAATTGAGAGTTCTAGTGCCCTTTTTAATAGTCGAAAATGATTGGAGGGCAACTAGACCCCCCCCCATTTTCATTTCCTGCTGTTAATTCCCCCGCGTTAAATTCCACCCAGCAGAAATTTCCCAGCCGTGGAATATGCTCCTCCAAACATATGCCCCTCAGATAATTTCGGATATTCATAAAATTGGAAGCTGAAATTTCTACTCAACTTTTTAGGTCAGAAGCAATGCTATAGCGTTACCTAAGTAAAGCGCCATAAGGGTTCAATGAATTAATGCTTATTTATTTTTCCAGGGGCACTTTATGTGGAAGAGATGGTCACATAAACTTTGGAACGGGGTCTATTGAATTACAAATTAAAATTTATAGTGCCTTTACACCAGGGGCGGATTCAGAATTTTTTTATGGGGGGGGGTGCAAAATAGGTTGATCTGATAAACTTGCGTTAGAAGGTTTAATGCTAAGGGCTGGGCGAGCGGGGCTGGCTGTGCACAACAAAATGAGGAGTTTTTAGAAAAAGGCCCAATAAAACATTAAAGCCTTATGGTCTTTATGACCTTTGATTTTCTATTGTCTAAAACTTAGTAACAGAAAAAAATTAATTTAAAAAAACTTAAAATTTTACAAAAGAGATAATCATTAAGCAGTATACATAGCTATGCTCCTATTTGTGCAACAAATGAGGGGAGGGGTTGGGTTTTGTGCAAAGGGGTGGACGGACGGGACTGGCTGTGCAAAACCTTCCAGTTAGTGGTCCTGTTTTCACTGATCTTATTGCACAACTAAAAAAACAATTAAACATCGAAACCTTCTTTATTGCCTTAATGGCAATGAGGAAATCCTTTTATATGGAAGCAAAATATAAAACAGAAAAAATTATTTTAATATCTAGAGAGAATTACATAATCGTTGCAGTATATAGAGATATCCTCCCATTTGAGCTCCAATCAAAGGAGGGTGTCAGATTTAATGCTAAGGTGTGGGCGGACGGGGCTGGCTGTTCACAACCTTCTCGGTGGTGGCCCTTTTTTCACTAATCTTAGTGCACAACTAAAAAACAATAAAACATCGAAACCTTATTGCCCTTATGACCTTTAATTTTCTATGGTCTAAAACTTAGTAAAATAAGAAAATTAATCTAAAAAATTAAACTAACTTTACACCAGGAATAACCATTCACAAGCAGTATATAGAGCTATCCTCCCATTTGTGCTGTAAATGCGAGGATATTAAGGGGTTGGACAGACCTATCAGTAGTAAGGCAATAATAGACACGACGAGAGATTACGTAATATGTCTTATCAGGGACAGTCATCTATATATCCGACAAGTGATTGCGTAATATGACTTACCACGGGTAGTCACCTATTACTACGAACGATGCTTGAGTTACCAGACTGGTTTCTGAGCCAATGCCTATTTTCTGGTTCAATCATAGATGTATAAGAAATTATACAAGAATATATGTGCAGTTTCTTGGGTTCATGCCCTACCATTGGTATATATATATATATATATATATATATATATATATATATATATATATATATATATATATATATATATATATATATATATATATATATATATATATATATATATATATATATATTATATATAAATATATATAATATAATATATATAATATATAATATATATATATATATATATATATATATATAATATATATATATATAATATATATAATATAATATATATAATATATAATATATATAATATATAATAATATATAATATATATTATATATTATTATTATATTATAATATTATATATTATATATTATAATATATAATATATAATATATAATAATATATAATAATATATAATATATAATATATATAATATATATATATATATATATATATATATATATATATATATATATATATATATATATATATATATATATATATATATATATATATATATATATATATATATATATATATATATATATATATATATATATATATATATAATGTAGATAGAAATAAGTATCTGCCATATGGATCTCGGATTTATAGCGGACTACATATCTTCTGCAAAATTCACATGCATTGTAACAGCTGTTTAGGTATTTTGAGTAAAAGGGTTCTTAGCCACTTATCGTGAAATTATGTTCATATTTCATTTGCAGTCTTAATTAGGCACACTTAACGATTCGACCATCGTTTGCTCGGCAAATAATTTCTATTTTTTTCTTTATGTATCGTATTTAAAATATATCTGGCTAAGGCTCCACAAATGACTGTCGTTCTTTTTTATATGAGTTTAAGTAGATTGTGATTTAGGCCTATACGGTTACAATTTACCTACTGAAAAAACTGAAAATGCGCACTTGTGTGTTTACTCAAGTTGGTAATTATTGAAGAAAAAGAGGAGTTGGAGGAAGGGGCGCTCTCCATTAAAATTCAGAATAAATAATAGACGAACTAAATAATCAAAAAGCGGAGATAGAGCGACGTTTTAAGAACTTCCAGAAGACGCTTCTACAGAGCAATAAGATCGCTTTAGACTGCGAAGCGAGACTCTCGGACGTGTACGATTCGTCAAATCCAAATTGTTTGAAAATACATGAAGCCATAGGGGTCTCTTACGCTCACTCTCAACGAGATTCCAGTAATACCATGCAAGTGTTGGATGTAGTTGAGTCGTTGGGCGTGAAGACTTCCTTCGCTCGGCATTGACCAGTCTAATTAAAACAGTAACTATTTAATCTAAGACCGATTTGAATGCGTAGAGTATAGAGAACAACTCGGTCTACAAAATTAACTTAAATTCATTCATAGTATAAGGTGGGTGGTGGTGGGTGTTTAATTTCTTTTTTATCAATAAATTTTTAATATATGTGTGTGCGCAAGGCAGAGCAGTTACTTCTTCTTCTTCTTGTTCATAATTTCACTATACATAGTTATTTAATGAACCCTCCGGCCCCGGCCCGGCCTGCGGTGCGTCCCGGTCGCCGCAGCGGCCGGGAAGGTAGCACCATCCCGGCCAGGCCAGCTTCCTGGCCGGGTCAGCGCAGCGGCCGTGTGGTAGTACCTTCACACTATCCTCAAGTACATAGACTTTGTCCGATATGGCTGACATGGCGTTTTTCTCAACTCTAACTGTTTAGTTTTTAAATTGTAAAGAGCGAAGCGTCAAGACTTTTGCTCTTGGGACTAAACTACGTTCCACACAGTTTCTATAAACACTCATATCGAAATTATTTTTTTACAAAATGTGTAGGAACCCCTTTGCAAACTTGTGTGATATCCTTGTTGTGCGTTTCCACACAGTATACCTTCGGCCCAGAAAACACACCACTGAACATAGTACCGCTTTCTGTTTCAGATCTCGATATTCAAAATTTATTGGGGGCCTGATATTTCACTAATTCTAGGTTTAGATACTCATCCAAGTTTGTATAGTTTATCCGCAAGCTAATGCATTCTTTAGTTTCCAAATTATTCAATAAATTTTTAGTTTTAACTTTTAACACGAGTGAATCAGTGTCCCCGTAAATACACTTGAACTTGTCCCTCAATCGGCCATTGTACCTTTTATACATTATAATAAAATGACAACATGTGTTTTTTAGGTATGTCCGTTATTGCACTCCCGTCCTCAATATTTTTATTTAAAACAATATTTCTTTTCTTACGATGTATGAGCACCATATCAGAGTCTATGATTGTGAACGACGTGATATTTGGATCAACAATGATTCGAGCACAATCTTTGGGATTGGTTACAATGTCACATCGACTTCTGTTTCGTACGCTTTCCTACATTTTACCAAAGGCTGAGTTTAAAATGAGTTTATTGATTTCCTTCTCAGCCTTCGTTTTCGCTTGTGAACGTTTAATGACAAAGGTGTCAATAAACGTTTTCATGTAGGGCTTTTGATCAAATTGGAGGGTTCTATGAATCTTTATGACTTTGAATAGTTTGAAACCATTGGACACCATCCATTTCAATAGCACGTGATGTACAATGATATTCAGTTTCGGGTTGAGGTCGGCAATAAGTTTTTGTTTTGAAGGAACCCAGTGCATACTCCCATCCTCTACTAAAGATAAATTGTAGGGGCTCAGAGAGTCCCTACCCACCGGCCTATTTATGCACGGAAAACAAAGTCTTTTACCGAGTCATGGATTTCAATGGGTATTTCACCGTCAATTTCAAAAAACCATCCCTGTGCCCCATTCTCCTTAACGGTAGAAATGTTGGGAAAATACAAAGCACATGGATTGTTAAGCCATATGTAATTGCCACACGGCAAGCATTAGTGAGACATTGCCAACGGATAAAGAGAGTTCATATAAAAAACGTATCTGACTTTTCATCGGTGTGCTGTCCGGTCGGATCAGTTTTCATGATACGATCCCCGTGACAAACATACCCACTCCTCATTGATCTCTCTACAAACAGATGCTGATTCACGTCGGCAATCATACCTATTTCTTCTTTGTTGTTTTTAAGTATCAAGTCCATCACCAGATGAGGAGTGGAAAAATAATACCCTAAATCCATCCAAAATTCCCCATAGATTTTATTCGTATTTTTGCACACATTTTCCAGAAGATTCAATACATCAATGGCCAAGTATAGTTTACAGTAATCCCACCCATTTTTACACCAACCTTTTGCCCAAACCCTCTTAGCAAATTCAAAGCCGCTAGTGGTGCACTGATTCTCAGTAAGAGAATTGTAAAAAGCTTCAATGGGTAGTAATGACACCTCATATAGCCTCGAGGAAGAGTTGTAGTAATCATATGCATATACGCCCTTACACGTCAATAAATCATACATTTATCATCAGGGAAGCGCTGTTTAAGGAGGGGAGAAGCTATCAAAATTGTCACTTTTCTTTACCTGAATCAATTGACTTAATGACTTAGGGAAGGAGCTGAAAGAGTCTAGAAAACGGATTTTATTCAGGCACGTGTTGCTCTTTTCAACTGTTTTCCACATTAATACTAGCAGCAATAGCTTCTCCGATGATTTGGGTATGATATTATATGAAAAAGAACCATCAATCCATGCGTTATCTACAACTCCCCCCTTGGCAATGCGAGCCAATGCCGGTAAAATAAACTTTAAGTCGTAATTGGAATTGTGTATAAAAACCGGTACGAAATATTGTTGTCTAACGTTTAAATTGCACGATTGATGTGCTAACCCTCTAAAAGTACTCTCTCCCAATGTAATTTCCTGCCATAAATGATCATGGTCAATCACCTTCCTCTTTCCCCCATTCTCAACACCATCATTAAATTCCCCCTTGCAAAACCATTTCTTAATGGCCAATATGTCATCTGGTGATAGGAGCATAGGATAGTTTGTGTAGCGAAGGCCAGATATGGCACTATTCGCTGTTTTAATTAGACTGGTCATTACCGAGCGCATGAAGTCTTCACCCCCTAACGACTCAACTACATCCAACACTTGCATGGCATTACTGAAGTCTCGTTGCGCTTGAGCCTAAGAGACCCCTATGGCTGCATGTATTTTAACACGATTTGGATTTGACGAATCGTACACATCTGAGTCTCACTTCGCAGTCTAAAGTGTTCTTCCTGATATCCATGGCGTTTACAGTGTTTCATGTGATGCTTTAAATTTAAATTACTACGAAATCTTGAAAGACATGTTGGACAGCAATAGCATACACCTTTCCCCTTTTTACCCTCACAGAAAAACCTACTAATATCTGTTATTGTATTAAATATTCTATTGAATCAGGCTCTGTGGGAGGTGTGTAAAGAAGAAAAACCCAATTCTTCAATGGAGGAAGCTCTCACTTGAAATAATACACCCTTTTTATCAGAATGCTGGCCCTCCTCAAATTCTGTTTCATACTGCAACACCGTAACACCAATCTTTAAATGTGCATTAACCCGCTCAAAATATCTATTTCTTTTAATGTTACGGGAATTTGACCATTTAAACAATTAAAATCTACATTAGGAAACTTTGAACCCTCCCTACCATTAACTGCTAATTCATCCAACTTTTTCTTAGAGGCATTATCGCGCAGAGGTCTATAGGCGGCAATTAAAAATGCATACTTGAAACACTGTAGTCTCGCATCGAAACAGATTCGTATCCCCTGACAACCCTCTAAATCAGAATGATATGTTAATTCAATATTCCCAGCCCCACATCTTAAGATAAATCCTTTTTAAATCTACAGATGTTAACACTTAGACTCTCAATAAAAAAACAACCGACCCGCTACTCCCCTCGTTATAATTATCCAGTTTAGTTACAATGCTGCTTACCCCATCTAAAAAAACCTCATAATTTGATAAATGCGGGAGAATGTCTAACATCTCTGTATGTAAGTATTTTGAATTGAGCTCGCTCTCATTTTCATTTAAATTTTTGTAGTGCTATTAATGCTATTAAACTGTCCCTCCCTCTCCATACCCCCATCTGTTGTTCAAGACGGGCTCAAGTCTTGTTAACATATAAATAATGAATAGCCTGGGGTCTGTTATTATATCCCCTGACATTATAGAGTTAAAGAGGTCACCAAATTTTGCACAGTAGACATTTGTATGGTGCAAGGCAGAGTTAGAAACAAAAATCTGGGAGTATAAATGCTGGTGAGGGTATTGTTTCACTACTACTACTATCGTTAACCTCAATAGCGGGGTGTGGCATAGAATCGACAATAGCACCACCCCCAGCCTGTTCAATTACATTAGTTCCCCGTTGTGTAAAATCACCCAAATCACCTAGTATGCCCTCCAGGGTATTTTAGGATAGTTAATCTAGCCAGCCTGTATTGTCCTGAGACTCTATTTCTTTAAGAGAACCCGGTTTAGATGCACTTGTGCTACTATCACCCAACTACTCATTCATAAGCCTATTTGTCCATTCCGGGTTCTCTACCATATCAATATCAACAACAACTAAAGTATATGCATCTCTAAACTCCATTTGCGGTGTAGTGATTGGCGCAGGTTCACTGTAAATAAGTACTTCTTCAGCTGATGGTGGTGGTGGTGGCGGTAATTCACTGATCTTAATCTATAAAAAACAGGGTTTATTCTCCATGTGAAATATTCTCGATTTTAGAAAGCCAATTTTTCAACCCCCTCATAACTTAAATTCTTTCCTAGCATTATATTGGCTAGATACATGTCCACTTCAATCATATAAAGTAGCTAAAGAGAGCTTAATCAATTTTATATTTTGCCATTCTTATGATATTAATTGAACTGAAAATAATTGAGCAGAAAGAAGTCCCGATAGATGTTTACTAGTTGGTAGGCACACAAAACGTGAAGTTTGGCTAATGCCAATAAAATAAATGGAAGTAAGATAAAAAAATGTCATGGAGTGACCAATACCTCAGTGAGAAGCGATAACCCATTTTTTTCGTAAAGCATGTCACTACAATTCTAGTCACATGTTTACCGCCTACTAAATAAGTACCAAAAAGTAATGTATCAGAGTAAAGGCACTATCTGATTGATATTTTTTCACCCCACTCCTCCACACTCTTTTTTCTTCAATAATTAGCCCCTTGAGTAAATACACACGCACACATCACAAGTAGCTGATTAGTAATTATTAGCCGAGCAAGCAATGTTTCATTCGTTGAGTTTGCCTATTTAAAATCACCACTAAATAGAAGTCAGGTTTCCCTGCATAGCATATTATGTAAAAGTCAATCTCGAAAGAGTCTTATTGCCCCCAATTATAGAAGGAAACAATTTAATAAATTATTATAATAGTTTCAGAATATCTACCCCTTCTTGTCTCGCAATTGTAAAACTTGAGTTTTAACGTTAATTTTTTTTAAAACGCGCGAATGAAAAATATCAATTTTCCTTAAAATCCAGAATCAAAAGACTGGTTTTTATGCAAGACTTGTTATAGCTAGAAGCATTCCTGGTGGCCCTGATGCACGCTGATCGGGTTTAAGTATTATTTTTTTTAACTTTGCCACATGGACATCATCTATGACTAATCAAGGCTTGAAAGTTAAACAATAGGCAACTTGTTTGAAAAGGAATTTGCAAAATTGTGAGTGTGTTATAAACCTAAATATAAAATTCGGGGTTATATGATAAATGGACTTACGTTAGAAATTACAGGTAGGTCATGAGAAACTCCTTGTCCATCTAAACGGGATGCGTAACTGATTACAGTTGGCCTCATCGAGTTCAAAGATTGTATTAGGTGCCTCTCAGTATTGATAGGGGCATCATCTAACTTCACTCACTTTTGCTCCGGGGTTTGATCATCAGTGTCCTAGAATAAAAATTAATTTCAGTTTTTTCACTAGGTAGCTTGTAACCTTATAGGCCTAATTTTCAATCATCTTAAAACACAAAGAAAAAAGAACAACAGTCCCAGATGGAGCCTAAGAGAGATATATTTTAAATACGATACATAAAAAAGAAGAAAAAAATCAATTTTGATTATTTAGTCCGTCTTTTATTTATTTAGAATATTAATGGGGAGCGCCCTTTCCTCCAAATCCTCGTGTTTCTTCAATAATTACCCCCTTGAGTAAACACACATGCGCGCATTTTCAGTTTTTTCACTAGGTAACTTGTAACCGTATAGGCTTAAATCACAATCTACTTAAACTCATATAAAAAAGACTGACAGTCCTATGTGGAGCCTAAGCTCCACATATTTTAAATACAATACATAAAGAAAAAAATAGAAATTATTTGCCGAGCAAACGATGGTCGTCTCGTTAAGTTTGCCTAATTAAGACTGCTAATGAAATATGAACATAATTTCACGAGAAGCGGCTAAGAACCCTTTTACTCAAAATACCTAAACAGCTGTTACAAAGTATGTGAATTTTGCAGAAGATATGTAGTCCGCTGTCAATCCGAGAGCCATATGGCAGATAGTTATAGCTAGCTACATAAAGAAGATCATGTTTTTTATGATAATTCAAGAATAATGTATATTTACTTACCATCACGATTCTTTTATAGCTCTCCATTGGAAAATGAATTACTTTAACTATAAAAGGGTTATTTCAAGTTCTTTTATTCAACTAATCCAGAAAGAGAAATTCCATCATTATTTATAGTGAAAAAACTTGATTATGTGCCCTCCAGATGAAAATTATTATTTCTACAGATACCATCTTTGAATATGTAATATGACGAAGTCGAGTTTTGGTTATTGAACCTAGAAAAAACGTGTCTGACAAGGCATATAGTTGTGAAATGTATATATATATATATATATATATATATATATATATATATATATATATATATATATATATATATATATATATATATATATATATATATATATATATATATATATATATATATATATATATATATATATATATATAGGTGACTACCTGTGGTAATAGAAAACTAAAGGTCATAAGGGCAATAAGGTTTCGATGTTTTATTGTTTTTTAGTTGTGCACTAAGATTAGTGAAAAAAGGGCCACCAACGAGAAGGTTGTGCACAACCAGCCCCGTCCGCCTACCCCTGTCCTTGGTAAGACATATTACGTAATCTCTCGTCGTGTCTATTATTGCCTTACTACTGATAGGTCTGTCCAACCCCTTAATATCCTCGCATTTGCAGCACAAATGGGAGGATAGCTCTATATACTGCTTTGTGAATGGCTATTCCTTGTGTAAAGTTAGTTTAGTTTTTTAGATTAATTTTCTTATGTTACTAAGTTTTAGATAATAGAAAATTAAAGGTCATAAGGGCAATTAAGTTTCGACGTTTTATTGTTTTTTAGTTGTACACTAAGATTAGTGAAAACAGGGCCACCAACGAGAAGGTTCTGCACAGCCAGCCCCGTCCGCCCACCCCTTAGCAATAAATCCGACACCCTCCTCCGATTGTAGCGCAAATGGGAGGATAGCTCTATATACTGCAACGATTATATAATTCTCTCTAGATACTAAAAGAATTTTTTCTGTAGATTTTGCTTCCATATAAAAGGATTTCCTCATTGCCATAAAGGCAATAAAGAAGGTTTCGATGTTTAATTGTTTTTTTAGTTGTGCAATAAGATCAGTGAAAACAGGACCACTAACTGGAAGGTTTTGCACAGCCAGTCCCGTCCGTCCACCCCTTTGCACTAAACCCAAACCCCTCCCCTCAATTGTTGTGCAAATAGGAGCATAGCTCTATATAATGCTTAATGATTATCTCTTTTGTAAAATTGTTTTAGTTTTTTAATTAATTTTTTTCTGTTACAAAGATTTAGACAATAGAAAATCAAAGGTCATAAAGACCATAAGGCTTTAATGTTTTATTGGGCCTTTTTCTAAAAACTCCTCATTTTGTTGTGCACAGCCAGCCCCGCTCGCCCAGCCCTTAGCATTAAACCTTCTACCGCACGTTTATCAGATCAATCTATTTTGCCCTCCCCCCCCTAAAAAATTCTGGATCCACCTCTGGTGTAAAAGCACTATAGATTTTAATTTGTAATTCAATATACCCCGTTACAAAATTTATGTGACCATCTCTTCCACATAAAGTGCCCCTGGAAAAATAAATAAGTATTAGTTCATTGAACCCTTATGGCTCTTTACTTAGGTAACGCTATAACATTGCTTCTGACCTAAAAAGTTAAGTAGAAATTTCAGCTTCCAATTTTATGAATATCCAAAATTATCTGAGGGGCATATGTTTTTGGGGGAGCATATTCCACGGCTGGGAAATTTCTCCTGGGTGGAATTTAACGCGGGGGAATTATCAGCAGGAAAAGAAAATGTTCTTTGAGGGGGGAGGAATTTCCCAGGGTTGGGTTTTCCAAATGCGGATTATTCAAGGAGGGGACGACTAAACCCATTCAATAATATTTTAAATTTTACATCTGAAAGTAACGGGAATAAAGAATCAACGAAAATGCCAGAGATAGCACTGGAGGTTCTTTAGACAATTTTTTTCGTGTCTTTTGAAAAAAGACATTTTCTTAAGACAGATTATTTTCATTTGTATTACTTTATCTGTCGCTGCTCAATTATTCATGTGAGGGGGGAGACTTCCTCCCACCACTGCCTACGCTAAGGTTTCATATTTGATCTCAAGGCTTAAAAATGAACACAATGCGATAAAAGTATAACTCAAAATAACATATATAGAATAATATATGCACATAACACGAAACAATTAATCAAAATTGCAAATTATGAGTTGAGGATCACCCAAATGATGGGCCAGGGTGCTCACCATTCCATAATCTATGAAATCAACCCTGCAATAACTGAAAGTATAATGCATTTTTGAGTATTTTAACGTCTTCCACAACTCAAACGGTCCAACATTCTACAGCCCAATGAGTCTATCTAATCTCCTTAATTGAGAACTGAGGAGATAAGTGAATTTCCACCCCGTATTAGATGAGTCTCCAGCCTCACCCTCCCCCTCTCCTAATATCTACGCTTAAGTTTTCTTCTTTATGCCAAATACACCGCCCCCATCCCAAAGACTTTGATAAGGTAAAATTTTGTATGGGAAGAACACATAGTAAATCTATTATAATTATCCAATTATAAGGTTAAAATACGCACTCTGTGATAGATACAAAATTACTTTGGCACACAAAATCCTTTTAAGGTCAATTCCAGACAGTCATGATCCCTCTATGTCAGCAAGTGAAATGGTCTAAACACCCTTATTGGAGCTATTTTATCAATCCATTCATTGTTGTCAATCGCTGTCCACAAGTTATGCAATCTGTCTATTGTTCATATATAAGGTTTTTATCAAAGAGGTAATCGTATAGACTTTAAAAAAAAGCCTCATTCGATTTAAACTGAAATTTGTAGATAGTAGTAGTAAAGCATTAATAGATATCACAAGTGATTGCGTAATATGACTTACCAGGGTCAGTCACCTATTACTACGAACGGTACATGCCTTACCAGACGGGTTTCTAAGGTAACACCCATTTTTAACAGTTTCAATTGCACAAGGAGACAGGTTTCTGGTGGGTGTAGAATTTGAGAGTTGATAAAGTGAAATTATGACACTATTCTAGTTTTTTCTAAACTGGTATTGCCTATAACTTAATAAAGGGTTAAGGTGATTAGCGATTACGAGCGAGGATAGTACGAATTGCTTGTGAAAAACCCGGATGAATTAGTTGAAAATAAAGTTTTAAGAAGAAATGTCCGAAAAGTAACGATAGAATGACATTGTGACTTGACCTCGCTTTACCTCTCCGATGTGGTCTGTATAATACACAAGTAACGTTTGAAAAGTATTGTCAATTTAAAAAGAGATGGCTGAAAAGTGTTTTGAGGGAGATGGGTTGCATGGAGGGTTGAGTTGCACGAGGGTTCAGTTCAAGGGGGTACACTTAAACGGGGGTTTACTTAAATTGGGTAGAGTTGCACGAGTGTTCAGTTAAAGGGGGTATAGTTACACGGGGGTTTAGTTAAATTGGGTCGAGTTGCACGAGGGTTCAGTAGCACGAGGGTTCAGTAACATGGGGATTCAGTTGTACTGGGTTTCGGTTATACAGGGGTTCAGTTACATGGAGGGTTCAGTTGCACGAGGGGGGATTTGCGAATTGGAGGAGATGGGATGATAATGTACTGTATAATACACAAGTGATGTTTTGGAGAGTATTGTCAATTTAAAATAGTTTAGAAATAAAAAAAATTTAATATCCCGGTAAACATACGACTAGAAATGCTTCAGGAGAAATAGACTATTGCTTCTTTCTGAACTAATCAATATTCCTTGACAAATATTTTTTTTATTTTTACTGTATTGCTATTATTCAAAACATTGCATTGTCTATGCCACATCAAACTAGCGAATAATTATCGTGGCTTTTTAGGTGTTCAATTTTTTTTCAGTGTAATTAATAACATAAAAAAATGATGAAATTTAGATTTGGCTAAGCTCTATTTTGACTACTTTATATGAAGTGGAGGGAGGCAAGTATTCAGTTAAAATAAAGCTAGGAAGGGGGAAATTAAGTTTTGAGGGAGGTGTAAAAATGCTACCAATTTAATACCCCGGTAAACATTTGACTTGAATTGCTTCAGTAGAAATAGACTATTGTTTCTTTCTGAACTGTCTGGGGAGTGGACGGGGTCAAGTATTTAGTGACAATAATGCTAAAAAGGGGGAAATTAAGTTTTGAGGGGGGGTGTAAAAAGGGTATTTATTTAATATCACGGTAAACATACGACTAGAAATGCTTCAGGAGAAATAGACTATTGCTTCTTTCTGAACTAATCAATATTTCTTGACAAATATTTGTTTTAATTTTTACTGTATTGCTATTATTCAAAACATTGCATTGTCTATGCCACATCAAACTAGCGAATAATTATCGTGGCTTTTTAGGTGTTCAATTTTTTTTAGTGTAATTAATAACATAAAAAAATTATGAAATTTAGATTTGGCTAAGCTCTATTTTGACTACTTTATGTGAAGTGAGGGGAATGGGGGCAAGTATTCAGTTAAAATAAAGCCAGGAAGGGGGAAATTAAGTTTTGAGGGGGGGGTTTAAAAATGCTACTTATTTAATACCCCGGTAAACATTTGACTTGAAATGCTTCAGGAGAAATAGACTATTGCTTCTTTCTGAACTGTCTGGGGAGTGGGTGGGGGCAAGTATTTAGTGAAAATAATGCTAAAAAGGGGGAAATTAAGTTTTGAGGGGGGTGTAATAATGGTACTTATTTAATATCCCCGTAAACATACGACTAGAAATGCTTGAGGAGAAATAGACTATTGCTTCGTTCTGAATTAATCGCAATTCCCTGACAAATATTCTTTTATTTTTACTTTATTGCTATTAGTCTTCACGATTACATGAATATACAGTGTATTTTCACGGCTACAAGCCTGAGGCATGAATTAATTTCTCTTTTCAATCTCCCCCCCCCTTCCTGTTCTCAAGATAGAATCCAGTGCAAGTGTCTTGTAAAACTGGATTCTGTAGCTACAATGCTTTTAATTCTCAATGTCTGAGATACTATTTTTGGATGCTTAATTCGTGACCACGCAAGTTATTATCAAACAGTTCGTGGTTACGAGCGACTCTGCTCAATAGTAACCGGAACTCTAAAAAACAGAAATTTGATATAAATAAATATGTCAAAGGAATTGACTTTTTGTATTGATTCCAAATATATTAGATTTATTAAGTTTAGTCATGTCCATCAAAAGCTACAAGCCTGAAAAATTGTCTGATTTTCAAAAAAAGGAGAAATCATCCCCAAAAGTCAAAGAATCTTAATAAAAAATTGCACGATGAAATTCAGCATATCAGAGAATCCTAATGTAGAGGTTTCAAGCTTACATAAGCAAAAATGTAAATTTTTGCATTTTTTGCCAGAAGAAAGATCACGGATGTGTTTATTTTTATTTTTCCAGGGATGATTGTATCGGACCAATCGACCTAGAATACAGGGAGAAGGCGCATTCGAACATTAATTAGAAGTTTCACTGTTCTGTTTTAGCGATCAAAAGGATTGTAGGGGGGGGATAACCAGCCACCTTCCCACTCCCCTTTTTTCCCCAAAGTCGTCTGATCAAAATTTTGAGATAGCCATTTTGTTCAACATAGTTAAAAGACCTATTAACAATGCCTTTAGGGGTAATATGACCCCCCACAGCTCCTGTGGAAAGGTCTGTAAGTTATAAAACATAAAATCGCCAAGAAAGGAAGAAAACGAGGACGATTAACAGCCAGGGAAAAATTATGCAAATATTTCGGTCAAGACCTCCACTTGACCGTCTTCAGTGCACAATAAAACTGATAAAAATAAAAAAAAAACCAAACCTTAAAATAAAAACACAAAACTAAAATTGAACGACTCTTTCTCAGTAACGGTGAAAGGGTAACTGAATAAAAAAGACAAGTCTAAATGGCATTTCAAAATTTCATGCTACGTAATGCACTCTTAAAGGCCAATCGCTTTCCAGTTAGAGTATTATCAGAGATTTTATTTGATTGTATTATATAATTTTGTGGATGTATGTAAAAACGATCAGAATTCATAATTTCATCATAAATGGGACTTAAAAAGCTTCTCCAGTGTCTCTATTGAGAGCTACCTTTTGCTGAATGTGCTTTTTTATTTCAACTGCCTCCCTGAAAACATGCGTGAGACCTTTAACGGGGGCAACAATGGAGGTTATGTCAAACAAAATGAAATGGTGTAGATCTCATACACAAGTTGAGCCAAGGTGGAATCAAAAACTTCAGGCCTTTGGCATACCCTCATGGCCTTGTCGATTGAGGACCTATGTTCTGATAACCTCTCCCCCAATTGTGTTGGGTTCTACCAGCATATAAACAACCACAAGAACAAGGAATTCTATAAATACCACTACCCAGAACGGAGCTGGTTTTATCTTTGCCGTTGTTGAAAAAGTTCTGTATAATATTTGAATTTTTAAAGGCGACATTAAGTTTATGTTTTTTAAGGATTCTTTTCAGTTTGTCACTCAGTTTTTGAATGTAGGGTAGAACAGTGAAAAGTTTCTTATCACCCACCAATGGAACGGTATCTGTTGGTGTTTGTGGATTTGATGTATTCTTTTCTGCCGTTTTTCGTCTTTTTTCTATGATGGTCTCAAGTATTTTTATGGGGTAGGCATTGCAAAATAAAATGTCCTTAATATAGTTCAATTATGAGACTATGTGAGGCTCCAAGCATATTCTTATTACTCGGTCAACCAAAACTTATTACTTGTGAAGGGGTCTAGTTGCCCTCCAATTTTTCGGTAGCTTAAAAAGGGCACTAGAACTTTTAACTAGAACTTTTGAATGAGTCCTCTCACGATATACTAGAACCACTGGATCGATGCGATCCCCCTGAAAAAAGGAAAAAAAAAGAATAAACACGCATCCGTGATATTTCTTCTGGCAAAAAATACAAAATTCCACATTTTTGCAGATAGGAGCTTGAAACCTCTACAGTAGGATTTTCTGATATACTTAATCTGATGGTGTGATTCTACCACTTTTAGGTTTCCCCCTTTTTTTTGAAAATAAGGCAATTTTTTCAGGCTCGTGACTTGATTGGTAAGACTAAACTTGATGAAACTTGTATATTTGAAATCAGCATAAAAATTCAATTCTTTTGATGTATCTACTGGTGTCAAAATTCTGTTTTTTAGAGTTTTGGTTACTATTGAGCCGGTTCGCTCCTTACTTACAGTTCATTACCACGAACTGTTTGACTGGTCCCAGGTGGTTAAATATAATAACAGTTTACTCAGAACTTCGAGGGGTCGCCCACTTTCTGCTTTGTGGTGTATATCTGGGAGTGCCATGTGTGCCGCACAACTCCATCACGCTTGGTATGCACCACATGGTGTACGTTATTTCTTAAAGTTGGCAGCCCGATGTAGAACTTCTGTCATTTTATGATGTAATTCCCAAAGAATATTCAATCTGGGCGTGGGAGTTTATTTTACTCGAAATTCTTTAGTCAAACCGCAGTAGAATCCCATTACTGCTTTCTAGGACATGCCTAGAGACTACTCCTTTTTTCATTGCCTCGACGGCACAAGAAGAAGGTTTAACGGCGCATCCCTCTTTTGGTGACCAGGTGCCACAATTCTATGCTAATTCTCAACCCTGGCAAGACTCCTATTCTTGGCAAGATTCCTGGGTGTTTCAATTACTTGGAGTGTGGTCAGGATAATAATCGCTGTCAAGGTATTAATAGCAATACAGACTAAGGAGTGGTTTAATTACATAATCTCCTTTATCATCCAAAACAATACATCTTAAGAACAAAGACTTTGTAAATGAAAGGTTTCATTATTTCAAGCAAATTGACAAGCAATATTAAAAACAAAGAAAAAGACAGCTAAAAACACGAAAAAACATAAAAGGTGAAAAAAGACATCATAATATACGCAAAAATAGAACCGTGCATTATAGAAAATAAGGGTCCTAGCATGAAACCCGGAGGGGATGGGGGAGTGATATTAGAGATGGATTTAAAGCATTTTAAGAGCTTTTAAGCAAATACCCCTTTTTCATTGACCTAAATTTATGAATATTTCTTAATATCCTAACAATAGTTTCCACCCTCCACCTAGAAATCAATTCCAGAGGACACCTTCACAATAGATGTAATATGTAGAAAATATTGTGACTAAAATAGGATAAAATATGAAAAATTAAAAACCTAATTTAAGTAAAGACGAGAGGAGAGGACTCCAGGGGAGGGGGGCATCTGTGGGAGGGAGCCTGTTTTTCCGTCGCCAGATCAGCGCTGCCCTTTCTTATCTAGTCATTTATGTATATGTTTATTTTTATGTTTTTCGTTGCACAAAGTAGTAATATTCAAGTATTTAATTTTTAAATGTTTTTCTATTTTTTTTGGCTAGCCTGAAGCGGTCCTCCCTCCACTAGGGCAACGGCCCACTCGCTGAGCACCCCTGAGGGAGTGTGCAGTCCACCGAGCGGTTTGCCTCAGTCCTTACGCAGCCGAGAACACATTTTTCAGCAAAACTATCAAAACACGCAAAGGGAGAAATTCTATTTCGAGAAATTCTTTTTCCCAGCCATCCCGCACACTGCGGTGGAGTTCGGTCAGTGTTTACTCATTCAGGGGATGGATCTTGGATTTCGGCTAGGTGATAAAGGGGGTTAAAAAATATTCTCGCTCAAGATAATTTAAAAAGTAGTAATAATAGTGAAATTATCATAGAATTTCTAGGACATATCCCCTACTAACGTCATTTCTAGGACCCAAACCCCTCTAACATCATAGCATCCCTGTTTCTAGCACTCGGATGGCAAGATCCCCACCCCTGACAGACCACCTGGGGTTCCAGGCGTTTTAATATTTACTACTGAATCATTTTCTTATTAGAGGGCCTCCCCAAGGCTACTCAGCGCGTCCCCAGGTGACCGATAGGGGAAAGTCCTACAAATATGTAGGGTACCTCCATATGAGGCGTAGACCTTGTGGGGACCTAGTTTCTGGGGTTCATGATTGAAACTGGGACACCTTAGCCTGGGGTTCATAAATACATGCGTAGGAGGAGGAAGACCCCTAAGATGTACACTGTCTAGGGCCCACCGGCGTGTGGACACCTCCCGGTGGTTACAAACCTTCCCCCAGCAATGGGTCAAATCGCTCGGTGCTGCAGATCACTGAACGGGAGGATCCCTTTCTGGAGGGACATTTGTGAAGGGCAGATTATCCAGAACCATTGACAATGACCTCTGCTAAGAACAGAGAGGAATAGCATACCGCTATCCTGACAAAAATGCAACGAAACTCCTTCTTTTTTATATGAAATGGCAAAACATAGAGTAAAAACCTTTGCTAAACCAGCCATTTTTAAGCCATGAAAGTTCTTTTCAAGAACTTTCGAAAAAATTGAGGTGTTTGAAATTGGCCAATAATTTCCAAATTGGGACTTAGATCCTCCTTTATGGAGTAGCTTTACAACTGTTTTTTTCCGTGCTAAGGGGTGTTTACCACTCAATAGACAATGGTTAAACATGGCTGGTTAAGCAATTTTTTATTGATTAATAAAGAACTTGAACTTGAACATTTCCATCATCCAAGTTTACGCCCCCGACTCTTCCCGGAGTGACCAAGATGCAGAAGACTTCTACACCCAGCTCCAAAATACCATAGACTAGGTGCCCAAGAACGATGTTCTGTTCGTCAGGATAGCATACCCCTATCCTGACAAAATGCAACGAAACTCCTTTTTTATATGAAATGGCAAAACAGAGAATAAGAACCTGTGCTACCGTGTCCGGGGCAACAGACGGTCAGATATCTAGAGTTTTAAATAGTATAAATGATAATATTATTGATGATAATAACGATTATGATGATTATAATGTTAATGTTTTATTTACCACGTCAACGGCAACCGACAATTATTTAACAGATTTGACGACTCTTCAGTCAAAGAAGATAGCAAAATTTACCCCAAAGACATCACTTTCACTTGGAACGTTAAACATACGAACACTTGCTAAACCGGTAAAAAAGGAATTAATTTTAAATGATTAGACCGCTACCATTGCGATATTATTGGATTATCAGAGACCCACCTTCCTTTAAATGAAATATAAACCATAAACGGGAACACCCTCATTACCTCAGGATGAAGCGACGGTGTTGACTGTCAAGGTGTTGGTTTTCAACTCTCAAAACGTGCTAAAAGATCTCTAATTGCCATAAATTCACTCTCAGAGCGTATCATTAAAGTCCGTTTTAACGATCCATCGCTAACATTTCCATCATCCAAGTTTATGCCCCCGATTCTTCATGGAGTGACCAAGATACAGAAGACTTCTACACCCAGCTCCAAAACACCATAGACTAGGTGCCCAAAAAGGATGTTCTGTTCGTCATCGGGGACATTAACGCTATCGTCGGACAATCAAATGCAGGTTTCGAAGACGTAATGGGCAAGTCCGGATATGGGAGAAAAAATCTTAGGGGGGAAATGCTTATAGATTTCTGTCGTGATAACGAGCTTTTTATTACCAACACAATGTTTCGACATAGAGAACGCAGAAAGGTCAAATGGAGATCCCCAGACGACTGATCCTCAAATATGATTGACCTCATACTAGTCTGCAAGCGTTGGAAGTTGTCAGTGCTGAATACAGTATCTTTGGCCGGTGGTGATTTTCACTCAGACCATGTTCTAGTCCGTCGGAACTCCGTATGCGTCTCCAAAAACCCCAACCACCCAAAATACCGTGTCTATCTCCTAAAAAAATTGAAACAAGAAACAAATGTAAAATTGCTCTCTCGAATAAGTTGTCAAGCATCCAACTCACGGGAATCCCAACCACTGAGGAATTCAACTATCTGGTTGATGAAAGCGCCTCAATCATCGTAGAAACTGCTCATAAATTCTTTGGTGTAAAGTCCCGCTCAGATAAACCATGGATCACACCCGAAATCATCGATATCTGTGTTGAAAAACGTATTCACGCCAACAAGCAAGACCGACAAAGCCAGGATGAATAAAAGAGGTTAAAACATCTAGTAGAGAAAAAAATACGGCAGACTCTCTGCCAATACGTCAACGGCAAGTGCCATGAATGCGAAGACGCCTTAAAAAATGACAGCTACTACATGTACAAAAATTACCGAACCTGTCGAAAAAGAAACCCGCGGCAGCAACAACCCTGTTAGATAAACATGGATAACTTATCACAGATTCTGAGGAGAAGCGGGAACACTGGAAAGAACACTTTTGCCAGAAACTGAACCCACAATAACTCTTGGCCCATTTATCCTACTTTCCTTTCAACTACCATTGAAATTTATCGTAAACTCACATTAGGCATCTGGCAAACAGGCCACCTCCCCAGATCTTGGGCGAAAGCCATGATTGTACCCCTTTACGAAAAGGGTGAAAAAGGCGATTGTAATATCTACAGACCAATTAGCATGACAAGCCAACCAGCAAAGATCCTCACGAAAATCCTACTTGACTGACTAAAATCCCTGACACACCTCACTTTAGAGGAATATCAGGCCGGCTTCTAAAGAGATCGATCTATTATAGATCATATATTTTCCACCCGCAACTGATGGAGAAAAATATAGAAATTGCGAAAGACTTGCTCTTACTTTTTATTGACTTTAAACAGACCTTCTATTTAATATGGCGCAACGGGCTCTGGCATATACTTCTGCATTATGGAGTCCCCAAAAACATGGGAATGTTTATCAAAGATATTTATTTGAACATCTGTAGCCAGGTTCAGACGCCTGATGGATTGACAGAAGAGTTCCAGACGTCAGCAGCTGTTGTTCAGGGCTGCCTCCTATCCCCTTATCTATTTAATGTATTTCTATATGAAGCTTCATCACTTGCTAAAACCACAGACGGCACAAATTAGCGTACGCAGATGACATCATGGAAATTAAAAGTGATGAACATCTCCTCCAAACAGACACAAACGAGATAGTGTCAGCAATCGAAGCCCTTGGGATGGTTGTCAACACAAAAAAACGAAAGCCATGCAGGTATCCAGAGACTCTGCATCCAGAGTCATACAGCTAACCATAAAAGGAGAGCAAATTGAAAATCTAGAATCTTTTGTCTACCTCGTCTACCTCTAACAACCATTGCTCAAAATCGATTAGGAGTAGACTGGGCTTTCAAACCAGCAGCTTCAAGAACCTATCATCAATTTGGAAAAGTAAATTACTATCAAAATCATTGATGGTCCGGCTCTTTAACTCTCTCTTAATCCCCATTGCTACGTATGCAAGTGAAACATGGACAATTAAAGTTGATGACGAAAGGCGAATCTCCGCATTTGACACCAAGTGTCTCCGTCGCATAGCAGGGATCACCTACATCAACCGAGTATCCAATGAAGACCTCCGTAAACTCCTCTACTGCTCATACACTATCAATAACCGAATTAGAAGTCAGTAACTCCGCTGGCTTGGTAATATCCAAAGAATGTCATCAAATCAACTCCTCAAAATCACGTTTGAAGGACGGGTACGACCTCGTGGCCGACCTCGCAAGAGATGACAGAAAACTTGTTATCACTGACGAAAAATTGTTACTTCGAAGAGAAATTTGTTATCTTTGACGGGTATACTTGCTGCTACTAGAAACAATTTGTTACTATCAAGGAAAACCTGTTACTTCCAAGAGAAATTTAATAGTGTTCAGTAAAAGTTTGTTAGGACTAAGGAAAAAGTTGTTACTTCGATGAGAAAATTGGTTAGTGTTAAAGATAACTTGCTACTTCTGACAGAAAACTTGTTATAATAAACGAAAAAATTGTTATTTCAAGGAAAAATTTGTTTTCTTTGCTTGACAACTTGCTAGTTCTAGCATAAAACGTGTTATCATCGGCAGAAATTTGTAACTTTGAATGAAAATATAATAGTACTAGGTAGCAGTTTTTTTGTAAGGAGGAAAAAATTTGATGCTTGCATTTAAATCCTTTTTAATGTTAAGAAAAATTTGACAGAAAACTTGTTACTTCTAACAGATAACTTATTTTTACTGACGAAAACTTGTTACTTCTAAGAGAAATGTGTTATCTTTGACGGAAAAAACTTGGTGCTATTAGAAGAATTTTTTTTTGCTAAGAGAAAAACTGTTACTTGTAAGAGAAATTTTTGTGTGTTAAGTAAAAGTTTGTTAGTATTAAGAAAAAATGTTATTACTTCGCAGAGAAAACTTGTTAGTGTTAAGAAAAACGTACTACTTCTGACAGAAAACTAATTATCATAAACGAAAAATTGTAAATTTAGAGATAAATTTTTTAATTTTCAAGTAAAATTTGCTATTTCTAACGGAAAAATTGTTATCATAGACAAAATTGGTTACTTCTTTGGGATATTTTTTATCATTGAGGGAAAACTTGGTGTTATTAGAAAAAATGTGTTACTCTTAAGAAAAAAACTGTTACTTCTAGTAGAAATTTGATAGTGTTAAGTAAAAGTTTGCTAGTATTAGAGGAAACAGTTGTTACTTCGAAGACAAAAATTCGTTATGGTCAAGAAAAGGTGGCGTGGTGTTGTATGTGTGTGTTTTGTGTGCATATATGTGTGTGTGCCTTTGTTTTTGTGTGTGTCTGTTTTTTGTATGTGTGTGTGTGTGTGTGTGTGTGTGTTTGTGTGTGTGTGTGTGTTTGTGTGTGTTTGTGTGTGTCTGTGTGTTTTTTGTGTGTGTTTTCGTTTGTGTGTGTGTGTTATTTGTGTCTGTGTGTGTGTTCGCTTATTTGTCTGTGTATTTTTGTGTGTGCGTGTTTGTGTGTGTGTGTGTGTGTGTTTTTGTGTGTATGTGTTTGTGTTTGTCTGTTTTTGTTTGTGTCTTTTTTTGTATGTTTCTTTTTGTGTGTGTGTGTGTTTTTTTGTGTTTGTGTCTTTGTGTGTGTGTGTTTTTTTGTGTGCGTGAGTGTGTGTGTGCGCGTGTGTGTGTTTGTGTTTTTTGTGTGTATGTGTTTCTGTGTGTTTGTTTTTGATCCACCATGTTTTTTGTTTGATTTCCAGTTCTTCATTGGATTTCCACCGCTACCGCTGTTCAATCTCCTAAGCCAATAATGTAATATCTAGTTTCCACATTCTCTTTCTTGTTTCTGAATCGTCAATAAATATCAAATAACTACTCATTTATTTTACAAAAACGGAAAATTACAACAAAAAATTTCTCCCAGATAGTATGACACCTCTTGACGCCTGTACTTTTTCATGGTAGAAATTGCAGTTCGACGGCGTAGAGCCTGAAATAAAGATGAAATGAAATTTATGCACAAATAAAAGAGAAATGCTGCCCTCCCTCATTTTCTAGAAGTCCAAGACGCAGTTACAATAATTATGCCACGAATCCTGTCTTTTCTGTATACATTTAACTTACCCATCAGATTGTATTGAAATCAATTTTTGAGTCAAACTTAAAACGAACTGAAATCACTTAACACAGGAGTTAGGATACTGCAACTAAAATAAAATCTCTACAAGAATTGAGATGACTGGATTAAACTAATGGAAAATAAACTGACAGTTTCATATACAGTTATATTAAATCATGGAATTCATAGTACCGCAAAATCAAATTTAGCCTTTTAATATTTTATTTGAAAACCACTGCGCCACGACTGGACTGTATTTCAATACTAAAATTTAAATTAATCGTTTTAAATATGCTTGGTTTCAGTAATGAACAAATAAAGCAATAGCCTTTTGAAGGGTTAGGAGTGTTTTTAGTTTTTGGTTCGACCGAGCTATTGATTCAGAAGAAAATTTTTAGATAACATTCATACTCAAAAGAACTCTCCTGGGAAAATGTTTCGAAGATTATGTACGAAAGACAGCGGTATAAAAGAATAAGGACCTGACCACTCACCTTTCTTCATTTCTGACTCGTTGAAATCTTAAATGTGACTCTGACCCAAGCACTGCATGCAGTGGCGTAATTTCGTCAAAATCCATGAGGGGGGGGGGATTGTAGCCAATTTTCTCAAGTCAAATGAAAATGACAGTGAACAATGAAAAATGAGCCGTATAGTAGTATAAAAGCAAATGCATACTAAAGAAAACTGATTTGTTTCTGTGAATGCTTGAATTATGAACGCTATCTTAGTTTTGACAAAATTTTTAAAGACGCTAAATTTCAGCTCTGTGGGGGGAAAACTGGGATATGAGGAGGCCTAGATGCAAATTAAGCCCTTGTATTCTTGGTGTGACGTGGGTAAGATTTCATACCTACAAACTGGAAATCCTCCAGTTGAATCATTTGGGCTCTTTCATAATTTGGGCTATCATTAGGTATGTTTTAAATTAAGTGAAGTGCTTTTAGGAATTATATACCCAAGTTAGCGTTTTAGAATTCTTTATGGTAGCTTTCCGAATTCTATTGTATTTCCTTCTAGAGTCACCAACGAATAAAATAAAACTTATTCCTGAGATAAAGTAAAAAGCAAAATTAAAACTTAAAAGAAATATAAATTATTCAGTATATGAGGGGGGCTGTCCCTTCCTCAGTCTCCCTCCCTCTCCCCGCTCTTTAAGCTAAAAAGACTTTGCCCTAATTCCTTAAGAACGAATTTTCAAGCACAAGAATCCTAATTAAACTTCAAATCCAATTAAAAAAATCATCTCCATGAACTACAAACGTATAATACTGAAGAAGATTTAATAATAAGACCTTCAAACGACGGAGTGACGATTTTGCCTAAGGGGCATTCAGATCAGAGAGAGAAGACAGTGTAACAGTGTTTTATTGAAAGTCTGATTCTGATGGTAAGTATTCAGTTTAGTTTATTAATATTGATAGTTTGTGTCTTATGTTTCCCAAAATGTTTAAGATAGTGTATTTTTATAAAATAAAAAAAAATTTCTTGGTTCCAGTGTAGTGGCTTGCCCCTACTGAATGAAACACTATAAGATTCTCAAAAATGATAAGTTTAAAATACCTTCTTATATAGTTTCTAAGAGCAGGTAAATTTGCTTTACCACATCCCCCCCTCTGATGCTTAAACAAATAGACCAAACTATACACTCTCCACGAATTTCAGACGAATTTTTGGAAGATTATCCCAGGAAGGTTCTTATGAGTATGTTATCTAAAAAAATTTTTTTAAATCAAGAGCTTAGCTGAGAAATCGTTATGAACATCGATTTCAAATTGAGCCAACTTTATACGAATTCATCTAATACAATCAACGCTCACGCTACCTTTTACAACCTAAAATTTGAAATAAGAATCAAACAAATGAATTCTTAAGCAAAAAATGTGAAAACTAAAAACACGCATAAGCCTTCGAAAGACTATTGCGTCTTTTAGTCATTGCTGAAACCAAATACATTCAAAACATTTTTTTCTCATTCTTATAATATTGAAATACAGTCCTGTGGTGGCACAGTGGGAATGGTCTCAGGTCGATAATAAGGTACCCAGAGTTCAAAACCAACTGTAGCAAAACATTTCTGGACTCACACAAGGACCTTCGTAATCAAGAAGCACCAATCCGTTAAAATAAAATATTCAAATAAAAAAAATTACTAAATTAAATTTTGAGATTTCCAGGAATTAATCAAATCGTACATTCAACCCTCAGTTTTCATTAGTTTTTTCCAGTCATTTTGATTTTTATTGAGGTTTTATTTTATGTTATTGGCAGTAGCTTAACTCTTGTTCGTAGTGATTTCCAGTTCGTTATAAGTTTGACTCGAATCTTGGTTTTAATGAGATCTGATGAGTAAATCAAAGGTATTCAGAAAAGACAGGATTCGTGGTATTGTTATTGCAACCGTTCAGCTCTGGAGGTAGAAAAATGGAGGGAAGTCTTTCTTTTATTTGTGCCTCGATTTGATTTCATCTTCATTTCAGGTCCGTGTGTCACTGTTTTCCTGATCGGAAGATATTTGTTACTCAAGTTTCTTCTGTCGGCCTGCTATTACGCCATTGAAATATTGATTTCCACCATGAAAAGGTGCAGCCGTTAAGAGGTGTCATATTATCTGGGAAAAATTTTTGTTGTAATTTTCTATTCTTGTAAAATAAATTAGTTTTTTTTGGTATTTATTGATGCTTCAGAAAGAAGAAAGAGAAACTGAATCATGAGAACTAGATTTTAGACTATAGACCTAGGAAAGTGAACAAAGCTAGTGATGGAAATCCAAGAGAAGAACGGGAAATCCAGCAAACAAAATGGAAATCCAATAAGGATCTTAATATCCAACATGTTTTTTTTGTCACCAAATTGAAAATTCAATTCGGGTATGGGAATTCAACATTTTTGTTTCTCAAACACTTGGAAATTCGATAATAATCATTGATTTCTAAGATGGTCTCCAATATTCAATTTCAGCTGTTGAAATTCCAATTTTGTTGTTGATAAACATTACAAACCATTTTTGTTGAGTCTCAAACAATTTTATCTACAGTGTAATAGAATTGTTGAAAAAAATATTGTATAAAGCAAATATATGTACAACTTGAAGACAGCAAAAATGATGAAATTTTCACGTTATAATATGCCAAACTAGCTACACAACTATATCACTGATTTATAAGACAAGAAATAATTCTTGTGAATAAAGAATTGAAAAAATTGTCTTTATGACGAAGGAAATTATTTTCTTTCTGTTTCGTTCAGGTTCAGCCCTGTTATCCAATTCCGCTGTGCAAATGAATTGGCTGCAAATTAAGGTGCTGACATTGAGCTGAGTTGAATTATTTCTGCAAGACCGATTAGTAGCTCTACATCAGATCTGAGCGCTGACTTTCTTTGTTAATTTTGTTAAAAGAAAGAATAAAAAGGCTTTGTGTTTATAATTAATAGTAATTAATTAGTAATTAATATTAATTAACATAACTAAATTGAACGTGAAATACTTAACACTGATGTAGTTACACCTGTTGATACAGAAAAAAAGATTTGTGATTGATATATGTTTTTTCCAAACTTTAACATCTCATATGCACTACAGAAGCAGAAAGTTGAAATGGCGAGAAATTGGTTTAAATAGCCAGTATCAATACCAGTTTGTTTCCAATTATTGTATACTAATGTTGTATTTTTATATATTTTCATTTTTGTCATAGTGACAGGAAAACTGATGATTCCAAGCTTCTTCATTTTATAATTTTAAACAATTGTGCCTTTAATCTTTAATGCTGTTGTTCTATCAAGAATTTCAAGCTTGAAAGTTAAACGTTTTCAAATCACAAAATTATACACTGGTTACATTGTTGGCAATATGGCCATAATCTTGATTTTATCTAGAAATCAAGGGTGAAGGTGGGCACAAATTTGACTTGTGTTTAGACCATTGGCACATAACATGACGTAAAATTCCAGTTAATCTTTTCTTCAGGTAATTGTATTGCCATGTTACGTAGGCCTTTCAGAAAAAAGAAACAAAAACTATGCAGCACCAATAAGTTGACAATGGAAAATGTTCAACTGACAGCTTCTTTTGTTCCATGTTTACCAATCCAAGTAGCTACAAGAGGTGCTCAAGTCAGACATTTTAATTTTAGAATTATCCAGTCTTGTCCTCTCCAATCTTCATTTTATTATTATATAGTAAAACTATATTATTTTTGTGATTTTGTATGTTTTATTGTTAACTCTAATATTTACAGGTGTCTTTTGAAAATGACCAGAATAACAAAGAACAGACGATTATCAGGCGGTGGCAAACCTAAGATTAAAATAGGTGCTTTCACTACGCCTTCATTAGTTCCGCTTAAGGCAGTTGTTCGGCCGGCCAGGGGGAATATGAAAGTAGTCGTACGAATACGTCCAATGAACCGAACCGAAAATTCGAATAGGTTGGTTGTTAGACCAGTCAGCGAATCTCAGCTTGTGTTTGACCCTCATGAAGAAGGAGAAGGATTCTTTCATGGAGTAAAACAAAGTGGATTCAGGTATGTAATATTATTTGTATTTTTCTTCTGCTTCTTTTACTCAATTGAGCTTAAAATCCTTAATATAGTACTAGAATAATTGTATAGTCGCGTCGAGATTGTAATAAAGTCAAAATTGCGTAAAATCGATTGAGTTGATTGAAAATTTCTGTGAATCGATCTTAAAACCAAACATGGTAACCTAACTGTTCTTATCAGCCAAGTTTACTTTGAATAGACGAACAGTAGAAGAAATTGAAACGGAGATCAGTTGCATTGTTGGATCAATTTGGTACACCAATCAACTGCTAAAAAAACAAGCCGATGTGTTCTCAGTGTTGGAATGTGAAGCATGTGAATTTATACACATCCCAGTTAAGCTCAACCAAACTGGTTTCTTAAAGTTATTAAATAAAAAAAAACAAGTTTTTTTAACTGAAAGTAAGGAACGACGTTAAAACTTAAGACGAACAGAAATTATTCCGTATATGAAAGGGGCTGTCCCCTCTTCAACGCCTCGCTCGTTACGCTAAAGTTTTTTATTGTTTAACAAAAATAAGAGTTGTGAGAAAGTCAAACTTCAGCGTAAAGAGCGAGGCGTTGAGGAGGGGACAGCCCCTTTCATATACGGAATAATTTCTGTTCGTTTTAAGTTATAACGTCGTTCCTTACTTTCAGTTAAAAAAACTTGTTTTTTTTTATATTTAATTTTTGAACGTTTTTGAATTAATAAAGTTTTCGATTTTGTCTCACCATACATGAATAATTAATACAAATTTGCATATTAATTTTACTTTTATTTGGTTAAATGGCTTTCTTGAAGCTTGTGTAATTTTATTTACGAACGTTTTTGTTAGTAATAAATATAAAGTAACTTATACTTTTATAAGATTTAATGGGAATTTATATAAACAAACTGTCGGCATTCCTATGGGTGGGAATGCGAGTCCATTCATAGCGGACCTGTTTTTAAGTCAATTAGAATGGATTTATGATAAATAAAAATAGCCCAAGTAATGTAAAATATAATCTTTCAAATAATAAAAGATATCTGGACGATCTCTTAGTAATAAATTGTGCAGAGTTTATTGAGATTTCAAAAAATATTTATCAACAAGAGTTAATTCTGGAGCCTAGCTGTGGGATAGGACATTCTGACCATTTCTTAGATTTAATTATTAATATTTCAGATAGTAATAAATTAGTTTTTAAAATATATAATAAAACGGATGATTTTAATTTTGAAGAAATTAATTTTCCATTCCTTGAAAGTAATATACATTCAAATATTACTTATTCAGCTTATTATTCCCAATTACTTAGGTATGCAAAAATATGCAGTAATTACACAGATTTTAAAAATAGATGTAAAAAGCTGAGCGAAAAACTGATCTTAAGAGGTTTTTCTGCCAAAAAATTAGTTGGTAATTCAAAAATTTAGTTTTATGTATCATGAACTTTTAGGTAAATACACAAAAAAATATAAAGAAATACTGAATGATATTTAAATATAATTTCTCTATCGCTTTTGTTTTTTGGAATTTTGAATTTGTAGACTGTTTTCAAACAAGCTTGAGGATCTTTAAATCTGTAATTGGTTCCGGATACCAATAAAAGACACATCTGGACCAGTCTTCATTTGTTCCGGAATGGTCTTTGCTCAGTGACCTCTGGAATTTTAGTAAGGAAACAATGAAACACATTTTGTGTGTAATTTTTCATAGCTTTACTAGTATGGATGTATTTCACAAGTTTTACCTGCCATAGGGATACCATATAGATCTTATGGTAGAGGCTGCACTGTGCCGGGTAAGGAAAGTAAAGCCTCTAAACCCGTTAAGGCACGTGGTATTTCTTCTGATGAGCCCTAATGGAAGGTTCTACTTGGAAATATTTCGCTAGATTTAAGGTGCTTTTGCTTGTATATTTACAACGACTTACATTTATTGATGAAGACTTGGCATGGATTTGGACTTTTCTATTTGGTTGATGGTTCGGTTATACTATTTGGTCCTAGGTAGTTGGATAGATGAGTAAGGTCAAAACCTCGTTCAAGTGCACATTTGTCTCAATTGCTGGATTAGGACGACAGTTTTTTTTTTTCTTTTTTTTTGCCAAGTAATTAACTCTTAAACATAATATGAATCCAGGTTGGATCTAGTGCTGGTGGAGGAAGCATCAAATATTCCTCCCCGACGGACCTTGACCCTGGTCCAGGTTTTACCTGAAATTGATGATTATTTGGCTAATTTTTTACTTTTTTAAAATGGTAGTATTAAGCAAAAGCTCTATTTAGGGTAGTGTTTATTTTTATTTTTTTTTGTATGATTAGTTAGAGTATCCTTATTACTTAGGGACTTTTGGCTTGGCTTTTGATGATGTTTTGGACTTTGTATTGTTTGTCGTTTTGGTTTTATTTGATTTCTGATTTTATATTGAATAATAATGGTAATTATAATATTAAAAGGGGTCTGCCAAATATTATTAAGTGCAATGGTCGTTGTTTTATTTTTAAATATAACTTCATACCTCGAAATAATTTTAAAAGCACTTTATATAATAAAAATTTTCAATGTTTATTAACTGGACATGTAAATTGTAAAACAACCAATATTATCTATTTACTAGAATATAAAAATTGTCATTTACAATATGTGGAGGAAACAATTAATAACATATATAAGAGGTTTTCAGGACATAAAACTACAATTAACGGGAAAAAAACTATCAATTATCTAGTTCGACATTGTAATAATGGTACTTGTTCAGTATCTAATCTAACTATTTCAATTTTAGAATATCTGGACCTAGAAAACTTTACCAAATAAGAGAAAAATAATAAATTACGCAGACGAGAAGATTATTGGATCCATGCTCTTGGTATCGCGTATCCTTTTGGGCTAAATGATCGAGTTAAACTAGACATGTCTAATGTAGTTGGTAAGTGTATTAATGGGTTAACCTTTCTTCTAATTGCCCCACTAAACGTAAAAACCGATCAAGAGGACAGAGGAAAAATAATAAAAAGAATTATTTAGATTTAAATGCATTTTCAATCGATTTAGGTCACATATTTGAGACTAATGGAATAACTAGTTTAATAAAATCTTTAAATAAGTTATCAAGGAGTAATTTAATAAAAGTATTCTGGATTGCAAAAAATAGTACAACATGTAACTCAAAAACTAAATTAATTTATGATGCAGTTTGCATTTTAGCTAAATCAAAATTTATTTCAAAATATAATAAATCTGATAAGATTGTTAATAAGGATAATAGATTATATTTGTCTGTTAATTTTAGTTCTAAACAAATAGAAGATACTAATTTACCCAGAATCTTAAACCAGCGGAGAGTGAAGAATGCCCTTCCATGTAATTTGGTGTATAAAGATAGTCCAATTTTAACATATAAATTTTCAAAAACGATTGGTCAAATGATTTTTAACTATAATTTAATACTTAAAAAACTTTACGGGTAGAGTAATTGGAAATCGGTTTGTAATTGCGAGCAATTTTTACCGTATGTGGATCAAACTTACGAGCATGTTGTAACGGGGGATTTGTCCATTATAAAGCGTATTGATCTACAAAATATAATGACAATGATGGATAAATATTGTCTTTGCAACCGGATAAAGCCAGCAGGTATTCTTAGGGGGATTAAAGAATGATTTAGATTTATTCACTGATAGATTGTGCAAGAAGCAGAAAGATAGTAAAGACAGATTTCAGAATTGGATAAGTTTGATTTTGACTAGTCTACGAAATAGCAGGTATAGAATTAATCCAACAAAGTCTAAAAAAAATTTAATATTTTATAATGCCATTATGAAACAAACAATCGCTAATATACAGAATGAATTGGTAATTGTACCAGGTGATAAAGTAAGTAATAATTTCACCATAATTAATCAAAAACTCTGTTGTGATATTTTATCAAAAGAGTTACAAACAACAAAGACTTATGAAAAGGTTCATATAGAGGATAATAGTTTAATTGTAAATATAGAAGAAAGAATTTAAAAAAAAATTCAATATTAAAATAAATGATAATGATAAAAAATTTCCTTTCTTATATTGGACGATAAAATTTCATAAGTATCCATCAAAACCACGTTCATTGCTGGGGCAGCAAGGTGTCCAACCAGAATTGCGGCTACTGACTTATCTTTAATTTTAGGAGAAATTAGAAATAAATTTAAAGCATATTGCTCCGGAATTAAAAAAGTTTCTAACTTTAACCCTTATTGGAGTGTTAATAACTCGTTACAAGTGATAGATTCTTTGGCGAATGTTTCAGCTAAAAGAGTCGAGTCATTTTATTTTACTACTAGTATAATGCTTATATTTAATTTGCGGCCTCCCCTGTACCAAACAGGTTTTTCTGGTAGTCCTATTCTACAGGTCATTACACCTTTGCCAGGAGATTTACGCAATTTCTAGTTCAAGGTATATACATGTCTTTTTTTAGTGATAAACCAAAACCAGCATGTCTTGTTTCGCTGTTATGCAATTATTTTTTGTATATATTCAGGTTTCAAATTAGGTTCTTCAACAGTTTTGAATAGTTCATTCAACTTAACACTACTGACATTTTTTTTGAACATTTACATAGAAAATGGATAATTCTAAGCAGTTTCTGGTGAGTAAAATTTTCTCATTATTATAATAAAAAGAAATTGTCTCGTCATTAAGTTAAGGAAGAAATTCTTTCCTTACACTATGTCGTTACCTCTTTTAAAAAACTTCCTTCATCATTAAATATTAAATGATCCATGTATTTCAATTTTAGTAAATATTCAAAAAAGAGAGACATGTTCACTTTGATTTTGATTCAATGTATATAAAAAATTAAAATAGAATTTGCATATTAATTTTGGCAGACATGAAAGGATACCTCCCTCCTCAATGTCTTGCACTTTACACTAGAGTTCAAATTTCTTTTCAATCATAAAGGTTGGTCATCCTTTTTTTCCGTGATTTTAAATATTTCGTAATTTAGGAATATAACTTTTAAAAGCTTTGCATATAATTGTCGACTTTTTTTTGTGTTTCGTTACTATGGAATTGATGATCCTATGCCCCCCTGTTAATATTCTGAATTAATAAGAATTGAGCTAGCTAGGTATAGGGTGAGATATAGGGTTGAGGGCAAACCCTTTATAAACTTAATAATTTTTTTGCTAAGGCTATGTCCAGGAGTCTCTTTCTTCCTTTTTCTGTGATTGTAATTGTTTCGTAAATTTGGTATATAATTTTTAAAATCTTTGCACATAAAAAAAATATATAATTATAAACTTTTTGTGTTTTGATACTATGCAATTGAAGGCTCAATGCCCTCCGTTAATATTCTGAATAAGTAAGAATTGAGCTAGCTAATTAAATTTTGTCGTTTTTTTTTTATTTAAAATTTTTGGGGTTTATTAACATGATATTAGTATTTAAGCGAAGCTTTTATAAAAATATATTACTGGGAAGAGGGCTATGAATAAATTATAACACAGTTTTTCTTTACTTGGTATCCGTTAAAAACGAAATTTTTGTGTTAAATAAGTAATTCTTGTATCTTTTAAAAGAGCTTTACGGAGTTTGAGAGAGACTCTATTCCTCGATTCCGTGTGGTTAGAGGGGGGCTCTTTGTGCAGACTAACTTTCTTTCTGTAAAAAAAGGGGGGAAATTATTTTGATACTAATTTTTTCTCTTCTTTTAAGGCAAATTATGAAGAATTTGCAGCCCCTCCAGCTGTAAAGGGAGCTATGGCTATCGCAAATAGAGGAGAATGCACCCCTCCTCCTTCAAAGAAAGCGCAAGATGACGAGGCTGCCCGGTCAGTGTCAGTCCCAATGCAGTCCGGTCAAAACCGAAAAGACCGTGGACTACAAGGATTGAGAACTCCACTATACAAGCAAGTGACGTCGATACTGCATCAATGTAAGTTGCAAGGGCAACAGTAATCAGATTTTCTCGTTCATCGGATCGGCCAGGACTCTCTATGCAACATAACAAGAAATTCGAGTCCGCCTCACCCGATCAAGATAGTAGGAACACTCCTCTTCACGCCATGCCAGGAACTTCTGACGTACAGCCAGAACTTGTAAGTGTATATATTTTTTTTTTCCTTTTTTTTTCAAAAATAAGACAAATTTTCTCAGATGCATAGCTTTTGATGAGTAAAACTTAAAATTTGTTTCTATAATAATAATAATCCCATTTCATTTTCTTTCATTAACCAAAATTAGCAGTATATAAAGGAATGCTTATATCACTGAAATAGCTTATCATGCATTTCTATAAAAAAAAACCTTACCTTGTAACTTCTAACCAAGACGCATTCTAATGCAATAATCCAATATTCCTTTTAAACAAACTAACTATTTGAAAACAGACTATCCGCTATTTCACAAATCATTTTTAAGCTGCCGTATATTTTGCACTATATATGCGGCGCTTATCAAATTATCCCATCGCTACAGCCTGAATTTTAATCCGCTTCGAATTTTAAGTAGGGTTTCTTGTGACAGGATGTCTATTTGCGATAAGAAGGTCTTTTTTTTAATAATCTCCGATTATGTCTTCACAATGATGTGAAGAAACATTATTTTGGGCGAACTCAATTCAAGCAATTATTTTCGTTGAAAGATGCATTCGAGAAAGAATTTGAGGCTGTTCTATTTGAACAGTGTTGTGAAGTCTGATATCCCAACTCGAAAGGGCATCGATCCTCCTACCTCAAAGGAAGCTCCCGGTTCCCAAGGGTCCTCCCCGGGAGGGGTTGGGGAGGGGGGGGTAACTTTCTAGTTAAAAAAAATAAAAAATTGTTTGATAAAAAAAAAGAAAAGTGTGTTATAATTGTGATAAAACTTTCGTCAAAAAAAAAAAAACTTAATCTATTAATTTTCTAGTTTCAGGGGGAAGCTGTGAAAAATTCTGCCTTCCCTGGTCCAGGACTTCAAAGTATTATGGGTAATTGCCCCCTCTCGCCGGATGATGTTAGTGAAGGTACGTTATTTGATATCCCCCGGGATTTACAATTTACAGCTGAAGAAATGGACACTCTTATGCAAATTGTTGGACCTAATTCTTCTGGGGACATTTTTAACGACAACTTTACTATTAGTGATTTGAGTCCTGAACAAACAGGGACAGGACATGAAAATAGTGCTATGTCCCCGGAATTGCGTGAATTTTATTTGTTAGAATCTGCTCTAAGGCATTTGCAAACATACAGGGTAGATTTTAGCTCCCCCGAGGAAAACACAGGCAATATTTTAAATGACCCCGTGAAAGTTCTCCATAGCTATATCGACAAAATTCGAGCAAAAATTGAGATTCAGATCCAGAATTGGGGAGGTCGGGGGGGAATTAAAGCATCGGTGAATCAAAAAGTTTACTTACAAAAGGGGACATCCAGGGACATTTTTTATTTTCATTTTTCAACAGGCAATCAGACTTTTTATCAGGGTCTAAACAAATTTGAAGACAATTTTTTCAACTGGGTAAATAAACTAATTACGACTTTGGACACGTTTAGCGAGAGGGGAAGTGGGTCCACCATTTTATACATTGAACGCATGGATCTGAATCTCAGTAGATTTAAAAAAAACTTTATTCTAAGGGGAGCGGGTAATCTAAAAATAAATTGCCACCCAGATTTGTCGGCTACGGGAGGGGTTCATGGTTTCAGATTTGACACAGGGCTGCAATGTTTTAAATACGCATTTATAGTGGCAGCCCATAAAACATTAAAAGATGAATCATCAATGAAAAATCTCGACAGACTTGCTCGCAACGGTGGAAAAAATTTCCCTAAAGTAAATTTTGATTGTTTAGAGGGGAAATATCCGGTGTCCTTTAAAGAAATAAGAATATTCGATAAAGCAAATGAAATTGTGGGGGGGGGGGGGGTTGTTCTTCAGTACGACATTGAATTTGTAGACGGGGGAAAAAAAACGAATAAAAAATGGTTTTTTTATTCTATGAGGACACCGTCAGTGGAAAATGTTAAAAATTGGGTATCAATTATTTACCAACCTCCCAAAGATGTAAATTCCTATGGTCATTTTCTCCCTTTCACAGCAATAAGTCGACTCATATGTGAAGGCAAGACAAAGGGGGAACGTTTTTATTGTCCTATGTGGCTTTCCCCATTTAGACCTGAGCAAACGTTTTCAGACCAAATGGAACATTGCAAACTTCATGGAAATCAACGGATTGAAATGCCAGCAGAAGGCAGAGACATTTTACAATTCAAAAATTTTATAAATTGCCTTATGTAAGCTGTTAAAGTGTCTTTGGACTGTGAAACAAGACTAGTTGAGGTATCGGACCCATCAAGGCTAAATATAGTCAAGGAACACAAAATAGTTGCGTGTTCCTACGCACACGCTCGTCGCGACTGCAACAATAAAATACAATTGGAAGTTTTTTTTACTATGGATGAGGAGGGCAGTATGGAAAAGTTATTGGTTTCTTTAATAAAAATGGTAAACAGGGCAATTTCACGATTATGTCTAACCAATTACCCAATGACATTGTCGGATAAAGAGCAACTGGCACTGGAAAAGGGGACAATTTGCTGGGTATGTAGGGGTGTTCTTGCCCCAAAAGACGCGGTCCAGGACCACAATCACCTTATTGACCCCAATTCAACGGGAAAAAGTAACTTTCGAGGGTGGGCTCACAATTCGTGTAATTTAAAATTAAACAACAACTTTTTCTTCCGGTTTATATACATAACTCTAAAAACGATCTAAAGTATGTGCTACCTGCATTGGCGTATCTTCAAAGAAATGGAACAATAGATGATGCATGGGTGATAGACAGCTTTACGTACAAAATCATACCTAAATCAGCGGAAAAGTTGCTTGTTTTGGAATTTATGTGGAAATTTGTTGAAGCCGGCGTTGAGTACAAGAAAAAAATTTGCTTTTTAGATTCATACAGTTTTTCCCCTAAAACATTGAGTGAATTAATTCAAGTGTAGACAAAAGACGACGGCAGCAATGCTTTCCCACTTCTCAAGCAACAATTCTCAAATTATTTCTATGATTTGTTAACGGTCAAGGGCATATATCCTTATGACCATTATTGTTCAATGTCGAGATTCACCGAGGAAACTATTCCTCCAATTGAATCGTTTTATGACCGTCTTCACGATCGTAGTTGCACCCCCGAGGAATACAGTTTTGCTAAAAAAGTTTGGGCAGAGGGAGGATGTAAAAAAGGCTTTGACTACTGCAATCTATATTTGTCGAATGATGTGTTAACTTTGCTAGACATTATGTGTAATAATACGGATAAAATCTATGAGTAATCTAATTTTGATGTTGGGTTTTATTGTTCTTCGACTCATATAGTGATGTACCTCGTCATAAAAAATAGTGAGGGCAAAATTTTGCTAATAACTGACATTGAACTGCATCTTTACATTAACCGATAACGGAGGGGGGGTTTTGTTTTTCCTAGGGATCGGATCTTGGAAACTGTCCCAGTAGGGAAGAAGACAGGGAGAAAATTGAATGCAGTTTTCCATGCTATCACGTCTCTGTATCCTTCAGCCATCTCCATTTACACATTACCTCGCGGTAACTATAAATGGCTCAATGACCCTCAAGCCCCCCATTTCCCCAACATTGACAGTGTTGAGGAGAATGGGCCGGTTGGATGTTTTTTTGAAATTGATGGAGAGATACCAGTCGAGCTTCACGATTCAGTAAAGGATTTTGTTTTCCCATGCATCAATAGACCTGTGAATAAGGACTCTTTGAGCTCTTAAAAAAGGCATTTAGTCGAGATGGGTAGATTGCATTGGTCACCTTCAAAACAAAAACTTATTGCTGACATTCTTCTGAAAAAAAAACATAGCTGTGCAACATTTGGCTATACAGTGTAGGTATATAAACTCTTTCAACGTCAAAATGACCCATAGAACACTCCAGTTTAGGCCAAAACCCTATCTAAAAGCGTTTCTTGACACTTTTGTTTGCAAATATTCTGAAGCACAGACGAGGGCCGAAAAAGAAATTTATAAACTCATTTTGAATTCGGCTTTCGGCAAAATGTGTGAGAGTGTTCGCAATAGGAATCGTTGTGACGTTGTGACCAATCCAGAACAATGTGCTCGAATTATTGCCGATCCAAATTACACTTCCTTTACAATCATTGGCCCGGACATGGTACTTTTGAATAGGAAAAAAAGACGCATTGTCTTGAATAAAAATATTGCTGCAGGCAGTGCTATCTTGTAGATCTCAAAAAAGCTCATGTTGGAATTCCACTACAATGTGGCTAGGGTAGAGTTGTCTGAAAAGGGGCAAGTAGAGGTCTGCTACGGTGACACGGATTCTCTACTGTTAAAAGTAAAAACACCAAATCTAATTGATGTTTTGGCGCACGGTTAATTTATCTTTTCACGTTTGGACTCACAACTTGGTTAGAGGATTATTGACCCTGAGATATTAAACCCTTGGGTGCCAAATATGATTTTTTTTTTAATTTTATAAAAAGGGCGCGACTTGATTTATCGTGGTATGTTTGTAGTTCCAAAGGTGTACTTTATACAGACACACGACGAGGAAATCAAGAAAAGTTGCATAGGAGTACCCACGCGTTATGTGGACAAGAATTTTGACAAGGACATTTATAGGAATTGTATTACTAAAAATACAATTCCACGAGCCAAATTGTTGGCAATTCGTTCCTACAACTACAGGAACTTTACTGTAAATGTAGAAAAAATAGCCATGAGTACTATTATTGACATGATCTATGTTTTTCAAGATGGTGTGACTACCCTCCCCCTTGGACCCTATTTAACTTCAGACCAGGCCGAATTTATTTCCCATAGGGAAAGGCTCGGTTTAAATAAAGTCCTGTAAATTATTTCCTAAGAACCATGCGGGGGGCCTCGCGGCGGGGGGGGGGGGGGGGGCTCGCGGCGGGGGGGGGGGGCCTCGCGGCCCGGGGGCGGGGGGGGGCGGCCGCCGCCAGCGCGGGGGCGCATCGCCACAATATCAAAGTTATCTTTTTTTGACTTAGAGCAGATTTTTTTTTTGTAAATGTTTCATTAAAAAAAAGTGATATTTTTTTTCCAGTGCTCTCTAATTTAATGCTGTAATTTTTTTATCTATAAATAAACAAAAAAAAAGTGTTTTTTCTCTGTGTGCCCATGTAAATGTTGTATTTTTTTTATTATAAATAAATTAAAAAAAAGTGTATTTTTTTCATGTTTAATGTGCTTTTTTTTCAATGTATTGTTACTTTTTTCTATGTATATAATAAAAGAAAATATGATTCTTTATTCGTCTTGAAGAACAGAGTAGTAGTAGTAGTAGGGAAATTATTTAGTCATTAGACAGCCATAGTCTACAGTTAGTTGTCCAGGTGAACTGTTGAAAGGAACATGTATCAATTTAAAACACCATTCAGATCGTTTCTGTGTGGGCCCTCAATGTCGGGCAAAAAAACACTCTTAACTAAAATAATTAAAAATTTTATCATACGATAAAATAAAAGCAATTGCTGCTGCCATGGGATCGGTGCAGATACAGTTCATACAGGGACTTGATGTTTTCAACATTATTGAACCAAACTCTTGGCTGATCATTGACGATCTAGATAAATTCATTGAACAATGGTCTCAGCAAATATTGCAAGTGTTTACAGTTCGCTCTCATCATTATAATATGTCCGTTACTTTTGTTCTACACAATCTTTTTCATTAGAGCCAATGTATGCAAACACTTGCTTTGAACTGTAACTACTATATCATCTAGAGAATTGTTAGTGATTATCGTTCGCAGATAAACCTCAAAAAAGCATCCTATCCAGGAGCCCCTAAATTTTTGCTCTCAGCATACAATCAGGAAAATAATAAACCCCACGGTTATATCCTATCGGATATTAATCAAAATACACCCGAGGATCTGCGTGTGGTCACAGATATTTACGACAATAAAATTACAGTATATCTTCCCGTGAACACTAAAAAGACCTATTAGTCGCTATCATGACACTGAAGAAACTACATGAAAATAGGCATTTGTTTTCAGTTCTAAGCACTTCAAAACCACAGCTTAGAAAAGCAATACTCAAACATGGTATTGACAATGATTTCATTAATCTAATATCTGAACTTTGTTTAAATTTGACCGAGGGTAATGTTCAACTACCAGAAGTAGTTAAGCAACAGGCAAAGCAACATTGATTATACGTACGTACAGGTGCCTCTAAAAAGAAAGGAACTAATTTTAAAAGAAAACGACTTCTTCAGACAGGTGGTAGCTTTTTCACACTTTTCCCGCCAATAACTGCAGGATTTGTAAACAGTTTTCTCTAGTGAGAATGGCAAAACCCTATAAATTGACTCCAATAGAACTCGCTCTCTCACCCGTGGAACACTTTGAGAACAATCTAAGTAAATTCCTTGACAATGAAACTATTGAGGATGATAAAAAACTGCTTTTACTTCAAGATGCACTTCGCCGAGTGGACAAACACAAGTCCTATCGATCGAAGCCCACTGCTGCTAATGCTGATCCCAAAAAAGAATCATCTTCTCAAGAGTCTGCTGCTGCTGCTGGAACACAATTAAAGAAGGAGGATTTGGATTCAATTGTATTGAAAATTGTAATTATATTCCCCCTCTCATATGTTGAACAAAGAAAACGACTCCTAGTCTATCTCTTGGAAAGTGATCAAATTCAAGTTGAGAGCAATGGGGAAAGGATTATAATTCCGGGCAAGAGCTATAATCTACTTGATTTAATGTATGACATGGTTACAAATCGTAAAGGACTATTATCATTTGACACTCATCTATACAACTTTCTAAATACGTTAAACTTCCCCAAAAGTCTTATTGGCAATAGACAAATTCTAAAAAAATTAAATGAACATGCATCATCATCATCAACACCATTAAAATATGAAGTTGATGATGAAGAAGAAGATTTTAAATTAATTTTGGAAAACACTAACACACAACTGATTGCTTAAAAAAAGCGAAGACGAATCAGGTAAACATCACCACCACCACCAACAGCCAGTATATAACGGGACAATAGACATTACACAACGTGTTTACATTCACAATTGTTGAAGTTTTGAAGGATGTTTAAGAAAATTTTTGTAAGGCAGGGAGTTTAATTTCCACCACCACTCGTTTCAAAGTCACGGGTGTTCACACTAAAACTGCAAGAGACTATCTACAAAATAAATCAAGTTACACTCTGTATAGAAATCATAGACTTCGTGCCAATCAATATCGAAAACCTAAAGCCTTTTACCCATTGGATATAACTCAAAAGGATCTCCTGACTCTAGACGAACTTTAAAGACGTCATAATATGCCTTACAAGTACGTTCTACTTGCAATCAGTGTTTTAGTTACTATGTATATGCAATTCAATTGCGATCAAAGAGAGGTGTTGAAGTTGCCCTGGCCATTGAAAGTATTCTCGAACAGGATTCATATAAAAAAATTCAAACAGATCGCGGTAGTGAATTTGTTAATCCCCATGTTGCAAAAGAACTAGCGAAATATAATACAATGCTCTATCATAGTCATAGTCCTATAAAGGCTGCATTGGCCGAACGATTGATAAGAACTATTCGACTTTTAATTTCAAGATATTGTGCATTGAAAAATACATCGGCTTTTATTTTTGATCTTGATAAAATCATGTTGATTTATAATCAACGACCTCATCGATCATTGTCCAACTCTACACCAACGGAAGTTCATCATTCGGATCATGATACAATTGACACCTTTCTTAAACAATATTCCAATGAATCAAATGTCAAGAAGAAAAATAAATTCAATGTTGGTGATACTGTTAAAATTAATAGAACAACTAATGTTTTTGAAAAGGGGAATTACTTGTGGTCCACTGAACTTTTTAAAGTGGCAAAAATCCTAGACACTAAACCCATTACTTATCGTCTGCGTGATACCAAAGATGAAGAGATTCTCGGCGGCTTTTATGACTATGAACTGCAAAAAGTTAAAAATGCTAGTGAAATCTACCAAATTGAAAAGATATTAAAGACACGTACTCGCGGCGGTAAGAAACAGTTACTTGTTCGGTGGCTTGGATACAACTCTGATTTTGATTCTTGGATCGGTGTTGAAGATATTGACAATGCCCAATGATTTCTATGTAACTTTTATGTCCAAAGTTTCCGATCCTCTCTACAATGATTTGAACATGAAAAGTGATTTTTGGACAAAACTCTCCCCAGCCATCAAATTTGACGGTGCATATGAAGTGGTTCTTGTCGACTGTATTCTAAAAAATACCTATGATATCCTGAGAAAGGATCGTAAATACTAAATAAAACTAATACCATTCAATTGGACTATGAATGGATTGAGCTATGTCGACTATGAATGGGTTGAAGCACTTAAACCTAGTGACTATCCACATGTCAAATTGAAATATATTGAATATGATAATATGGGAGATTTGTGTCGTACAATCAATAGAAAAATCTCATATCGCAGGAATGGTATATTCCATTTTAATTATTCATTGGAACATGATAGGATTTACATTAGCGCACCTTTTGACACTGAAACAATTATTCTCAATGACAATCTGAGAGATGTTCTTGGCTTTAAACAGAATATGATCCATGGGAAAAATGCTGGCACCGTTTACGGGATGGATCAAGTTATTTTTGCCGATTACCCACCTGGTTTCACCTCAGACTCTTGCATATTTCTAAATGCATCCTTTGTGGAAACGTCGAGAGTCGGTAATTCAAATGCCCCCCTCCTACATGTTCTTGAACGAAAAACAACTCATGAACTTGTTCATCACTATAATATAAAGTATCTTCAGTATGTTCCTTTAAACACTTCATATTTGGAACTCTGCCAGTTAACACTAAGAAGTGAATTGGGTGATCCTCTAGAAATAACAAAAGGATTAGCAGTGATTACATGTTATTTTTAACCCATTGTCAACGGCGACAGCACAATCAGCTAAAATGAACAATAGAAGAATTCCATTTGTCTGTCCTGATATACATTGTTACCTTGATGCTTTGAGTCAACGTTAAATGGGCAATGGTTTGGACAACTACAAGGGTCGTACTACAATGTCTGGCTATGGTCTTGGTAGCTGGTTTGCTAGGCTATTTGGTTCTGCATTACCCCTTGCCAGAAAATATCTTGTACATGCTGCATCTAATTTTGCTGCCTCTACACTACAGGACTGGGGGTCAGGCAAGAATTTCAAGGAGAGTGTTAAGAAAAATATTAGATCTTCAGAAAGATTTGTTGGTGAGCAATTAAAATCTCGACAAAATGGGGAGGGATTGAAAAGGATGCGTTCGCGTCATTCACTTCACCCAGGCAGGAAGCAAAGGACATCAACAAGGACTTTGAGAAATAAAACAACGAAAGCCAATAAGAAGAAAAAGAAAAAGATTGTTAGATCAAAGAAGGATTTCTTCTCTTAAGATGACTTATCTTCCCCACAAGGAATCATATCCATCAATCAGCTCCTCATTGAATCTATTCAATGCTGAAAATGTTGATGTCAGTGTCAAGTATGGCTACTATGAACAATTTCACCCCGAACAACCCCTCTCGGAGAATATACACTTTCAAATATTTTCCAATGAAGACTATTTCATTGATTTTTCGTCAACATTTATTGATTTAAATGCTGTGATGAAGAAAAAGTCAGATAATACAACCCCAAATGCTGGCAATGGTCTATCCTATGAAAACTGTATTCTACACAACCTATTCAAGCAAATTAATGTATTTATTAATGGTACCTTGGTGAGTACTAGCAATAATTTATCAAACTATGCAAGCTACATACAATTTATGATGATGACGCCAAAGGCGTGCAAGGAGATGAGAGGGCAATCATTGGGCTATGAAGATCGAATATGTGTTGATACTGACGGTGAGTTGACTACTGCAGTGACCCAGGAGTATCATCTGGTTGGAAAATTAAATAATGAGATATTCAATATATCCCAATGGCTACCCCCCAATTTCAAGATTGACATAAAGTTACAGATGGCACCATCGAATTCATTTTGAGAAAAATACTTCCTGCTGCACCTGATGCAAATGTCATTATCACATCGGCAATTCTCCACGTCCGAAAACAACAATTTATGAGCTCTGTTTCATTGGAAGTGTAGAAGCTAAGAGCCAATGGCAACAACATTAAACTTCTTGTCCCCCATACAATCACCAATCAACGTCACATTGCCACCGGCTCTCTTAGCTATAGCGACTCATCATTTATCAATGGAGAAATCCCATCAAAATTGTCTTTGGCCTTTGTGAAGAGTGGTAGTACTATTTGATCCTGGACTGAATCTCCCCATGATTTTAATTTTTTTGGTCTATCTAGCCTTGTGTGCAAAGTGAATGGTATTCCACTGTACACTCTATCATTTGAAAAAAAATCCTATAGAACCCTGTACGAGTTGACCATGCAATCCCTAGATCATGACTCTCAACTATTTGAAAATGGAATAACCGATTCAATGTATTCAAAAAATCATGGAGTTATTGTTTTTGATTTGTCAGGAACACAGGATATGAGTATAGTACGAACAGGGAATGTACGTTTACATTGTACATTTGCAAATGCTCTGACTGAGAGTATGACGCTAATATCATTGAGTCAATTTGAAACCTATTGGGACATCACGCCCACCGGCAGTGTTCCACTTGACCTAGCACCGTGAACACAAACCTAATAATCAATGTATTTAGTATCGATCCATACATATCGCAGTACAAGTCCTATTGCACACCTTCGGACTTAATTGAAAAAATTCCAAGTGTTAACAATACCCTAATCATTATTAATAGCAGTCCATCGACTTTGAAGACTGGCCATTGGCTATGCATTTTTCAAACAGCGAAGAATATTGAATTTTTTTTATCCTCTTGGTCTATTGTATAAATTCTATGCTCTATACATTAACAAGTTTATTGAAAGCAGTGGGAAAACCATTATTCAAAATCAACAAAGAGTAGAGGGTTTAACGACTGAGACATGTGGCTTTCATGCACTGCTCTTTTTCATGTTCAGATGTCGTGGCTATACCTACAAGCAGTTTCTCAACATCTACGTTGACTTACCTCGATTGAACGACTTTCTAGTGGAGAATTACTTACAAGTGTATTTAATATTGATTTTAGTGCCCTAATAATAAAATGTTCTAAAGATGTATGTTAAATTGTCTATTAATAAAAAAAAATTTATATACCTGATAAAACGACTTTTCTACTCCTTACATTTCATCCATTACTAGGTATTTGTCGACAACAACTAGTGCAGGTAGATTATCTTAATTCACAGTGTACTGATACTGATGTACTGCAATTTCAGGGTCACATTTTCTACAGTAGAGAGTGACTTCACTCTTGTCATATCTCTTTGTATAGTCAATGATACTATTCTCATTCATTCTATAGAATTCAAATGTTTCAATTTGTGTATTTGAAGCAATTTCATAAACTGTGTCCTCAAGTGTCGAATCACATTCCGTCAAGGCCAAATAAAAATCAGTGGGCTTATAATCATAACACCCATTGTCTTCACAACAATGACGTATAAACCATTTTCTCTTCTTTTTCCAACATTTGAATCGCTGACCAGGTTACTCCTCCAATAACAATATAAAACAATGACGATACCAAACTCGTGGCAATAAACTAAAATCACTGTTAGGATTCTTTCCAATCATACCGGGATATGTACTCTCCCACTGCTTACATTTATCATAATGACAATTGGAGCATAGGTGGCCTCTAGGATGAGTCATACACCTCTTCAAGACAGGAATTACAACCTTTAATTTGTACAGCATATCCTCTATGCAATTTACATGGGTTGCATAATCTACACTTTTCATCATACTCCTCAATCCTTGTGCAATTCTCACATCATGACCAGCTGCCAAGTGAGTACATACATAGTGGACAGGTATGAAACATTTTTTCATGTGCTGACACTATCACTATCACAATGAAGCTGAGCTTGCAATAACAAAAAATTGTATGAGATAGAGAGAGAGGAGTAATTCATCGTTGAGCACCATCTTTCTCATGAAAAAAAGTCCTAAATTTCTAAACTAATGTTTAAAAGCATGTCCATAATATCGTTTTGCTGTGTCGAGATCAATATATCAACAAATATTGTAAATGAATTTGTGCCACGTTGTAGAAGCTTCATACAAGGCTCAAATAGCGGAAACTCAGTTTTCATTATATAGACAGACAGTTTCCAATAAACAACATTACAATGAATAGATATCTCTAGATAATCATCAACTATAACTAAACATTTGTCCATAAGAATTAGATTCCTCATGATTCGATCTTTCTCAAAAATTTCCATTTTTTTTTTGGAGTCCTAACTCTCTCACAACCAAATTCAGACTAACCCGAATTTCTTTTTTCTACTCTAAAAAATGTACGCTAGTCTACTATAGAAAGAAAAAAAATACCATTGATTTAGAAACAATTTTATTGAACATAGTTACAATAATAATATTCACTGATGCATTTTGTTATCATCAATATATTTCGATAGGACATCTAATGCTGACAGAAGTTTATTTATATGGAGAATATTCACTTTTCCAGCAAAACATAGCTGCTCCTCCTGCTTAAGTTTGCTTAATGATATCACGTATCTGGCATACATAATGTCCCATTCAAGACATAGTCTACAACCAGCAGTTATTTCCACAGCCACATTAGGTACTCGGGCATCACTGTTGTCAGCTCCATCATTGATCTCCAATAATGTAAATGCACCACTCACTTTTTCCTCTACTAATATCCATGCAAATAAATTATTCTCTTTGAATTCAGGTCTCTTCCTAATATTAGTTGTAAAGAAAACTATTCCTTTTATTCAAATCCCAATCACCAATCAAGTTATACTCGTTCCTCTTGGCAAAGGTGTAATGACCTGTAGAATAGGACTACCAGAAAAACCTGTTTGGTACGTGGGAGGCCACAAATTCAATATAAGCATTCTATTACTACTCTGTATACAAATTTGTCACTTAATTTAGTATTCCAAAAATTGAAAATGGTCATAAAGAAATCTTTTCTTTTGTCTAATATCGGATTTTAGAAAATTGATACTTTTAATAAAAAAGCCCCATGGACGAATTTTTTTCGAAGTACTATTAATTCAAGATGTTATAGCTTGGATATGGTATGTGATTTATTGGAATTTGTTCTATTTAATGCTCTTTTAAGATTTAATGGGAATTTATATAAACAAACTGTTGGCATTCCTATGGGTGGGAATGCGAGTCCATTCATAGCGGACCTGTTTTTAAGTCAATTAGAATACGAATTTATGATAAATAAAAATAGCCCAAGTAATATAAAATATAACCTTTCAAACAATAAAACATATCTGGACGATCTCTTATTAATAAATTGTGCAGAGTTTATTGAGACTTCGAAAAATATTTATCCACAAGAGTTAATTCTGGAGCCTTGCTGTGGGATAGGACACTCTGACCATTTCTTAGATTTAAATATTAATATTTCAGATAATAATAAATTAGTTTTTAAAATGTATAATAAAACGGATTATATTAATTTTGAAGTAATTAATTTTCCATTCCTTGAAAGTAATATACATTCAAATATTACTTATTCAGCTTATTATTCCCAATTATTTAGGTATGCAAAAAAAATGCAGTAATTACACAGATTTTAAAATTAGATGTAAAAAGCTGAGCGAAAAACTGATCTTAAGAGGTTTTTGTGCCAAAAAAATTAGTTGGCAATTCAAAAAATTTAGTTTTACGTATCATGAACTTTTAGGTAAATATACAAAAAATTATAAAGAAATACTGAATGATATTTTAATATAATTTCTCTTTCGCTTTTCTTTTTTGGAATTTTGAATTTGTAGACTGTTTTCAAACAAGCTTGAGGATCTTTAAATCTGTAATTGGTTCTGGATACCAATAAAAGACACATCTGGACCAGTCTTCATTTGTTCCAGAATGGTCTTAGCTCAGTGACCTCTGGGACTTTATTAAGGAAACAATGAAACACTTTTTGTATGTAATTTTTCATAGCTTTACTAGTATGCATGCATTTCACAAGTTTTACCTGACACAGGGATACCATATAGATCTTATGGTAGAGGCTCCACTGTGCCGGGTGAAGAAAGTAAAGCCTCGAAACCCGTTAAGGCACGTGGTATTTCTTCTGATGAGCCCTAATGAAAGGTTCTACTTGGAAATATTTCGCTAGATTTAAGGTGCTTTTGCTTGTAAATTTACAATGACTTACATTTATTGATGACGACTTGGCATGGATTTGGACATTTCTATTTGGTTGATGGTTCGGTTTTACTGTTTGGTCCTAGGTAGTTGGATTGATGAGTAAGGTCAAAACCTCGTTCATGTGCACATTTGTCTCAGTTGCTGGATTAGGACTAAAGTTTTTTTTTTTTTTTTGCCAAGTAATTAACAATTAAAAAAAATAAGATCTTACGAAATTAAAAAATGGAGCTCATGGATGAGGCTTCTGCATAGCTCATATACTTTCGACATATTCTTTTGAGTAGAGCCCCCGTATCAGTCTCCACAACTTCTCTTTTTTCCAGGGCCTGCTTTCCCTGTCATTGTTTTTTTGTGTAGATTAATTAGAAAAACTTTTTCCACAAAATAAGTTTTTCAAAGAAAAGTAAAGAACTCCATTAAACAAAAAACGAGCAAAAATAAAATCAAATAATCTACCAAGCGGGAAACTACCACAAACCAGTATCGATAAATAAATGAAACCCAAAACGAACAGAAATTACAATAAATAACCGAGTCAAACTGAAAACGAGCAGAAATTAACATAAGTTGGGCTCAAAACCCCTATGCCTTCCCAAGGCCAGAATATAATTTGCACTTGACTGAAAAATATATAAATGTTTTAACTTTTGTACCTTTAATAAATCAAATAATATTAAGATTTTGATTACTAAATATCAGTATATGTAATTAAACTGACAATGCACATTCATTTGTATTTTTTTCAGTAAAGTGCAAATTATGTTCTGGCCTAGGGAAGGCATATGGGTTTTGAGCCCAACTTATGTTAATTTCTGCTCGTTTTCAGTTAGAGTTATCAAACGTTGTCAGTTATCAATAAAAAGGAATCCGCAAAAATTTCAAACTTTTTTTGTGGGGAGTTCTAATCCCCAGTATTACCCCCCTCCTCCCTTCCGTTCCACGAGCTTCAGCTTTTGCTTTTTAATACGAAGGAAATTCTTATAGTGGAAGGAAAATAGAAATGAAAATGGGTTGTAATAACAGGTGGGCTTGTTTATTACATAAAACAAAATTACATAAAAACTTAAAAAAACAAAACGTATAAAATACTAACTTAACTTACTTAGTTTGACTGGGTTATAAGGTGGTGAAAATGACATTTAGCTTAACTTCTGTTGGTATTGAATGATCTTATTTCTACTTTAATCGTATAACAAATTACAATAAATGCTTTGAATGTCAACTGGGACAATCATGAAAACAATAAAATTTTAAAATAATTTTTATAATTAAGAATTTGTTTTCTGAGATGTATACTCTGCTATATTTTTAGGGACTCGAATAAAAAACAGAAAAGAAATGCAAATTTTGTGTTTGGTAATTTATTTTCCGAGGATTCGACAAATTTATAAGAATTTGAGGCTTCAATCAAACCTCTTGTTCAAACTGTTCTTGATGGGAACAATTGCTCAGTTTTCGCCTACGGGGCAACAGGTTAGTCCGTTCTTTATCAATTCTACTTCATTTCTGCAGTCTTGTCGTAAATCTACATATGGTGTTCTTTTAAGAACATTAAGTTTAAAAAAGTGAGGGCTTTTTGGTGGAAGTAAAAAGTGGATTAAAACTTTAAACGAACAAAGATTATTGTTTTCGTAGGCTTTGCAACATATATCTGTAAAATTAGCCCAAATAAACCGACACAGGATATTTCTTTTTATTTGTAAAATTTTGAAAAACTAACGTTTTACTGAAAAAACAAATTCCATTTCTGTTCGTTTTAGGTTTGAATTATCAGATAACTTTGTATCTTCACGGCTTGGACTTATTTTTTGTGGCTCTTCAGAAAACGTTTTCTTATTATCTTTAAATATTTCATTATTACTTTCAGTTTGGCTTGTCTATTTTAAAATGTTCAGATTTTTAGGTAGCCCACCCCCCACAAAAACACAAAATTTGACCCTTGACCCCTCATATTATCTTGAACTTTCAAATTTATCCCCCTAATCATTCTGGAAGTATTGTAAACATCCTATTTTTATAAGATACATACGCATAGGGTCTGACCCTGCCTCAAATCAAAATTGGGAATTGCCTGGAACACATCTTTGAAGTCTCAACTCGATCTCCCAAGCCTTTCTTCAGATATGGTGAATGCCCTACTTTGCTAACTTGGTAAATGCAGGGACTTGATTCGTAAGGGACTTCAAGTGTGTGAGTCAAAGGGGGGCCAGTTCGTACGCGGACCCTCCCCCCCTGACAATTTACCATCCCCCATCCCCGGAAAATTATCCCCACAGGTAAAATGGAGCAGCCAACGGGAAATTAAGACAAATAAAAAGAATGAAGAAAAGAAGATATTATGGAAATTCCACTTATTTTCCAAATTACATATAGCGAAGTAATTTTAATAGAAATATCATGAAAATCAGCCAAAAATAAAGGCAACCCAGTCGTTAAAATCCATTGCTTCCACCCCCCCCCCCCCCGAAAAAACAACATATTTTTGGTAGTGACGCCTCTGGTCGGTATCAGACCCAGTTCATGGGAAAGTAATTACTCGTATTTTTAGTCTCAGCATGTCTGTGCAGTTCCATCATAGGGAAGTTCTTCTATAATTGCCACTCAAGTTATTTTTCCAAACTTTGATCTTATCCTGCTATAATAACTCAACCAATCAAGACATTTGTGACTCGCAAGTAGTATTGATATACACAGTCCGGAACCTACAGGAAAACCTACAAGAATATTGTCAAAAGTGTAATAGATTTCAAAAATACATGAAAAAATACATTGAATTGCGCAAGGAAAACCCATGGTTGTGTCATTAAACTCACGCGTGAACATTTCGAAAAGTTGGCAAGGTTTTTGTTTTTGATAAGAATTGCATAATGAATGTATCGTTTGACGTGGGCATTTTTTATGAGCCAATCAGAGGTTGTTCAATATACGATAACTTGATTTGTGGTTGGGATTTGAATAAATGAAATGGTTTTCACTACGATTCATGTTAGTAATAGAATTAAATTCAGAGATAATAGTTTATTTGAGAGGATATGAGTGGGTAAAAAAGGAGTGGTGCATTTACATTATTAGAGATTAATGATGGAACCGACAGCAGCAGCAGCAACGATATTCGAGTACCCAATGTAGCTGTGGAAATAACCGCTGGCTGTAGACTATGCCTTGAATGGGATAGTATGTATGCTAGATACGTGATATCATTAAGCAAGTTTAAGCAGGAGGAGCAACTATGTTTTTCTGGAAATGTGAATATTCTTCGTATAAAAAAACTTCATTCAGCATTAGATGTTCTATCGAAAAATATTGACGAGAACAAAATGCATCAGTAAATATTATTATTATTGTAATTATGTTCAATAAAATTGTTTCTAAATCAAATGTATTTTTATTTCTATAGTAGACTAGCGTATATTTTCTAGAGTAGAAAAGCAAATTCTGGTTAGTCTGTAGTTGGTTGTGAGAGTGTTAGGACTCTAAAAAAATGGATAGATTTGAGAAAGAGCGAATCTTGGGGAATCTAGTGTTTATGGAAAAAAATTTAATTCTAGATGGCAATTTTCTAGAGCTGTCTATTCAAAGGAAGATATTTTCTCAGGGAATGCTTGTGGATATAATGAAAACTGATTCTACATCATTAGACTATTGTATGAAGCTTCTACGTCGTGGTCCAAATGCATTTACACAATTTACTGATATATTGATCACGACACGGCAAAATGATATTGTGGATATGCTTTTAAACATTAGTTTAGAAATTTAGGAGTTTTTTTTCATGAGAAAGATGGTGCTCAAAGATGATTTACTCCTCTCTCTCTCTCAGAAAATTTTTGTTGTTGCTAGCTCAATTTCATTGTGGCAGTGAGGGTCACAACACATAACAAAATGCATCTTTCATGCTCCAGAGGCATGTAGGCGCTAGGTAGCTGGTCATCATACGGTAATTATCCACTGGTTGACGTATAAGCTTAGAATTGTGGATTGTACACACAATGAGAATTGGAAAGGGTATATGTTCCGAAGACTACTGTCCGCGACAACCGCCAGAAAAGAATATGTGGCTCTCATCTTACAGGCCACCTATGCTCAAATTGTCATTATGAGAAATATAATCAATGAGAGAATATATATCCAGGTATGATTGGAAAGAATCCTAACCGTGATGTTAGTTTATTGCTACGAGATTGGTATCGTCGTAGTTTTAGAATGTTCTGGAAGGAGGAGCCGGGTCAACGACTCAACTGTTGGAACAGCAAAAGAATATGGTTTCTACGTCATCGTTGTGAAGACAATGGGTGTTATGATTCTAAACCCACTGTTTTTTATTTGGCTGTGACAGAATGTGATTCGCCACTTGAGGACACTGTTTATGAAATTGCTTCAAATAAACAAATTGAAACATTTGAATTCCATAGAATGAATGAGAATATTGTCATTGACTATAAAAAGAGATATTGCAAGACTGAAGTCACACTCTATTGTAGAAAATGTGACCCTGACATTGCAGTACATCAGGATCAGTACACTGTGAATTCAGATAATCTACCTGCACTAGTTGTTGTAGACAAATACCTATACCTAGTAGAAGATGAAATCTAAAGAGTAGAAAAGTCGTTTTATCATGTATATAAATTTTTATTAATAAACAATTTCACATACATTTTTAGAATATTTTATTCGTAGGGCACTAAAATCAATATTAAATACGCTTGTAAGTATTTTTTACACTAGAAAGTCGTTCAATCGAGGTAAGTCAACGTAGATGTTGAGAAACTGCTTGTAGGTGTAGCCACGACATCTGAACATGAAAAAGAGTAGTGCATGAAAGCCATATGTCTTAGTCGTTAAATCCTGTACTCTTCGTTGATTTTGAATAATGGTTTTCCCACTGCTTTCAATAAAGTTGCTGATGTATGGCGTATAGAATTTATACGATAGGCCAAGAGGATCAAAAAATTCAATATTCTTCGCTGTTTGAAAGATGCATAGCCAATGACCGGTCTTCAAAGTCGATGGACTGCTATTAACAATGATTAAGGTATTGTTAACACTTGGAATTTTTCAATGAAGTCCGAGAGTATACAATAGGAGTTGTACTTGGACATGTATCAATCCATACTAAATACATTGATTATATGGTATGTGTTCATAGTTCTTGGTTTAGTAGAACACTGCCGTCAAGCGTGATTTTATAATAGATTTCAAATTGAGTTCATGATCATAGAATGATATTCTCAGTAACCGCATTAATAAATTTCCAGTTAAAGCGTGCAGTACCCGTATGAAGGTTGTTCAAGCCTTGGATTATTAACAGGTCCAGCACTTTAACCCCATGATTTTTTGAAAGCTAACAGTTAATCATCCTATTTTAAAACAATTAAGTGTCATGATCTAGGGATTGCATGGTCAACTCGTACAGAGTTCTATAGGATTTTTTGTCAAAAGATAGAGTGTACAGTGGAATACCATTCACTTTGCAAACAAAGCTAGGTAGACCGGAAAATTTAAAATCATGGGGGGGATTCAGTCCAGGATCCAACAGCACTGCCACTCTTTACAAAGGCCAAAGCCAATTTTGATAGGATTTCTCCATTGATAAATGATGAATCGCTATAGCCACGAGATCCAGTGTCAATATGACATTGATTGGTGATCGTATGGCGGATAAGAGGTTTAATGTTGTTGCCATTGGCTCTTAGCTTTTCCACTGCCAGTGCAACAGAGCTCATAACCTGTTGTTTTCGGACGTGGAGAATTGCCGATGTGATAATGACATTTGCATCGGGTGTCGCAGGAAGTGTTTTTCTCAAAATGAAATTCGATGGGGCCAGCTCTAACTTCATGTCAATCTTAGCATTGGGGGGTAACCATTGGGATATATTGAATATCTCATGATTTAATTTTCCAACCAGATGATGCTCTTGGGTCACTGCAGTAGTCAACTCACCGTCAGTATCAACACCTGATCGATATTCATAGCCTAATGATTGTCCTCTCAACTCCTTGTATGCCTTTGGTGTCATCATCATAAATTGTATGTAGCTTGCATAGTTGGATAAATTATTGCTAGTGCTCACCAAAGTGCCATAAATAAATACATTAATTTGTTTGAATAGGTTGTGTAGAATACAGTTCTCATAGGAAAGACCATCAGCAGCATTTGGAGTTGTATTATCTGACTTTTTCTTCACCGCAACAGTTAAATCAATAAATGTTGATCACAAATCAATGAAATAGTCATCATTGGAAAATATTTCACAGTGTATATTGTATGAGTGGGGTTGTTGGGGGTAAAATTGTTCATAATAGGCATAATTGACCCTGACATAAAAATTTTCAGCATTGAATAGATTCAATGAGGAACTAATTGATGGGTATGATTCCTTGTGAGGGAGATAAGTCATCTTAAGAGAAGAAATCCTTCTTTGGATTTCTTCGCCCAATGCCCAATTCACTTCTTAGTGTTAACTGACAGAGTTCCAAATACGAAGTGTTTACAGGAACATACTGAAGATGCTTTATATTATAGTGATGAACAAGTTCATGAGATGTTTTTCGTTCAAGAACACGTAGGAGGGGGACATTTGAATTACCGACTCTCGATGTTTCCACAAAGGATGCATAGAGAAATATGCAAGAGTCCGAGGCAAAACCAGGTGGATAATCAGCAAAAATAACTTGATTCATCCCATAAACGGTTCCAGCATTTTCCCCATTGATACTGTTCTGTTTAAAGCCAAGAATATCTTTCAGATTATTATTGAGAGTGATTATTTGGGTTTCATCATGTGAGATAATGTAAATTCTATCAAGTGCCATTAAATAATTAAAATGTAGTTTACCACTTCTGCAAAATGAGATTTTTCTATCTATTGTAAGCAACGAATCTATCATATTATTCTATTTAATATATTTCAATTTTGCATGTGTATAGTCACTAAAGTTAAGTGCTTCAACCCATTCATAGTCGACATAGCTCAACCCATTCATAGCCCAATAGAATGGTATAACTTTTATATCATACACACGATCCTTTCTCAGGATGTCATAGGTATTTTTGAGAATACAGTCAACAAGAGCCACTTCATACGCACAATCAAATTTGATGGCGGGGGAGAGTTTTGTCCAAAAATCACTTGTCGCATTCAAGTTGTTATAGAGAGGATCGGAAATATTGGACAAAGCTGCCACATAGAAAGTATGGGGCATTATCAATATCGTTAACATTGATGCAAGAATCAAAATCAAAGTTGTATCATATACACTAAATAATTGACAGATTCTTAAACACATTATTACTACTCTGTAATATATCCTCAACGCTATAGGTTTAATTATTATTTTTAACTTTTTGTAGTTCTTTGTCATAAAAGCCGCCGAGAATCTCTTCATAATTTGGTATCACGCAAACGATAAGTTATAGGTTTAGTGTCTAGGATTTTTGCCACTTTAAAAAGTTCAGTGGACCACAAGTAATTCTCCTTTTCAAAAACATTAGTTGTTCTATTAATTCGAACAGTATCACCAACATTGAATTTATTTTTCTTCTTGACAACAGATTCATTGGAATATTGTTTAAGAAAGGTGTCAATTGTATCATGATCAGAATGATGAACTTCCGTTGGAGTAGAGTTCGACAATGATCGATGAGCTCGTTGATTATAAATCAACATGATTTTATCTAAATCATGAATAAAAGCCGGTGTATTTTTCAATGTGCAATATCTTGAAATTAAAAGTCGAATAGTTCTTATCAATCGTTCGGCCAATGGAGCCTTTATAGGACTATGACCATGATAGAGCAGTGTACTATATTTCTCTAGTACTTTTGCAACATGAGGATTGACAAATTCACTACCGCGATCCGTTTGCATTTTTTTATACGAATCCTGTTCGAGAATACTTTCAGTGGCCTGAGCAACTTCAACGCCTCTCTTTGATCGCAATGGAATTGTATATGCATAACGACTAAAAACACTGATTGCAAGTCGAATGTACTTGTGTGGTATATTGTGACGTCATTGAACCTCATCTAGAGTCAGAACTGCATGCATTATATACAATGGGTAAAAGGTTTTAGTTTTTCGATATTGATTGACACAAAGTCTATGATTCCTATGCAGGATGTAACTTGATTCATTTTGTAGATAGTCTTGTACACTTTTAGTCTGAACACCAGTGACTTTGGAAAGAGTGGTGGGGGAACTTAAACTCCCCGCCTCACCAATATTTTCATAAGCACCTTTCAGAACTTCAACCATTTTGAACGTAAACACGTTGTGTAACGTCCGCTACCCTGTTGTATACTGGATGGTGATGGTGACATGATACGTTTTCACTTTTTCCTCGCCACCATTGTCATGTTTTTTTTTCCACTAGGTGTGCTAATATTTTCCAAAATTTATTTAAAATCGTCTTCTTCTTCTTCTTCTTCTTCTTCATGTTTTAATGGTGTTGTTGTTGTTGTTGATGTTGATGCATGTTCATTTAATTTTTTTATAATTTTTATATTGCTAATAAGAATTTTGTTGAAGTTTAATGTATTTATAAAGTTGTATAGATGAGCGTCAAATGATAATAGTCCTTTACGATTTGTAACCATATCATAGATTAAATCAAGTAGACTATAGATCTTGCCCTGAATTATAATCCCTTTCCCATTGATCTCAACTTGAACATGATCTTGACCACTTTCCATGAGATAGGTTAGGAGTCGTTTACTTTGTTAACGATATGAGTGGGGCATTAGATTTCTAATTTTCAATACAATTGAATCCAATTACTACTTCTTTAATTGTGTTCCAGCAGCAGCAGCAGAATCCTGAGGAGATGATTCTTTTTTGTGATCAATAGCAGCAGCAGTGGCCTTCACACGATGGGCCTTAGATTTGTCCACTCGGCGAAGTGCATCTTGAAGTAAAAGCAGTTTTTTATCATCCTCAATATTCTCATTGTCAAGGAATTTACTCAGATTGTTCTCAAAGTGTTCCACGGGTGAGAGAGCGAGTTCTATTGGAGTCAATTTATAGGGTTTTGCCATTCTCTCTCTCTAGAGAAAACTGTTTACAAGTCAGGCAATTATTGGCAGTAAAAGTGTGAAAAAGCTACCACCCGCCTGAAGAAGTCTTTTCTTTTTAAAATTCTTTCCTTTCTTTTTAGAGGCCAATGTACGTACAATGGAACGATGTTGCTTTGCCTGTTGCTTAACTACTTCTGGCAGTTGAACATTACCATCGGTCAAATCAAAACAAAGTTCAGACATTAGATTAATGAAATCACTGTCAATATCATGTTTGAGTATGGCTTTTCCAAGCGAGGGTTTTGAAGTGCTTAGAACTGAAAACAGATGTCTATTTTCATGTAGTTTCTTCAGTGTCATGATAGCAACTAATAGGTCTTTTTAGTGTTCACGGGGAGATATACTGTAATTTCATTGTCAAAAATATCTGTGACTACACGCAGAACCTCGGGTGTATTTTGATTAAGATCCAATAGGATGTAGCCGTAGGGTTTATTAGTTGCCTGATTGTATGCTGAGAGCAGACGTTTTTGGGTGCTTGGATAAATTTGAGTATTGAGAGTTATTAGGGAGCTAGAATATCGAACAAATCTGTAGATGATATAGTAGGTGTAGTTCAATGTAAGTGTTCGCATACATTTGCTCTTATGAAAGAGATTGTGAAGAACCAGAGTAACGGAAATCTGTTCATGATGAGAGCTATTAGTGAACAATTGCAGCATTTCCTGGGACCATTGTTCAATAGATTCTGCCATATCGTCCATGATCAGCCAAGAGTTTGGTTCAACAAAGCTGAAAACATCAAGTCCCTGTATTAATTGTATCTGTAACAAACCCAAGGTGGCAGCAATTGCTTTTATTTCATCGCATGACTGCTGCCAAATAATCTGAGAATAGTAGATTTTTTCAGGCTTTATCACGAGTATTTAGTCACAATTTTTAATTATTTTAGTTAAGAGTGTTGTTTTGCCTTACATTGACGGTCCACACAGAAACGATCTGAATGGTGTTTTAAATTGATACATGTTCCCTTCAACAGTTCACCTAGACAACTAACTGTAGACTATGGCTGTCTAATGACTAAATAATTTCCCTATTACTACAACTACTACTACTACTACTACTACTACTACTACTACTACTACTACTCTCTTCAAGAATAATAATAAGAAGAAGAAGACGAATAAATAATCATATGTTTTAATCGTATACATAAGAAACTAACAATAGTTTTAAAAATATTACATTGAACATCAATGCACATTAAACATGATAAAATACACTTTTTAATTTATTTATGATAAAAATACAACATTGACATAGGCAGATAGAAAAAAAAACACTTAAATAAATACACTTTTTTTTCAATTTATTTATAATAAAAAATACAGCATTTACATAGGCACAGAGAAAAAAATAAAACGCTTAAATAAATACATTTGTTTTGTTTATTTATTTATAGAAAAATACAACATTTATTAGAATAAAGCACTTGAAATAATAATATCACTTTTATTTACAGCATTTTAAATTTTGGGATCCCCCTCCCCCCCCCCGAGGGCGGCCACTGTGGCGGCCGGGGGCCCGCTGCGGCGGGCCGGGAAGCCCCGGGCGCCAGGAAGCGGGGGGGGGGGGCCGTTGCGGCGGGCCCGGGCCGGGGCTGGCCTTAAATAGTGGAAATTGATCTGCCTTGCACACACACACACACATTGAAAATTGTTTATGATATAGAAAAAAATTAAAAAAAAACACCCAATTACCCAAAAAACCCTCCTACCCAATTTATACTTTTTTAAATGAATTTAAGTTAATTTTTCTAGACCGAGTTGTTTTCTGTACTCTATACATTCAACTCGGTCTGAAATTAAATAATGACCGTGTGGTAGTACCTTCACACCATCCTCAAGTACATAGACTTAGTCCGATATGGCAGACATGGCGTTTTTCTCAACTCTAACTGTGTAGTTTTTAACTTGTAAAGAGCGAATCGCCATGACTTTCGCCCTTGGCACTAAACTACGTTCCACACAGTTTCTATACACACTCATGTCGAAATTATTTTTTACAAAGTGTGTAGGTACCCCCTTGCAACCTTGTTTGATATCCTTGTTGTGCGTTTCCACACAGTGTACCTTCGGACCAGGAAACACATCACTGAATATCAGATCACTGCCTGTTTCAGATTTTAACATTAACAATTGATTTGGGGCCTGGCCTTTCACTAGCTCTGGGTGGAGGATTTCTTCCCAAATAGTGTAGTTTGTTTTTGAGCTAATATATTCACCATTTTCCTAATCATTGAATAGATTTTTAGTGTTGACTTTTAACAGGAATGAATCAGTGTCCCCGTAATACACTTGAACTTGTCCCTCAATCGGTCACTGTACCATGCCTACATTATAATAAAATGACAACATGAGTTTCTTGGATATTTCAGTTATTGCACTTCCGCCTGCAATATTTTTATTTAATACAATGTTTCTTTTATTACGGTGTAGGAGCACCGTATTAGAGTCTATGATTTCGAACGATGTGAAGCTTGGATCCGCACTGATTCGAGAACAATCTTTGGGATTGGTTACAATGTCACATCGACTTCTGTTTCGTACGCTCTCGCAAATTTTACCGACAGTTGAGTTCAAAATGAGTTTATAGACTCCTTTTTTAACTTTCGTTTTCGCTTGTGAACGCTTATTGACACAGGTGTCAATAAACGTTTTCATGAAAGGCTTTTGATCAAATTGGAGGGCTCTATGAATCTTTGTGACTTTGAAACCATTGGACACCATCCATTTCAATAGCACGTGATGAACAACGATATTCTGTTTCGGGTTGAGGTCGGCAATCAGTTTTTGTTTTGAAGGGACCCAGTGCATACTCCCGTCCTCTACTAAAGGTAAATTGTAGGGGCTCAGAGAGTCCCTACCCACTGGTCTATATTTGCACGGAAAAACAAAGTCTTTTACCGGGTCATGGATTTCCATGGGTATTTCATCGTCAATTTAAAAAAACCATCCCTGTGCCCCATTCTCATCAACACTGGCAATTTCGGATAAATTTGAAGCACAGGGATTTTCGAGCCATTTATAATTGCTACACGGCAAACAGTTGTGAGTTATTGTAGATTGGTTAACAGAATTCCTATCCAAAAAAACTGCTTCTGACTTCTCATCGGTGTGCTGTCCAATCGGATCAGTTTTCATGATACAATCCCCGTGAAAAACAAACCCACCCCTCATTGATCTATCTAAAAAAAGAATCTGATCCAACTTGGCTATAATAACTATTTATTATTTTCTGATTTTGAGTATAAATTCCATAACCAAAATATGAGTTGCAAAATAAAAATCAAAAAACAACCCAAAAAACCCAACGATTTTATCCGTATTTTTGCACACAATGTCCAGAAGAGTGAGTACGTCTTTAGCCAAGTATAGTTTACAATAATCCCACCCTTTTTTACATCTGCCCTTTGCCCAAACCCTCTTAGAAATTTCGTAGTCGCTAGTGGTGCACTCACTCTCAGTAAGAAATTGTAAAAAGCTTCAATGGGCGGTAGTGACACCTCATCTAGCCTCGAGCCAGAGTTGTAATAATCATATGGATATATACCCTTACACGTTAATAAATTATACATTTCATCATCGGGGACGCGCTGTTTGAGGAGGGGGAAGCTATCAAAATTGTCACCTTTCTGCACCTGAATCAATTGACTTAAAGATTTGGGGAAGAAGCTGAAAGAGTCTAAAAAACGGATTTTATTCAGGCACGTGTTACCCTTGTCAAGTGTTTTCCACACGAATTCTAGCAGCAGTAGCTTCTCCGATGATTTGGGTATGATATTATATGAAAAAGAACCATCTATCGATGCGTCATCTACAACTCCACCCTTGGCAATGCGGGCCAACGCTGGTAGAACCAATTTCAAGTCGTAATTAGAATTGTGTATAAAAACAGCTACGAAATATTGTTGTCTAACGTTTAAATTGCACGATTGGTGTGCAACCCCTCTAAAGTTACTCCCTCCCGATGTAATTTCCTGCCACAAATGGTCTTTTTCGATCATCTTCCTCCTCCCATCTATTTCCAACACCATCATCAAATTCCCCTTTGCGAACCCAACATATTTTACGATTTTTAATGGCCACTATGTCATCTGGTGATAGGAGCATAGGATAGTTTGTATAACGAAGGCACGAAATTGCACCGTTCACTGTTTTGATTAGACTGACCAATGCCGAGCGCATGCACTCTTCACCGTCACTCAACATCTCAACTACATCCAGTACTTGCATGATATTATTGGAATCTCATTGCGCGTGAGCGTAAGAGACCCCTATGGCTTCAGGTATTGTAACACTATTTAAATTTTACGAATCATTCACGTCTGCCAGTATCGCCTCGAAGTCTAAAGCGATTTTATTGCTCTGCTGATGCGTGTCTGCAGGAGCGTGGAAATTTTAAAACGTAAGATCGCTCTATCTCCGCTTACCGTTTCCACAGCCTGGTATGCATGACGTTTACAGTGTTTCATGTGATGCTTTAACTTTAAATCAGAGCGAAATCTTGAGAGACATGTTGGACAGTAATAACATACACCACGTCGCTGTTTACCCTCACATAGAGCCCTACTAATATCCATAATTGGATTGAAATGACCAATTGAATCGGAGTCTGTGGGTGGGGTGTATAGAAGCCACACCCAATGTTCTACTGATTCAATTGAAGGAGCTAGCACTGGAAATAATACACCCTTCTTATCAGAACGTTGACCCTCTTCAAATTCTGCTTCATAATCTAACACCGTGACACCAATCTTTAAATGTGCATTAGGCCGCTCAAAAATATCTATTCCTTTTAGTGTCACGGAAAATTGATCATTTAAACAATTAAAATCTACTTTGGGGAACTTTGAACCCTCCCTACCCTTAACTGCCATTTCATCCAACTTTCTTAGAGGCATCTATTCGAAGTGGTCTGTATGCTGCAACTAAAAATGCATACTTGAAACACTAGCCTCGTATCGAAACAGATTCATTGTGCCCCCTGACATCCCTCTAAATCTGAATGATATTTTTATTCAATTGCCCTCCCTCCCCCATGCCCACCTCTTACAGTACAATCCTTTTTAAAACTACATATATTAACATTTAAACTTTCAATAAATAAAACCACAGATCCAATGCCCCCCTCGTTATAGTTTTACCACGTACTTTGAATACTATTAACCCAAATTATAAAAACCACCCCATAGTTTGATAAATGCGGGCGAATTGCCAACATCTCTGCGTGCAAGTACTTCGAATACATCTCACCCTCATTTTCATTAAAAAAAATATTTTTAGTGCTATTGATGCTTTTAAACTGACCCCCACTCCCCACACCCCCATCTGTTGCTCAAGAATGGCTCGAATATTATAATTATATAAATGTTTAAAGGCCAAGCGATCTGCTATTATATCCCCCGACACTAGAGAGTTGAAGGGATCACCGAATTTGGCGCTGTAGACTTTTGTGTGGTGCAAGGCAGAGTTGGACAGAAAAAAATCTGGAAGAGGGGATACTGGTGTTGTTGTTGTATTACTACTACTAGTACTAGATATATCTTTATGCGGAATGGTGGTGGGTGACACAGAATTGTCAATTGCACCATCCCCAGTCTGTTCAATAACATTGGTTGGAGATGGCATGAGGGCCACTAAGCCTGATAGCACATATTCCTAGGTGTTTGGGGACAGTTGATCGAGCCAGCCTATATTGTCCTGTGTTGGAATTTCGTTATGAGGACCCGGTTCAGATGCACTAGTAACATCTCCTAAATGCTCACGCATAAAACTCTGCCCACTCCGGATCCTCAAGCATGTCAATATAACAGGTTAAGTCGTCTAGGCTAGCCATTTCCCCAAAACCATCATTAAGGAAACCTCTATGCCATTCCATATTCTCTAGAACTAATGTAGGTTCATCACTGAACTCAGTTGGTGGTGAAAGAATTGGTCCAGTAAATGCTGATGTCTCATCACTCAATGGTGGTGGTGCTATATCATTAATCTGTAGAAAAAAGATTTTATTTTTTATGTGAAATAAGCATTATTTCAAAAAGTTGAAAAATCATGTTCATTTTTTTTTCCATATCATCCATAAAACTCAATTGATCCTAGAATTATTTAAACTAAATAATTCTTGCTTAAAGCATTATTTACAGAACAAATGCATAATAAACTACAAATTGTGTTAGTAACATAGACACAAACACACAATAAAATAGTGAAAATCATTACATTGTTATTGAATTTACAATATCTCAATGAATCATCAAGTAGATGCGGCGCATGCACCGCACACACACACAGGCACACACACACGCACACACACACACACACACGCACACACACACACACATACACACACACACATAAAACAATCATTACACCGTTATTGAATTTGCAATGTTCATTATACTATCTCTGTGAATAATCTAGTAGATGTGGTGCATGCACCGCTCACACACACACACACACACACACACACACACACATACAACAATCATTACGACGTTATTGAATTATCGGGTATACAGAAAAATACGTGGCACATGTACCGCTCACACACACACTCCTTCAAATAGACTTGGGAAAAAGAATCATTAGCGAGAAATAATATTTGAAAACTCACATTTAAATTTGCATCTTGCATGTCGAGAGTTGTAGGGGTCTCATCAGTCTCGCATTGCATTGGTCGTGACGGGCCCGGCAATGCTGGATAGGGGGTCACCCCCCGATCTTGACTAGATGAGACTGATACATTATGAGAATCTATCCATTCTCTCTTGAATTTTCTGCCAGGTTGCATAAAGGTTTGTGCAAAGCCGACACTGGCTTGAGAGGCTCCTGGCTGGTCCAGCGAACTTGTATTGGAGCTAGCATATCTGACGATTGATGGTCTTGCAGCTTGCATCGATGTGATATAAACACATCTTGCGCTCTTTTCGGAAGGAGGGTAATTGCATGAATACACCTCAACATCCTTAAAAAAGAAGAAAAATTTAGTAACGAAATAATATGCCCTCTTTTACAGATAAATTGCCCTCTAAAGTTTATTCTGGTGTTTGTAGCACTCTATGGCCTAGCACTTTAGAAATATTTAAAAAGAAAAGCTTTTAAAGTAAAATTTTGGAAAATTTTGAGTTTGGAGGGAAGGGGGATTTCAAAAACATCTCCCCATAATATAATTTGACCTATAAAGTTAATTCTGATGTTTGTAGTGCTATAAATATTAGCACTTTAGAAATATTTAAAAAGAAAAGCTTTTAAAGTAAAATTTTTGAAAATTTGAGTTTGGAAGGAAGGGGTATTTCAAAAACATCTCCCCATAATATAATTTGACCTATAAAGTCAATTCTGATGTTTGTAGTGCTATAAATATTAGCTTTTTAGAAATATTTAAAAAGAAAAGCTTTTAAAGTAAAATTTGGAAAATTTTGAGTTTGGAGGGAAGGGGGATTTCAAAAACATTTCCCCATAAGATAATTTGACCTATAAAGTCAATTCTGATGTTTGTAGTGCTATAACTATTAGCACTCTAGAAATATTTAAAAAGAAAAGCTTTTAAAGTAAAATTTGGAAAATTTTGAGTTTGGAGGGAAGGTAGATTTCAAAAACATCCCCCCATAATATAATTTGACCTATAAATTCAATTCTTATGTTTTTAGTTCTATAAATATTATAAATTTATAAATATTTAAAAATAAAATCTTTTAAAGTAAAATTTTGGAAAATTTTGAGTTTGGAGGGAAGGGGGATTTCAAAAACATCTCACCATAATATAATTTGACTTATAAAGTCAATTATGATGTTTATAGTGCTATAAATATTAGCACTTTAGAAATATTTAAAAAGAAAAGCTTTTAAAGTAAAATTTGGAAAATTTTGAGTTTGGAGGGAAGGGAGATTTCAAAAAATCTCCCCATAATATAATTTGACCTATAAAGTCAATTCTGATGATTGTAGTGCTATAACTATTAGCACTTTAGAAATATTTAAAAAGAAACGCTTTTAAAGTAAAATTTGAAAAATTTTGAGTTTGGAGGGAAGGGGGATTTCAAAAACATCTCCCCATAATATAATTTGACCCATAAAGTCAATTCTGATGTTTGTAGTGCTATAACTATTAGCACTTTAGAAATATTTAAAAAGAAAAGTTTTTAAAGTAAAATTTGGAAAATTTCGAGTTTGGAGGGAAGGGAGATTTAAAAAAATCTACCCATAATATAATTTGATATATAAAGTCAATTCTGATTATTGTAGTGCTATAACTATTAGCACTTTAGAAATATTTAAAAAGAAAAGCTTTTAAAGTAAAATTTGGAAAATTTATAGTTTGGAGGGAAGGAAATTTCAAAAACATCCCCCATAATATAATTTGACATATAAAGTCAATTCTGATGTTTGTAGTGCTATAACTATTAGCACTTTAGAATGCCTGCTACTTTTTACAATTCAATATTTTTCTGCTCAAATATTCCTTCGCGTACATACACTCATCATACTGAACAGCCTTGGGGTCCTAGTATGCTACTTAGGCTGAAATATGCTTTAAACAATTATTAGCTTAATAAATACATCTTTCAAAATTTCACTTTGAACGATGAAGATCACAGAAACAGGTTTCAATTCATGACAATGAGCCAAGATATTACCTACTAAGCTTTGGAAAGTACTAAGAATTTTCTCCTAAAATAACATAACCCAAAATAACCGGTGAATAAATTGTAGGTCCTACCTATATCCCCACCTTAAGTTTAGATCTGAAGTCCCGCGGCTTTACTCACCTTTAATTTGACCCTAAAAAGAATCTATTTGTCAAGGAGACCCTTGCCGCTATCCTTCAACATATGGTATTAATAATTTCAGATAACACATGTAAGAGCCTGTTTGGAAATTGTCGCTCTTGTTAAGAGGATTAGACACAGATACTTTTAGACCGGAAACTCTATTTTTGATAATGTGAAAAGCCACATTTTGAACGAAATAACTAAAACTAAGGAATTATGGTCGTAACACAACAATTGAGGAGTGGGTTTTTGTTTTACATAATAGAAAATTGCGTGCTTTGCCGTTTCTATCGAATATACTCATTATATTTTAAAGTTTTGTATTGTTGCAGGGGAGGGGGGCTAAGTTCCCCTGAAATTTGAATTTACTTGTAAATGCTTTTTATCTGGAAATAAATTAAAAATTTAATAAGCTGTACTCACATTGACAATTGACGAATCCATTGTTCTCAAAGTTAATAATATGTAGTGTACTATAATCGATGTGTTAAAACATAATGAAAATTGAATTGTAGAGCATGAACATTTTATACAGTTTTTCAAGGACAAATAAAAAAACGGATGTTGAGTTACATAATTTCGTGCGTGCCCCCAAAACATGTTTGACTACTTCATATCATGCCAGTTTTTTTTTTAAGAATGTACACGTGAATTCATGACGTATATTCATTGTACAATTGACAACAAAAACAGAAAAAAACCTGTTTGCTTTAAATTATATTATTACGACCAAACTCTCAAAACATGCTTGACTACATTATACATTGCCAAGTTTAAAAAACCTCGACTATAGTGTGCCAACTTTTAAAATGTTCACGCGTGAGTTTAATGACACAACCATGGGCTTTTCTTGCCCAATTCAATGTATTTTTTCATGTATTTTTGAAATCTATTACACTTTTGACAATATTCTTGTAGGTTTTCCTGTAGGTTCCGGACTGTGTATTTCAATACTACTCTCGCATTCTTTTTTTTCAAAGGATTTTGAAGTCTGGGCTCAAAATTACTGAACAATTTTTGAACTACGCTTGGAACTAGCTAGTGAAAGAATTTTACTAACAATTTTAAGCAGCAGTTTGCTATTAACTTGTGAAAACATAATTGTGAATAAAACTTTCTCTAATCTGTTTGTTAGGACGGCGAAAAAAGACCTCTAGACGATTTTATTTGATTCTTGATTGCTCTTTTTTGCATAGAATGAACCACAGACCTTTTTTGAAATTAATCAGTTTTTGCACTATGTCAATAATAAAACGCATAGTAGCATTCAAACTTCAGTGTGGGGTTACTTCGATTGACCTTTGGTGCCTCGGATCACGATACTAACCTGCTCCGTATAGTCCATCGTGTTTTGTATTTATCTAGGGGTCACATTTGCGACGTTTATCTAACAGTAGAGGTTAATAAACTACTGTAATTAATATATAAATTTTCTAAATATGACGTCTCGTTTCGTCGTTGCCATGCCTAAAGGTCGCATCGTACATTTTTAATTTCTGAAATAATTTCCAAAAACTGTATGCCAAGCTCTTATAAAAGGGTGGATCAGCAGAGCAATGCACACTCTATCTTACTTTGATTCTCCAGATCAGCATTAAATTTTTGATCTTCCCTCTAAGAATAGCTTAACTATCGTTTTTTGTAACTAAATCAGAAATGTGAAAAATCTATGTTTGACCATTAGTTGCAACAGCGAAGACCTATAATGAGCTATTGTTGGAGCATGAAGTGTAGAGTGTTTCCACTTCGTGTTTAAAAAAAAACCTGATTGACTGGTTGAAAAATTTCTAGAAAGCCTTATTTTCAGTATCAAATACTGTGAGGGCCTCCTCCTTGTTTTTTTACTTCTTGTCATTTGTACCTAAATATATTCTTTTAACGTTTAAAACAATACTTTTTAATTACTGTTTGATAAGTTAGTAGTATCTATATAGGGAATATGAAAGATACATGAAAAGAAACATGGAATTGCACAAAAATATGCAGCATAGCTTCACGTGCGCATTGCAAAAAAGTTGGAAAACCTATAAAGTGGTCAAACATGTTTTGAGAGTATGGTCGAGATTGTAATAAGACAACTGGACTGGTTTTTGAGGCAACATCCATTTTTTAGAGCCAATCAGAAACAGTGGAGGTTATTCTATATACGTTAACTTGATTGGAGATTGGATTTGAATAAAAGGAGTGATTTTCATTGCAATTCATATTAGTAAGAGAAATGAATTCAGAGAGAATAGTTTATTTGAGAGGATATTAGTAGAGAAAATGAGTGGTGCATTTACACTATTGGAGATTGATGGTGGAGCTGGCAGCAGCAAAGATATACGAATACCAAATGTGGCTCTGGAAATAACCGGAGGCTGTATACTATGCCTTGAATGGGACGATATGTATGCTAGATACGTGGTATCGTTAAGCAAATTTAAGCTGGAGGAGCAATTATGTTTTGCTGCGAAACTGAATATTGTGCATATAAATAGACTTCAGGCAGCCTTAGATGTGCTAGTGAAATATAGTAAGAGAACAAAATGCATCAGTGAATATTATTGTTGTAATTAAGCTCAATAAAATTGTTTCTAAATCAAAGGTATTTTTCTTTCTATAGTAGAATAGCTTATATTTTTTAGAGTAGAAAAAATTATGGTTAGTCTGAAGTTGGTTGTGAGAGTGTTAGGACTCTAAAAATGGATAGATTTGAGAAAGAGTGAATCATGGGGAATCTAGTGCTTATGGAAAAACATTTGATTCTAGATGATGATTTTCTATAGCTGTCTGTTCAAAGGAAGATATTTTTTCAGGGAATGCTTGTCGATATAATGAAAACTGATTCTCCATCTTTAGACTATTGTATGAAGTTTCTACGTCGTGGTCCAAATGCATTTACACAATTTATGGATATATTGATCACTACACAGCAAAATGATATTGTGGATATGCTTTTAAACATCAGATTAGAAATCTAGGACTTTTTTCATGGACGGTGTTCAAGGATAATTTACTCCTCTCTCTCTCTCTCTCTCTATCCCAGACAATTTTTTGTTGTTGCTAGCTCAGTTTCATTGAGGCAGTGAGAGTGTCAACACACGAAAAAATGTCCCATACATGCCCACTATGTATGTACACACTGGGAAGCTGGTCATCATGTGAGAATTGCACAATGATTGATGAGTAAGATGAAAAGTGTAGATTATGCAACCCGTTTAAATTGCATAGAGGATATGCTGTACAAATTAAAGGTTATAATTCCTGTCTTGAAGAGGTGTGTAACTCTCATCCTAGAGGGCACCTATACTCCAATTGCCACTATGATAAGTGTAAGCAATGGGAGAATATCTATGCCATAATAACTGGAAAGGATACTAACCGTTATTATAGTTTAGTACTAAGAGAGTGAGCTCGCTGCTGTTCTAGATTGGTATGTGTAAAAAAACTATGTCACTGACTTAAATGTTGGAAAAGCTAGAGACATTCTCATTTTGGTCATCGTTGTGAAGACAAAGGGTGTTATGATTATAAACCCACTGTTTTTTATTTGGCTGTGACGGAATGGAATTCGACACTTGAGGACACTGTTTGTGAAATTGCTTCAAATATGAAAATTGAAACATGTGAATTCTATAGAATGAATGAAAATAGTATCATTGACTATACAAAGAGATATAAAAAGAGTGAAGTTACACTCTACTGTAGAAAAAGTGACCCTGAGATTGCAACACATCAGGATCAGTACACTGTGAATTCAGATAATCTACCTGCATTAGTTGTTATAGTTGTTATCGTAGTGTATGAAAGCCATATATCTTAGTCGTTAAATCCGGTACTCTTCGTTGATTTTGAATAATAGTTTTCCCACCGGTTTCAATAAAGTTTCTGATGTATGGAGTGTAGAATTTATGCGATAGGCCAAGAGGATAAAAAAATTCAATATTCTTTGCTGTTTGAAAGATGCTTAGCCAATGGCCGGTCTTCAAATTCGATGGACTGCTATTAACAATGATTAGGGTATTGTTAAGACTTGGAATGTTCTCGATGAAGTCCGATGGTATGCAATAGGACTTGTACTGGGACATGTATGGATCCATACTAAATACGTTGATTATTTGGTTTGTGTTCATGGTGCTAGGTCTAGTAGAACACTGCCGTCGGGTGTGATTTCCCAATAGGTTTCAAATTGACTCAGTGATATTAGCGTGATACTCTCAGTCAAAGAATGGGCAAATGTATACTCTAAGCTTACATTCCCTGTTCGTACTATGCTTATATCCTGAGTCCCCGACAAGTCCAAAACAATTACCCCATGATTTTTTGAAAACATTGAATCGATTATTCCATTTTCAAATAATTGAGAGTCATGATCTAGGGATTGCATGGTCAACTCGTAAAGAGTTCTATAGTATTTTTTTTGTCAAATGATAGAGTGTACAGTGGAATACCATTCACTTTGCACAGAAGGCTAGATAGACCAAAAAAATTAAAATCGTGGGGGGATTCAGTCCAGGATCCAACGGCACTGCCAATCTTCACAAAGGCCAAAGCCAATTTTGATAGGATATCTCCATTGATAAATGATGAATCGCTATAGCTACGAGAGCCGGTGCCAATGTGACGTTGATTGGTGATCGTATGGGGGACAAGAAGTTTAATGTTGTTGCCATTGGCTCTTAGCTTTACCACTGCCAATGCAACAGAGCTCATAACCTGTTGTTTTTGGACGTGGAGAATTGCTGATGTGATAATGACATTTGCATCTTGTGCTGCAGGAAGTGTTTTTCTCAAAATGAAATTCGATGGGGTCATCTGTAAACTTTATGTCAATCTAGACATTGGGGCATAGCCATTGGGATATATTGAAAATCTCATTATTTAATTTCCAACCAAATGAAACTCCTGGCTTACTGCTGCAGTCAAATCGCCGTCAGTATCAACACCTGAGTGATATTCATAGCCCAATGATTGTCCTCTCAACTCATTGTATGCCTATGGTGTCATCATCATAAATTGTATGTAGCTTGCATAGTTGGATAAATTACTGCTAGTGCTCACCAATGTTTCATTAATAAATACATTAATTTGTTTGAACAGATTGTGTAGAATACAGTTTTCGTAGGAGAGACCATCGGCAACAGTTGGAGTTGTATTATCTGACTTTTTCTTCACCGCAACATTTAAATCAATAAATGTTGATGCCAAATCAATGAAATAGTCTTCATTGGAAAATATTTGAAAGTGCATATTTTCCGAGAGGGGTTGTTGGGGGGTGGAATTATTCATAATAGCCGTACTTGACACTGACATCAACATTTTCAGCATTGAATAGATCAATGATTAACTGATAGAAAAATATGATTCCGTGTAGGGGAGATAAGTTATCTTAAGAGAAGAAATCCTTATTTGATCTAACAGTCTTTTTCTTTTTCTTCTTCTGCTTATTGGTCTTCCTTGTTTTATTCCTCAATGTCCTTGTTGATGTCTTTCGCTTCCTACCTGGGTGGAGACTGATGAGTGGATGACGCGAACGCATCATTTTCAATCCCTCCCCATTTTGCCGAGATTTTAATTGCTCACCAGTGGCTATTGCTGAAGATCTAATATTTTTCTCAACGATCCCTTCGAAATTCGTGCCCGACCCCCAGTCCTGTGGTGTTCAGCCAGCAAAATTTGATGCAGCAGGTACAAGATATTTTCTGGCAAGGGGTAGTGCAGAATTAAACAGCTACAAAACCATCTACCAAGACCATAGCCAGACATTGTAGTACGCTCCTTGTAGTAGTCCAATCCATTGCCTATTTGAAGTGGACTCAGAGCACAAACTTAGGACTCGATATTGGGACAGCCCAATGGAATTCTTCTATTGTTCATTTTAGGTAATTTTGTCACCGACAATTGATTGAAAATGACATGTAATCACTGCTAATCCTTTTTTTACTGCTAGAGGATCACCCAATTCAATGCTTAGTGTTAACCGAAAGAGTTCCAAATACAAAGTGTTTACAGGAACATACTGAAGATGCTTTATATTGTAGTGATGAACAAGTTCATGAGATGTTTTTGTTCAAGAACACGTAGAAGGGGGACATTTGAATTACCGACTCTTGATGTTTCCACAAAGGATGCATAGAGAAATATGCAAGAGTCCGAGGCTAAACCAGGTGGATAATCAGCAAAAATAACTTTATCCATCCCGTAAACGGTGCCAGCATTTTTCCCATTGATTATATTCTGTTTAAAGCCAAGAACGTATCTCAGATTATCATTGAGAATAATTATTTCGCTGTCAACAGGTGAGGTAATGTAAATCCTATCATGTTCAATTGAATAATTAAAATGGAATGAACCATTCCTACGATATTAGATTTTTCTATAGATTGTACGACACAAATCTGTCATATTATCGTATTTAATATATTTCAATTTAACATGTGGATATTCGCTAGATTTGAGTGCTTCAACCCATTCTTAGTCGACAAAGAGTGACCAATCGAATGGCAAAGCCTTTATACAATGAATATAATCCTTTCTCAGGATGCGCTATGCATTTTTGAGAATACAATCAACAACAAGCGTTTCAAACGCTCCGTTAAACTTAAAGGTGCGGGAGAGTTTCTTCCAAATACCATTTGTCTCATTCAAGTTCTTTCAGAGAGGATTGGAAACGTTGGACAAAAATGTTACATAGAAATCATTGGGCATTGTCACTTTCTTATACAGTAATCCAAGAATTAAAGTAAGAGTTTTACTCTAGCCACCGATAAAATAACTCTTTCTTAACCCCGCAAGCACCTGTCTTGAATATATTTTTAATCTTATAGATTTCACTATTATTGCTAAACTCTTGTAGTTCATAGTAATAAAAACCACCGAGAATCTCTTCATCTTTGGTATCGCGCAAACTATAAGTTATGGGTTTAGTGTCTAGGATTTTTGCCACTTTAAAAAGTTCTGTGGACCACAAGTAATTTCCTTTTCAAAAACATTAGTTGTTCTATTAATTCGAACAGTATCACCAACAATCTATTTGTTTTTCTTCTTAACAATCGTTTTATTGGAATATTTTTTAAGAAAGGTGTCAATTGTATCATGATCAGAATGATGAACTTTCGTTGGGGTTGAGTTGGACAAGGATCGATGAGGTTGTTGATCATAGATCAACATGATTTTATCTAAATCATGAATAAAAGCCGGTGTATTTTTCAATGTACAATATCTTGAAATTAAAAGTCGAATAGTTCTTATCAATCGTTCGGTCAATGCAGCCTTTATAGGACTATGACTATGATAGAGCAGTGTATTATATTTCGCTAGTACTTTTGCAACTTGGGGATTAACAAATTCACTACCGCAATCCGTTTGATTTTTTTTTTACGAACCTTGTTCGAGAATACTTTCTATTGCCTGAGCAGCTTAAACACCTCTCTTTGCCTCCCATAGAATTGCATATGCATAATGACTATAAACTGTGATTGCATGTAGAATGAACTTGCATGGTGTATTGTGACGTCGTTGAATCTCATCAAAAGTTAAAAGATATGCTTACATTATATGTAATGGGAAAAGGCTTTAGTTTTTCGATAATGATTAGCACGAAGTCTATGATTTCTATGCAGAGTGTAGCTTGATTCATTTTGTAGATAGTCTTGTACGCTTTTAGTGTGAAAACCAGTGACTTTGGAAAGAGTGGTGGAGGGGCATAAACTTCCCACATCACCAATATTTTCATAAATACCTTTGAGAACTTCAACCATTTTGAACGTAAACACGTTGTGTAACGTCCGCTACCCTTTTGTATACTAGTTGTGGTTGGTGATGGGGGTGATGGTGACATGATACGTTTTCGCTTTTGTCTAGCTATCAATGGCCTGCACCTCCTCGCCACCATTGTCAAGTTTCCACTAGTTGTGCTAGTATTTTCCAAGATTGATTAAAAATCTTCTTCATCTTCTTCCTCTTCATATTTTAATGGTGTTGTTGTTGTTGATGAAGGTCTTTTTAATTTTTTTTAGAATTTTTCTATTACTATTTAGGCTTTTGGGAAAGTTTAATGTATTTAGAAAGTTGTACTGATTAGCGTCATATGATAATAGTCCTTTATGATTTGTAACCATATCATAGATTAAATCAAGTAGATTATAGCTCTTACCCTGAATTATAATCCCTTTCACATTGCCATCAACATGAATATGATCTTGACCACTTTCCATGAGATAAGTTAGGAGTCGCGTACTTTTTTCACGATATTATTTGGGCCTTAGATCTACAAATTCCGATAAAATTTAATCCAATTACTCCTTATTTAATTTTTTATCAACTGCACAAAAATCCTGAGGAGATGATTCTTTTTTGTGATCAATGCGACTGGTCTTCGCACGATAGGGCTTATGTTTATCCACTTGGCGAAGAGCATCTTGAAGTAAAAGCAGTTTTTTATCATCCTCAATATTCTCGTTGTCAATGAATTTACTCAGATTGTTCTCAATGTGTTCCACGGGTGAGAGAGCGAGTTCTATTGGAGTCAATTTATAGGGTTTTGCCATTCTCTAGAGAAAACTGTTTACAAGTCCTGCAATTATTGGCAGTAAAAGTGTGAAGAAGCTACCGCCCGCCTGAAGAAATCGTTTCTTTTTAAAATTCTTTCCTTTCTTTTTAGACGCCAATGTACGTACAATAAAACGATGTTGCTTTGCATGTTGCTTAACTACTTCTGGCAGTTGAACATTACCCTCGGTCAAATTTAAACAAAGTTCAGATATTAGATTATTGAAATCATTGTCAATACCATGTTTGAGTATGACTTTCCTAAGCGAGGGTTTTGAAGTGCTTAGAACTGAAAATAAATGTCTATTTTCATGTAGTTTCTTCAGTGTCATGATAGCAACTAATAGCCTTTTTTAGTGATCACGGGGAGAGATACTGTAATTTCATTGTCAAAAATATTTGTTACTACACGCAAATCCTCGGGTGTATTTTGATTAAGATCCAATCGGATATAGCTGTGGGATTTATTAGTTTCCTGATTGTTTGCTGAGAGTAGAATTTTAGGGGCCCCGGGGTATATTTGCTTATAGAGGGTTATTAGCGAGCTAGAATCACGAACAACTCTGTAGATGATATAGTAGGTGCAGTTCAATGCCAGTTTTCGCATACATTCGCTGTGATGAAAGAGATTGTGTAAAACCAGAGTAATGGAAATCTGTTCTTGATGGGAGCAAACAGTGAACAGTTGTAGCATTTCCTGGGACCATTGTTTAATAGATTCGGCCAGATCGTCAATAATCAGCCAAGAGTTTGGTTCAATAATGCTGAAAACATCAAGTCCCTGTATGAATTGTATCTGAACCAATCCCATCGGTGCAATTGCTTTTATTTTATCGTATGACTTCTACCAAATATTGTAACAATAATAGATTTTTTTCGGATTTTCCACAAACATTTTATCGCAATTTTTAATTATTTTAGTTAAGAGTCTTGTTCTGCCTGACATTGACGGCCCACACAGAAACGATCTGAATGGTGTTTTAAATTGATACATGTTCCCTTCAACAGTTCACCTAGACAACTAACTGTAGACTATAGGTGTCTAATGACTAAATGATTTCCCTATTACTAGTCTGTTCAAGAATAATAATAATAATAAGAAGACGAATAAAGAATCATATTTTCTTTTATTATACACACATAAAAAAGTAACAACACTTAAGGAACACTAAATTGAAAAAAATAAATTAGACATGAAAAAATACACTTTTTTTAATTTATTTATAATAAAAAATACAATATTTACATAGGCACTAGAAAAAACACTAATAAATACACTTTTTATTTATTTATTTATAAAAACACAACATTTATTAGAATATGAACACTTAAAATAATATCACTTTTATTTACAGCATTTTAAATGGGTCCCCCCCCAGGGGGGTGGTCGCTGCGGCGGCCGGGAAGTGGGGCCCACTGCGGCGGGCCGGGACGCACCGCGGGAAGCGCCCGCGGGCCGGGGAAGCGGGGCCCGCTGTGGCGGGCCAGGGTGGGCATTAAATAGTGGAAATTGATCTGCCTTGCACACACACACACATTGAAAATTGTTTGTGATAAAGAAAAAAAAAAGAATTTAAAAATACCGATTCCCCAAAAAACCCTTCCACCCAATTAGTACTTTTTTTTAATGAATTTAAGTTAGTTTTTCTAGACCGAGTTGTTTTATGTAATCTATACAATCAAATCGGTCTGAAATTAAATAATATACGTGTGGTAGTAACTTCACACCATCCTCAAGTACATAGACCTTTTCCGATATGGCCAACATGACTTTTTTCTCGACTCTAACTGTGTAATTTTTTAACTGTAAGGAGTGAATCGCGATGACTTTCGCTCTTGGGACTAAACTACGTTCCATAAAGTTTCTATACACCTTCATATCAAAATTATTTTTACAGAGTGTGTAAGTACCCCCTTGTACACTTGTTTGATATCCTTATTGTGCGTTTCCACACAGTATACCTTCGGTCCAGGAAACACACCACTGGATATCAGATCGCTACCCGTTACAGATTTTAACATTAACAATTGATTTGGGGCCTGGCGTTTCACTAGCTGTGGGTAGAGGGATTCATCCCAATTAGTGTAGTCTATTCGTGAGCTAATGTACTCACCATTTTCCTAATCATTCAATAGATTTTCAGTTTTGACTTTTAACAGGAGTGAATCAGTGTCCCCGTAATACACTTGAACTTGTCCCTCAATCGGCCACTGTACCTTGCATACATTATAATAAAATGACAACATGAGTTTCTTAGATATTTCAGTTTTTGCACTTCCGCCTGCAATATTTTTATTTAAAACAATGTTTTTTTTTTGCGGTGTAGGAGCACCATATCAGAGTCTATGATTGTGAACGATGTGAAGTTAGGATCCGCAATGATTCGAGCACAATCTTTGGGATTGGTAAAATGTCACATCGACTTCTGTTTCGAACGGTTTCGCAAATTTTACCAAAAGCTGAGTTCAAAATGAGTTTATAGACTTCTTTTTCAACTTTCGTTCTCGCTTGTGAACGCTTACTGACAAAGGTGTCAATAAACGTTTTCATGTAAGGCTTTTGATCAAATTGGAGGGCTCTATGAATCTTTGTGACTTTTAAACCATTGGACACCATCCATTTAAATAGCACGTGATGAACAACGATATTCTGTTTCGGGTTGAGGTCGGCAATTAGTTTTTGTTTTGAAGGTACCCAGTGCATACTCCCATCCTCTACTAAAGATAAATTGTAGGGGCTCAGAGAGTCCCTACCCACTGGTCTATTTATGCACGGAAAAACAAAGTCTTTTACCGAGTCATGGATTTACATGGGTATTTCACTGTCAATTTCAAAAAACCATCTCTGTGCCCCATTCTCCTCAACACTGGCAATGTCGGGGAAATTCGAAGCACACGGATTGTCAAGCCATTTATAATTGCCCCACGGCAAACAGTAGTGAGACATTGCCAATGGGTAAAAACAATTCATAGACATTCCTGTCGGATCAGTTTTCTTGATACTGTCCCCGTGAAAAACATACCCACCCCTCATTGATCTCTCTAAAAACATATGCTGATCCACACCGGCGATCAGACCTATTTGGTTTTTGCTGATTTTAAATATCAAGTCCATTACCAGATGAGGAGTAGAAAAATAATAACCTAAATCCAAACCGAATTCCCCATAAATTTTATCCGTATTTTTGCACACAATGTACAGAAGAGTGAGTACGTCACTGGCCAAGTATAGTTTACAATAATCCCACCCATTTTTACATCCTCCCTTTGCCCAAACCCTCTTAGCAAATTCGTAGTCGCTAGTGTGCACTCACTCTAAGTAAGAGAATTGTAAAAAGCTTCAATGGGCGGTAATGACACCTCATCTAGCCTCGAGCCAGATTTGTAATAATCATATGAATATATACCCTTACACGTTAGTAAATCATACATTTCATCATCGGGGAAGCGCTGTTTGAGGAGGGGAAAGCTATCAAAATTGTCACTTTTCTGTACCTGAACCAATTGACTTAAAGATTTGGAGAAGAAGCTGAAAGAGTCTGAAAAACGGATTTTATTCAGGCACGTGTTACCGTTGTCAAGTGTTTTCCACATGAATTCTAGCAGCAGTAGCTTCTCCGATGATTTGGGTATGATATTATATGAAAAAAAACCACCTATCCATGCATCCTCTACAACTTCATCTTTGGCAACGCGGGTCAACGCTGGTAGAGAAAACTCTAAGTCGGAATTGGAATTGTGTATAAAAACAAGTACGAAATATTGCTGTCTAACCTTTAAATCGCACGACTGATGTGCTACCCCCTAAATTTACTCCCCCCGATGTAATTTCCTGCCACAAATGATCATGGTCGATCACCTTCCTCCTCCCCTATTCCCAACACATTCATCAAATTCTCCCTTACAAACCCAACACATTTTACGACTTATAATGGACAGTCTGTCATCTGGTGATAGGAGCATAAGATAGTTTGTGTAACGAAGGCGCAAAATTACACCGTTCGCTGTTTTGATTAGACTGACCAATACCGAGCGCATGTAGTCTTTACCGTCACCCAACATCTAAACTACATCCAGCACTTGCATGGTATTATTGGAATCTCGTTGCGCGTGAGCGTAAGAGACTCCTATGACTTCATGTATTTTAACATGCTTTGGATTTGACTAATCGTACACGTCTGTCAGGTTCGCTTCGCAGTCTAAAGCGATCTTATTGCTCTGCACGAGCGTGTTTTGGAAATTTTTAAAACGTAAGATCGCTCTATTTCCGCTTACCGTCTCCACAGCCTGGTATGCATGACGTTTGCAGGGTTTCGTGTGATGTTTGAACTTCAAATTGGAGAAAAATTTGGAGAGAAATGATGTACAGTAATAGCACTCACCCCCATTTCGCTTCTTACCCTCATATAAAACCGAAATCATAACGGTAAATGGATGGAAACGACCAATTGAGTCAGGCTCTTTGGGTGGCGTGTATAGAAGCCACACCCAATGTTCCACTGATTAAATTGAAGGAGCCCTCACTGGAAATAATACGCCCTTCTTATCGGAACAGTGACCCTCCTCAAATTCTGTTTCATTCTGTAACACCGTGACACCAATCTTTATATGTGCATTAGCCCGCTCGAAAATATCTATTCCTTTTAGTGTCACGGGAAATTGACCATTTAAACAATTAAAATCTACTATTGGGAACTTTGAACCCTCCCTGCCATTAACTGCCATTTTATCCAACTTTCTCTTAGATACATCTATTTGAAGTGGTCTGTAGGTGGCAATTAAAAATGTATACTTGAAACACTCTAGCCTTGTATCGAAACAGATTCGTTTTACACCTTTACATCCCTCTTAAATATGAATTATATTTTAAAACTATAGCCCTCTCTTCCACCCCACCGCGTAAAATAAAAACCGTTTTAAATATACAAATATTAAAGTTTAAACTTTAAATAAACCAATGTTCCACTGATTAAATTTAAGGAGCCCTCACTGGAAATAATACGCCCTTCTTATCAGAACAGTGACCCTCCTCAAATTTTGTTTCAAACTATAACACCGTGACACCAATCTTTAAATGTGCATTAGCCCGCTCGAAAATATCTATTCCTTTTAGTGTCATGGGAAATTGACCATTTAAACAATTAAAATCTACTATTGGGAACTTTGAACCCTCCCTGCCATTAACTGCCATTTTATCCAACTTTTTCTTAGATGCATCTATTTGAAGTGGTCTGTAGGTGGCAATTAAAAATGCATACTTGAAACACTCTAGCCTTGTATCGAAACAGATTCGTTGTACCCCCTGACATCCCTCCTAAATCTGAATGATATTTTCAAACTATAGCCCGCCCCCCAACCCCACCTCTTCAAATAAAATCCATTTTAAATATACAAATATTAAAGTTTAAAATTTCAATAAATAAAACCATCGACCCACTACCCCCCTCGTTATAAAGTCCCCACTTAGTTTTAATGCTATTAACCCAATTTAGAAAAACCTCCTCATAATTTGATAAGTGGGCAAATTGCCAACATCTCAATCTGCAAGTATTTCAAATACAGCTCGCCCGCATTTTCATTTAAAAAAATATTTTTAGTGTTATTGATGCTTTTAAACTGACCCCCGACCCCCCACATCCCCATCTGTTGTTCAAGAATGGCTCGAATCTTATTAGTATATAAATGTGTAATTGCCTGGGATCTGTTATTATATCCCCCGACACTAGAGAGTTAAAGAGGATACCAAATTTGGCGCTGTAGACCTTTTCTTGGTGCAAGGCAGAGTTGTAAAGAAAAAAATCTGGAAGAGGGGATACTTGTGTTGTTGCTGTATCGTTACTACAACTACTACTGGCTTTATCATTAAGTGGAATGGTAGGGGGTGACATAGAATTGTCAATAACACCACCCCCCGTCTGTTCAATTTCAATGGATGGAGATGGCAGGAAGTCCTCTAAGTCAGTTAGTATGTATTCCAAGGTTTTTGGAGATAGCTAATCTAGCCAGCCTGTATTGTCCTGTGACGGAATTTCTTTATGAGGACCCGGCTCAGATGCACTACTAACATCGTCTAAATGTTCTCACATAAATCTATATGTCCATTCCGGATCCTCCACCATGTCAATGTCACAAGTTAAATCGTCTAGGCTGGCCATGTCCCCAAAACAATCATTTAGAAAACCCCTATGCCATTCCATATTGTCTAGAACTAATGTAGGTTCATCTCTAAACTCCATTTGTGGCGCTAGAATTGGTTTAGGTCCACTAAATGTTGATGTTTCATGACCCAATGAAGATGGTGCTGCTATTTCATTATTTTATAGAAAAAAGGTTGATTTTCTATGTGAAATAACCATTATTTTATAAAGTTAAAATAAAATATTAATTTTTCCACCCCACCCACAAAACTCAATTCCTCCTAGCTTTATTTTAACTATATACTTGCCCCCCCCCTCCCCCAGAAAATTCAGAAAGGCGCCATACCCTATTTGTGCTGTAGCATTTCTGGTTATGTGTTCACAAATATATTGAATAAGTGCCATTTTTCACCCCAGCCACAAAAATCAATTCCTAATAGCATTTTTATAACAAACTTTTTGCCTCCATCCGCACCCCAGAAAGTTAAGAAAGACGCAAAACCCATAGATATGCTGAAGCATTTTTAGTCGTATGTTTACCAGGATATTGAATAAGTACCATTTTTGACCCCACCCACAAAACTCAATTCGTCCTAGCATTATTTAAGTAAATACATGCCTCCATCCCCTCCCCAGAAAGTTCAGAAAAACGCAAAACCCATATTTATGCTGAAGCATTTTTAGTCGTATGTCTACCAGGATATTGAATAAGTACCTTTTCACCCCACCCACAAAACTCAATTCCTCCTAGCATTATTTAAGTAAATACTTGCCTCCATCCCCCTCCCCAGAAAGTTCAGAAAAACGCAATACCCTATTTATACTGAAGCATTTCTAGTCGTATGTTTACCAGGATATTGAATAAGTACAATTTTTTTCAGCCCACGCACAAAACTCAAGTCCTCCTAGCATTATTTAAGTAAATACTTACCTCCCTACCCCCCCCCCAGAAAGTTCAGAAAGACGCAATACCCATATTTATGCTGAAGCATTTCTAGTCTTATGTCTACCAGGATATTGAATAAGTGCCATTTTTTCACACCACCCATAAAACTCAATTCCTACTAGCATTATTGAAGTAAATACTTGCCTCCGACCCCCTCCCCAGAAAGTTCAGAAAGACGCAATACCCATATTTACGCTTAAGAATTTTTAGTCGTATGTTTACAAGAATATTTAATCAATACCATTTTTTACCACAACAACGCATCAAAAGTTCTCCGAAAATTTTTTAAACTAAATTCTTGTCTCCACCGCACCCTCCTCCCCAGAAAGTTCAGAAAGATGCAATACCCGATTTATGCTGAAGCATTTCTAGTCAGATGTTTACCAGGATATTGAATAAGTACCATTTTTACACCCCCCTCAGAACCTAATCCTCAGAACTCCCTTAGGATTAATATTATAGCAAAAATAACATTTCAATATCTCTGACACATACACACACTTTTACGGTGTTGAAAAATCACGAAAAGAAAAAAAATTGGAAAGAAATAGGCTGATATTTCTAAAACCATGTAGACAGTAAAGGTAAAAATGCTCACATTTCCAAATTCAGACTGCCCTTGTGTGCAGGAAGGTCCTGACAAAGCATGATGGGGGATAAATGAGGCGGTGTCGCCCGTTTCTTGCATAGATGTGGCGGTGACCTCACTGGCTTGTACAGATGAGCCATCGGAGTTCACCATCCTGTAGCAGCCGCCCATTCTCTTTTCGGTTTTTGACCAGACTGTATTCGTGTGGCCCTGGATGACTCAGCTATCTCCAGTTGTTGCATTGGAGTATCGCCATTAGCCTTAGCTCTCTTTTTAGGGGGGAGAGTAATTGTAGGAATCTTCCTCCTCCTTAAAAAAGAAGAAAAATTTAATATGGAAATAATAACCCCACTTTTTTAGATAAATTGCCCTCTAAAGTTGATTCTGATGTTTGTAGTGCTCTATCTATTAGTGCTTTAGAAATATTTAAAAAAGCTTCTAAAGTATAATTTTGGAAAATTTGAGTTTGGGGTGAAGGGGGGTTTCAAAAACATCTCCCCATAAGATAAATTGTACTCTAAAGCTGATTCTGATGTTTGTAACACTCTATGTCTTAGTGCTTTAGAAATATTTAAAAAAAGCTTCTAAAGTATAATTTTGGAAAATTTGAGTTTGGGGAGAAGGGGGATTTCAACAACATCTCCCCATAATAAAAATAATCCTCCAAAGCTGATTCTGATGTTTGTAACGCTCTATGTTTTAGCTCTTTAGAAATATTTAAAAAAGCTTCTAAAGTATAATTTCGGAAAAGTTGAGCTTGGGGGGAAGGGGGATTTCAAAAACATCTCCCCATAATATAAATTATCCTCTAAAGTCGATTCTAATATTTGTAGCAGTCTATGTCCTTTTTATACAAAACTTAAATTTCTTCCCAAGAAAATATTTGAATACGATTTGGCTGTATATATATTCTAAGTTTAGTGTACCATTCTTTTAATTAACGATTTTAATAACAACTTTATCTCTATTTTCAAAGTGTCATGAATTAGACAAACACATGTGTTATTGATCTATGTGATAACACGAGCGTGCGAAGTGTGGTTCCAAAACCGACCTTTTTTTGTAACACAAATGGTTCTATTTAAGCAGATAAAGAAAGCGCATTTTAATATAATGAATGGGGAAACTGACATTTTTGAAGGAAAAGAACTAAATCTAATGAATTAAACTCGTAAACAGAGGAGGGGAGGGCGGTTAGATTTACATAATAGAAAAAAGTAGGCCTATGTATTTCACGTTTTCTAGCGACTATAATCTTCATATTGTAGGGTTTGTATTGTGAGGGGGGGGGGGGCATGCCCCCCAAAAATTTGAATTTACTAGTGGAGTGGTAAAATGATTTAATTTGGAAATAAATTAAGAAAATTTTAGTAAACTGTACTCACATTATAAAATGATGTATCCATAACTTCAATGTCAATAATATTTAGTCTATTATCCATGATATGTTAAATCATTATGAAAATTTAATCGTAAGGTATGAACATTTTATACAAAATCTCAAGGACGAATAAAAAATCACTCCTTTTATTTGTAACCAATCACGAATCAACTTACCGTATATTGAGCAACCTCCGATGTCTCTGATTGGACCCCTAAATAACGGATCTTGCTTCAAAAACCACTCTGGTTGAGTTATATAATTTCGACTATACTCTCAAAACATGTTGGACCACTTTATAGGATGCCAGCTTTTTTAAAATGTGCAAGTGAAGCTGCGCTGCACATTCTTGTACAGTTGATATAAATAACAAAAACCTAGTCTAGTTGTCTTATACAACCATGACCATACTCTCAAGACATGTTGGACCACTTTATAGTATGCCAGATTTTTTTAAATGTACACGTGAAGGTACGCTGCATATTCTTGTGAAATTCCTTGTGCAATTGATATCAATAACAAAAAAACAGTATGATTTTCTTATACAACCTTGACTATTGTTTCAAAACATGCTTGGGCACTTTATAGGTTTGCCAACTTTTTTGCAATGTGCACGTGAAGCTATGCTGCATATTCTTGTGCAATTCCATGTATCTTTTCATGTATCTTTCATATTCCCTATATAGATACTACTTAAGTTCGGGCCATATTGACTGATTCATGTACCAGATTCTGGAATCTGAATCATATGAATGTAAGTTATCTGTTGACAGATCTATCTAGTTATGACTAAAAATATGAGCTTTGAGAATAAAAGTTCCTTGAGATGTACTTTGAGTAAGACAAAAAGAGTAAATAAAACAATACTTGGACGTTGTTCACATTCGTATATCCAATATGTCCCAGAGATTTTTTTTTTAGTCAATGATAAATGCTTTTCATTGAGCTAAATTCCCTTTCAATACAGTTGACACTGAATTATATTGAGTGATCTCGGATTAAAATCCCCGAATGTTTTGTCTTTTTTTAAATGTCATTTCTGTTTTACTTTTTGCACTGGTTTTAGTACGAGTTATGGTATTTGTTTGTGCTAACCTTAGATTTAATAGGGCCTTAGATATTAATTATAACCTTAGATAAATAGTGCACAATTATTTAAAATGAATTGTATTTGTTTTTAGGAGCTGGGAAAACATACACAATGCTGGGAACAGAGACATGTCCTGGTATTGTCTACCTTACCGTGACTAACCTATGGGAAAAAATGGAGGCTTTGAAAGAAGTACGAAATTTGGAAATTTCTGTTTCATATTTAGAAATTTATAACGAATTAGTTAAGGATCTCTTAGTACCAGGAGAACCATTGATTCTCCGTGAAGATTCAACCGCTGAAGTAATCATACAAGGGTTGAGTTTAATGAAGCCTCACAGCAGTGAAGAATTGCTTGAACTACTTCGCAGTGGCAACGAGAGAAGGACCCAGCATCCTACAGATGTGAACAAAGAATCCTCGAGATCACATGCAGTCTTTCAGGTTAGTAGAATTTACTTATATTAAATTGGATTTTATCCTCTCCCTCCAACGATTACAAAAGAAACACAGTCAGTGTTTGACTTTGGCGGAAGAGGAAGACTCATGGGTTTAAAATACATAAATAATAAAACAGGGATATACCGGATAGCCAAATTCCCTTGAATTCTTTTTCAGGAAAGTTGAAATTGCATCAATTAAACGTAAAAGCATCCTCCTTCAAATATTGTCGGGTTAATGCACTCTTATATGTCCCATATATGGGTCAAAGGGTTGAGCTAACTGGATGAAGGTCATCACAGACGTGTTTAACCGGTTTATTTTGAACTGTGAGCTAACAGGTTTGATGAGCGTTTTACAAGTATGGATTCCCCGTCCACACGTGTTTAACCTACATATTCTGAATTATGAGATAACAGGATTCAGTAATATTGACTATACAAGCATTGATTTCCCGTACATACCTGTTTAACCGGCTTTATTTTGCATCGGGAGACAATAGGTTTCCTGAATATTCTATACAAGCAGGGATTCCCCGTCCACATATATTTTAGCTGGTTATTACTCGTTTACTCCTCCCCTGTCAAACAGTTCGTGGTAATGAACTGTAAGTAAGGATCGACCCGGCTCAATGGTAACCAAAACTCTAAAAAACGGAATTTTGATACCAATAGATACATCAGAATAATTAGATTTTAATGCTGATTTCAAATATATAAGCTTCATCAAGTTTAATCTTCCGCATCAAATGTTACGCACCTGAGAAAATTTGGCTGATTTTAGAAAAAGGGGAAAGACCCATTAAAACTTATAGAACCTTAATGAAAATCACACCATCATATTCAGCGTATCAGAGGACTCTACTGTAGAGGTTTCAAGCATCTCTCTACAAAAATGTGGAATTTTGCGATAACTATGTATTTTAGGATGACTTAATACTCCAAAGTCCCCAGGGGGTGGGCTGAAAGTTATGAACTTTACCCAGTGTTAACATATAGTATTGTTTATTGGTAAGTATATTGACGTTTTCAGTTTTTTTGGTAGGTGGGGGTGGGGTTCGGGGGTTATATGGATCTTTCATAAGAGCTATTTATTCTAATTAACGGCCTTTGTGATTAAGAGGTCATTTTTAAAGAATTGGAACAAAATTCGAAATTTAGCTTAAAATGCAAGGTATTGAATAGGGGGCGAACTCCCTAATATACGTATTAAAAATCTAAGAATATAGAAGTTCGTTACGTAAGTTAATTCGTAAGTTACATATATTTATTACTAATAAAAACATTCGTAAATAAAATTAAACAAGTTTCGAGAAAGCCATTTAACCAAATAAAAGTAAAATTAATATGCAAATTTTCTTTTAATTATTCATGTACGGTGAGCCATAATCAATACCTGCATTAATTCAAAACGTTCAAAAATTAAATAAAAAAAAAGTTTTTTTTTAACTGAAAGTAAGGAACGAAGTTAAAACGAACAAATTTTATTCCGTATATGAAAGGGGCTGTCCCCTACTCAACGCCTCACGCTTTACGCTAAAGTTTGACTTTCTCACAACCCTATTTTTTTAAACAATAAAAAACTCTAGCATAAAGAGCGAGACGTTGAGGAGGGGACAGCCCCTTTCATATACGGAATAATTTCTGTTCGTTTTAAGTTTTAACGTCGTTCCTTACTTTCAGTTAAAAAAACCTGTTTTTTTTTATTTAATTTCTCTCTAAGCAGCCAATAGGTGACTGTATCAAGGGGATGTGAAACGATAAAGACTTGCCCTATCTCGTCCATTAGAAATGTTTGTAGTTTATGTGGTCAAACTATTTAGAATTATGTTGGCGGCCTTGATATAACTTGTAGAAATTAGATAATAGATTTAAATAAACGAGAGAAAACTAAAGGCCAACATCAAATTTCCCAGTTATCTTAGAAAAAACATTTAATTTCTTTCAATTTATGCCTGATATAGACATCTTCAGTTTTGACGAGACTTATATCATCAGGAAGTATGAATTCTGTTTTTGCTATTAATCGGTTCAGAATTGTCTAATTTAAGTACAGGGAAAGGTCAGTCCCTAAAAATATTCTAGTCTACCTGCTCGAAAAAATATTAAAATCTGTTCAAAGGAATTATCATTTGACTGATCTTGCCGCTTTGGGAGTTTCTACGCTGTCACCCGCCTTGATTGGCATACTAGCCGAGAAAAGATAACTATATTTCAGTGCCTTATAGAAGCAATTAGGTCAAAGTTATGTCATAGTTAGGCATTGTATATATGTTTTCTTTTACAGTTTTTATTTTTTACTTAGTATTAAGTAAACTTCGGCAAGTGAAAGACAAGTTACTGTGATATTCTGCACTTTGTATAGCCCTATTAAATTTTCAATTAGGACCCACGAGTATAAATTGGATTCGATTTATGGAACTCGAATGGATACTATTGTTGGATTGTTACAATCATTTGTATCTGTTGAATCACTAAGTTGTTACTTGGTTAAATTCTAAGATAGTTGAAGTGCTAAATATGGGCAGAAAAAGGAACAGGAGAGGGCTTAACTTGAAAAGTGGTCAAGTCCACCGTGATCGTCTGAAGGAGAAATATATTTCTCAGGGAGGATCAGCTTTACTGAACCATTTGCGTATTACCCCTGCGTCATCAAGTCTAAGGAGTGAAAAACCAGCTGAAAAAACTGCATCTACTGTGAGTGATGGTTTCTTTGAACTGAAAACCATAACATCAGGGAGAAATCTGGATTGCGAGGAGCTTAGGCGTTCCCGGTGGCTTGTGGATATTCCATATCTCTTCAAGAACTACGAGATAAAGGTCATCCGGCAGATGTAATTTTATAGTCATTCGGGGTTGCCGACGGGCCAAAAAAGGGTGTTGAATAATGAATTTTGTCGGATTAGATAAAAATCAAACTCCTATTTGTCTGTGGTCATTATATTCTAAATTCACAATTGAAAAATTGGTAACTAAACGCAAAACGTTATTTTGTCAGGATTTTGATGGGTATGAAGTCTTGTAAGTCCCCCCCCCCCAAAAAAAAAACGTGGACATAGTATCTTGGCAATACCTACCCGGGATACATTTCTGGTCTTCACGGACTAAGTGTTATTTTTTCTCTTAACCGAGCCCCTTTCCCTCCTGTATTCGTCCACTCATCTTCTGGACACATTGTCACAAGGAGGAAGAGCGATTTTTGAAGTAAAATTTCCCCTCACTGCTAAGGACATTTCAGTAGCAGACTGGCTTAAGAGAAATAAATGTGTTTTCCTTAACAATAAATATAGCACCCATTTAAAGAGGGACCGTAATTATTTTTATCAAGTTCAGATGCAGCTGGAATGTTGCAATCTCGACCTGGGATTTTTCGTTGTGTACTTCGGCAAAGGAGATGTCCACGTTGAAAAAATCAACCACGACAAAATTTTCTGGAAACACAAAATGTTTTTAAAGATGCATAACTTTTATATGGGAGCTTTGTTGCCAGAAATTGTGGACGGAAGAGTGTCACGCAATATGTCAATCCGCGAGCCATTTCTAGGCAAGTCGACGGATAAATAAAACCTTCAAATATTCAGATTAGGATAGCTAGGTTAGTTTTTAGCTGAATTTATATATATATATATATATATATATATATATATATATATATATATATATATATATATATATATATATATATATATATATATATATATATATATATATATATATATATATATATATATATATATATATATATGCATGTAATTACCCTGTATTGTACCCCTTGTCATCAAAATTCAGGTTAGGCTAAGACCCCAGTAGGGTTTCCGTCAGGGGCTTAATTTTGTCAAAATACTGGGGGGGAGGCAAAGTTGAAGCTAATTTTCCCAAACCAAGTGAAAATGATACTAAAAAATAAGCCATTTAGTATCGTAATGGCACTATTTAGCAATTAAAAAAGTACCATAAAGGAACTAGTACTGTATAAAGTTAACTTAAAACTAATGTTTCATTTGATGCTTGAATTATGCAGGTTTATCTTAGTTTTCTGGCTAATGCCCCTCCCGGATGATTCCCTCCCTAGACAGTTACCCCTCGAAAAATTATTCCTGTGCATTAAAATCTCGCTCGTTTGATAAAAATACCAGTTTAATTAAAATTTCTTCTCTTGTACTTTTTTTTTCTGATGTGATGTGATGCATTCGTAAAAACTCATAAAAACTCACTCATTCATTAGCAAATGTCAACTTTTGTCACTTGTCAACCACCAAATTCTTGATTGATCTTGATAACTAAAACCCCTGGAGAGGTTCTTTGTCCTTTGGCAAATGTACCGACAAGAGAATCTGAAAATCTAACATTAGACATCCACATCCCCTTAAGCGAGTATTCAGTGCTAGTTAGTTTTTCTTGAGATGCTAGTAAGTTTGTAAACAGTATTGTGATGTGAGAGACAATTGTGAAAAGATGTTTCATACCATGTCCTTGTCGTTTATTAAATAAAAGAAAACAAGTTTTTTTTAACTGAAAGTATGGAGCGACATTGAAACTTAAAACGAACAGAAATTACTCCGTATATGAAAGGGGTTGTCCCCTCCTCAACGCCTCTCTCTTTACTGTAAAGTTTTTATTGTTTAAAAAAATAAAGTTGTGAGACAGAGTCAAACTTTAGTGTAAAGAGCGAGGCGTTGAGGAGGGGACAGCCCCTTTCATATACGGAGTAATTTCTGTTCGTTTTAACTTTTAAAGTCGCTTCTTACTTTCAGTTTAAAAAACTTTTTAACTATTTTTTTTAAAATTTAATTTCTCAACGTTTTTGAATTAATGAAAATTTGAATTTGGCTCACCGTACATGAATAATTAAAACGAAATTTGCATATTAATTTTACTTTTTTTGACTAAATGGCTTTCTCGAAATTTTGATCTGACGTAACTTACGAATTAACTTATGTAACGAACTTCTATTTTCGTATATTTTTATTACGTATATTAGGGAGTTCGCCCCCTAGTCAATACCTCACTATTTACGCTAAAGTTCAAATTTTGTTCCATTTTTTTAAGAATGACCACTTAAAAGTCCATTAATTAGCATAAATAGCTCTGATGAAAGTACAAAAAAAACTTTTGCGTAAAGAGGGCAGCAATGACTAGGGGGCGAACCCATTCTTATACGTAATAATTTCTGTTCACTTTAAGTTTGGAAGTTGCTCCTTACTTTCAGTTGATTTTTTTTTAAATTTAATTTCTGATTTTTTTTTTAATAATGCTGGGAAATACGGCACCCTCTTCATAGCAATGTCCCTCCCCCCATGAAAACTTCCTCCGTGGAAAGATCCTACCGCATAACCACGGTAAGTTTCGGTTATTATTGAGCCGGGTCGCTCCTTACTTACAGTTCGTTACCACGAACTATCTGATACCTTCTCAGGGGTTGAACACTGGGTCAATACCATGGGTGTAGGCAGCATATTGTCTATGGGGGGAGGGCAGTCGCTAGTGTGATGGTGGGCCTTTTATCAACGGCTTTTCCAACCATCTGCTTTTTCAGCCATATCTAATGTAAATTTGAAGGTCTAGGAGGGGCAGCTGCCCCCCCCCCTCCCTACGCCCATGGTCAATACAATCACCCCTTAAAAAAACAAAACAAATAAACACGCACCCGTGATCTTTCTTCTGGCAAAAAATACAAAGTTCCACATTTTTGGCAGATAGGAGCATGAAACTTATATAGTAGGGTTCTCTAATATGCTGAATCTTCTGATGTGATTTTCATTAAAGTTCTATGACTTTTGGGGGGTGTTTCCTCCTTTTTTCGAAAATAGGGCAAATTTTCTCAGGCGCATATTTTTTTATGTATAAGACTAAACTTGATGGAACTCACATATTTGAGGAACTCATATAAATCAGCATGAAAATCTGATTCTTTTGATGTATCTATTCGTATCAAAGTTCCGTTTTTTAGAGTTTCGGTTACTATTGAGCCGGGTCACTCCTTACTTACAGTTCGTTACCACCAACTGTTTGATACCTTCTCAGGGGTTGATCATATAAAGTTTACTATTAGAGTGGGACACGATGACAAATGTAGATTGTGCAATCTGTGTAAATTATATGGGGATACGGTATTTCAGGTCAAAGACTGTTCAAACTGTAATGAATAAATTTGTAATTTGTGTCTTAGAGGATATCAATGCTCCAATTGTCATTATGATAAATATGAAGTGGGAGGTTTTCTATCCGGGTTTTATTTAAAAAAAAAAAAAAGAAAGGAATTTAGTCTAGAACCTCGAGATAAGGGACTTACATAATATCAGAACAAATTGCCCCACATTCTCAGATTTTCATTTTAAAAAAATTAAGAATTGTGTACTTGTATGTGACACGACATCATGCATCATGAAGGATTGCCTTCTTTAGCCTCTTAACCTAAAAAAAAAAAAAATCCACATCTGAATCGAAACAAAACTTGACTCTTGGCATAGTTTCTTCTAAGTACCACTCCATGGGACAGGAAAAAAAGTACCACTCCATGGGACAGTCAAATAATGAAGAAATTTTGATGCAAACCTAGGATGACAATTGAGTATTCCTCTTGGCATATTTATTCTGCCTCTATGCCCCTTGGCATTTTTTTCTGAGTACCATTCCATGGGACATTCAAATAATGAACAAATGTTGATGCGAATCTAGGATGAGAATTAACTATAGGGCACAGGGTAAGGGTTTGGGAGAATACAGAGTGACTGGCGACGGAAAAGAATATTTTCTAGGGACCATAGTCACGTATGGTTAGACCTTGGTAATGTGATCATGCAAAGCCAAAGTCTCTTGTTGGCTCAGAGAACCAATCCTGGCCTCTCTAAGGGACTCTGCCCCCTTCCAGTTTGCAAGGCCAAGTACTTATAAAAAGTTGATAGGAAGAACTCCGACCTCATCGTAAACTCACTCAATCCAACCTCATTTTCAGCACAACCAGATTTCTCCAATATCCAGTGTGGTTAACCATTCTATTTGTTAATTATTTCTGTTTTTCTGAGAAATTTTACAAGGCCAAGCAAAGCAAAAAATGTAAATTTCACCCAAAATCTCCTTTGACTGACAATAAAAACCCAGAGCCCCATACTAGCGAAAGGAAAAAAACTTGCCCTCTTCTGCGGAACAAGGGAAAGCGACCAAATTAGGGAAAAGTAACAGTGAATGAGCTTTTGTCGCCCAATTCTCTAATATTCGGGCAAGTGAATAAAAGAAATTCAGTCAAGATCCCTAGCATAATGACTTGTTCTTACGAAATGTGAAAAAGAACTTGCCGATGTATTTGGATGAGGTTTGAGGATTTGAAGTTCAAGACATTTAAAATTAACTAAAGAGGGGAAAAACAAATTTATACGAAAGAAAGATGACATTTATCTGATATTAAAATGTAAATCCTTCCAAATTAAGGAATGTCAGAGTTTAAATCCCTTGTTTTAAATATTCATGTAATTTATCTAAAACACCTTTAAGAGAAAGTTTGAAAATGTGAGTCTGAAGTAGTTTTTGGGGCTTAGTTACCCACTTCCCCAAGAGAAAATCTGTTGACCCACATAAGACCGTTAACTCAAATAGATGAACTGTCTTTAATACCAGTTCATTGTTGTGGACTGTATTGGTGTTCAAGGGAGAATAGTTTACTCCACCGCAGTATGGCCACTGAAACTGAGAGGATATGAATACACAATTTTGATAGTTCTCAGAATTTTCGCTATACAACAAAACTACTGGTTAATGGCCAAGATAGTGTAAAATAGCAACTTCCTTCGGGTCAGATATATTTGTTCCTTCTTCTGTATAAAAAAGACCCTTATCATCTTTAATCCTTTGTCTACCTATATCTGAAGACTCCGATCCATGGGAAGTAAGAAGACTTTGAAAATTATGTATAAAATGAAATGATCCAATATAAACTTCGGCGAAAACGGATCTCATGGTCGTACTTACTCACTCACCCCGCCCCCCCCCCAAATGGAAAATTTCCTGGTAGTACTTTTGACCCATTCGTGTCTCCCCCTTTTTTGCTGGTGAGAGCATGGATTTACTCTTATGCTGCAGAGAACAAAAAATTCTTAGAAAATTTAGTAGGTGTAATTTTACCCGGTGAATAACAAATCAAAGCAGACAATTCGGCAAGGACATCTTAACCTTCCAAAAGTACCCAAGAATAAAAACCAAACTTGAAGAAAAAAAGAAGTATGAACAGACAGACAAAGGGGATCGGCCAACTTGTGATAACGAAAGAAAAGCGCGACTTAAAGTCAATGAACTGAATCATATGACTTTTCAAAATCGTGAAGAGCCAGAGAAGAGTCGATATTTTTATTTTTAGGCTTAATTGAAATTTTTGTTTATCTTAAACTCAATCGACGAATCTCTGAAGTCCACGACAGTGTTAGCTTACACGTTGTTTTTTTAAGGTGTACCTGAAACAACGGGACCAAAAGACCAAATCAATTATATCCCCCCCACTGGGAAGGCGCTTCAGACCCCCTCACGTCTCCTACTTTTTAGGATTTTAATCTTTTATTTTATACGGAACGAATATTCCCGCAATTAAAAGAGAAGTAACACCCGCAAGACCCATACTGCAGATTTAGTCCAAAAACTTCCGGTAATGAAGGAATATTACAGAGTAATCCCCCCCCCCTGACCCACAAAGTATTTTTATTTGAAAGGGTTTTGGGATTCGAAAAATTTGGGCATAATAATATGCTTTTCTGAGGTCTCAGCCATGCTCTGCTTCCTATCTATGCTAAGATTCACTGGTCGCCCTATTAGCTGATGCGTAAGTATACACCACTGTGCATAATGTTATCAAGCTTTAAAATTAAACGTCTATAACGAACCAAAAAATCCGACAAAACACCAATAAGGATCATTTTGACCCGGTTAATAATGAAACAAAGTAAATAATTTGTGAATAATTCGGCAAGAACCCCCGTCAAAGTGAAAAAAACTAACCTTCCGAAGTTCTTGGGAATCAAATCCATTCTGGAAGAAAAGAAGAAGGGTGGACATACAGAAAATGGGACCCAGCTAATGGTAATGAAAGACATAGGGTGACTGAAAGTCAAAGAACTAAATGATCTGGGCTTTTAAAAGCGTTAAGGGCAAGAGAAGAATCCAAATCTTCGTTTTTACTCTTAGACTTTAGAGATTTGTCTGTTGAAATTTTATGCTCATGTAAAGCTCAATATACAAATTTCTAATACTGAATTAGTTTACAGACTGTTTTTCTTCTTTTTAAGGTATGGCTGAAACAACGAGATCCAAAGACGAAATCAATTATATCCGTTTCTAAACTTTCGCTCATTGATCTTGCTGGCTCCGAGAGAGGGTCGGCAACTGGACACAGTGGTGCTCGCTTCAAAGAAGGAATGAATATTAACAAATCCTTATTAGCTCTTGGTAAATTTTGTTTTCGTTATGCACAGTCCCAAAGAATGTCGGAAACCGATAAGAGGAATTTTTGCGCTGTGCATTTAACGGGGACCAATGCCTCTGACAGTACAGCATCACAAAAATTAGAAAAATTTTAAACAAACTCAGCTTCAATTTATTAAAATATGGATTTCAACTAGAGATTTAGTTTAAGCAGAACGGATATTTTGTTTGAACTATGCTTGTATGAAGGACATACTTAAAGATTGATGAAACCCACATGTAAAACATACAAATTTCATGATTTTGTTGAAAATGATTTTTTTTTTCACTAATGAACTTGAATTTTTCCTCTTATCAGCTTTCCATTCTCTTTGTCAAGTACCCTTTAACTGAATTGAAAACTTATAAATTGTCTAAACTGTGATAATTTTTCCTTCCTTTTTTTATACAGATCTTCGAAAACAAAATAAAAGACTTAGAATTCTTGATAAGTTGTTTTAGGACATTTTGTATATTGAATGACTATTAAATGTCCTTATTACAGGATGAAATTGCTTAAAACAGAATTAAACTGTAAAAAGAATTCTATATTTCACCCTCCGTTTTACAATTCGAGCCTCTTCTTAGCTAAGTTATCTATTTTGGACTGCCTCCCCATTGTAGTATAATATTTGCAGGCATAAATATATAACGATTCAGAGTTAATAGGCTTGATTGCTTGTACAGGGGATGCTACCATTTCGACTAACCGTCACAGGCACTAAACGTCAGATCATCTAAAAGGAAAATCCGTCAGAACCATTAACCGTCATAACATCTAAAAAGAATTATAAGTTTATAGTAATAAGTATAGTAATAGTTATAAGTATATAATAGTTTAGAAACAAATTTCGGCTATATATTTGTACATCAGAGGGCGGGGTCAAAGCATAGCATATATTAAATACGTAACCTAACCTAACCTAGGTAAATTCCCCCCCCCCCAAAACCTCAAAAAACCAAAGTTTAAGAATTTTAGATGTTATGACGGTTAGTGGTTCTGACGGATTTTTTAGACGATTACATAAAAAAACAAGTTTTTTTTAACTGAAAGTAAGGAACAACGTTAAAACTTAGAACAAACAGAAATTATTCCGTATATGAAAGGAGCTGTCTCCTCCTCAACGCCTCGCTCTTTACGCTAAAGTTTTTATTGTTTAAAAAAATATAGTTGTGAGAAATTCAAACTTAAGCGTAAAGAGGGAGGCTTATAGGAGGGGACAGCCCCTTTCGTATACGGAATAATTTTTGTTCGTTTTAAGTTTTAACGTCATTTCTTACTTTCAGTTAAAAAACTTGTTTTTCTTATTTAATTTTTGAACGTTTTTGAATTAATGCGGGTTTTGATTTTGGCTTACCGTACATGAATAATTAAAACAAAATTTGCATATTAATTTTACTTTTATTTGGTTAAATGGCTTTCTCGAAACTTGTTTAATTTCATTTACGAACTTTTTATTAGTAATAAATATACGTAGCTTACGAATTAACTTACGTAACTAACTTCTATATTCATTGATTTTTAATACGTATACTAGCGGGTTCGGCCCCTTAGTCAATACCTTGCTCTTTAAGCGAAAATTCGAATTTTGTTCCAATTCTTTAAAAATGACCCCTTAATCACAAAGGCCGTTAACTAGAATAAATAGCTCTTATGAAAGTACTAAAAAATCTTTAGCTTAAAGAGCGAGGATTGACTAGGGGGTGAACCCAATCATATACGTAATATTTTCTGTTCCTTTTAAGTTTTGATGTTGCTCCTTACTTTCAGTTTAAAAACTTGTTTTTTTTTTATTTAATTTCTGTGTGGTAATGTTGTTTTTATGGTATTTAGGTGATGTTGTAGTAGATGCCTTTATTCTCCCTTTATAGGGGAACTAAACTATGGCCCTAAGGTAATCAGACTTTGGTCGCGTTCCTTAGGCTATGACCGTACTAATGAGGCGTACCCGCTGGGTATATACGAGAGACTAAATGCAGATTTTAGAGAGGTTGGCTATAATACAATACTTTTATTCAGTTAACATACACTAGTACAGGATTTATTAATAGATATATATATTCTGCTGGGACTGGTTGTCCCAGGTAGACCACAAGTATCAGAAAACTACAATAATCTATAATAAGATACTTAGACACTTACAATTATCTGACAATATTCCAAGGTATTTCTAAATCAACGGACCAGAGGTCAGTCCAGCATAAACTTAGTATCAGTCTGCCCCTTCCCATAAAATGTATCTTTTATACATTTTATCAGCCACACCTTCCGGGGTCCAACCCACGCACATAGCTAGGAAGTTGTAATTTCTCAATTTCCCGTTAAACATAAATTTGCCAGGATATGTTCCTTATCTTAATAAAAAGTGGTATTACTAAGCTTTTGTATTTGCGTCTTAATGTTTTTACTAAATTCCAAATTGACTTAATTAGAAAGCATCACCACATCTGATCTTTTTCTTTAATAATGATGGGAAATCCGGCGCCCCCTTCATAGCAATGTCCCTTCCCCCATGAAAACTTCCTTCATGAAAAGATCCTCCCATATAACCCCCGACCCCCCCACCTACCAGAAAAAATACCCCCTGAAAACGTGTGTATACTTCCCAATAACAAATGCTATATGTTAACATTGGGTAAAGTTCATAACTTTCAGCCCTCCCCCCGGGGACTTCAGGGGATTAACTCATCCTAAAAGACATAGTTATCATCTTTTCGACCATGCTGAACAAAATAGCTATCTCAAAATTTTGATCGGGTGACTTTGGGGAAAAAATGAGCGTGGGGGGCCTAGTTGCCCTCCATTTTTTGGTCACGTAAAAAAGGGCACTAAAACTTTTAATTTACGTTCCAATGCGCCCTCCTGCAATATTCTAGGACCACTGGGTCGATACGATCACCCCTGGGAAAAAAACAAACAAATAAACACGCATCCGTGATCTTTCTTCTGGCAAAAAATGCAAAATTCCACATTTTTGTAGATAGACGCTTGAAGCCTCTACAGTAGAGTTCTCTTATATGCTAAAATTGATGGTGTGATTTTCATTAAGGTTCTAAAACTTTTAGGGGGTCTTTCCCCCTTTTTTCTAAAATAAGCTAAATTTTCTCAGGTTTGTAACTTTTGATGGGTAAGATTAAACTTGATAAAACTTATATATTGGAAATCAGCATTAAAATCTGATTCTTTTGATGTATCTATTGGTATCAAAATTCCGTTTTTTAGAGTTTCGGTTACCATTGAGCTTGGTCGCTCCTTACTTAAAGTTCGTTACCACGAACTGTTTGAAAATGACGTTAGTGCTCCTGATGGTTAGATGTTATGACACCTTCCCTTTGTGTAGGATTTAGACTTTTGTTGATATAAGAGCATCGTCAAGTTTGAAAAACTATGTTGTGACTAAGATAGGCCCGGGATTGCACAAAGTCGCCAATCAGTACTGAAGATCCCATGGACTTCTAGCTCTCCGGCTCTAAGCCATCTGAAGTGCTTCACGTAAACTTGAGAGAATGTATTAGTCCCCTCTTGTACAGGTTATGGGAGCAATGCTTTTCCTGTGGCCATAATAATTTAATGATTTAAAAATTATCATAATTGCAACTTGGAATGTTACAACTGTAAAAAAAAACTGTCATATTGACATTTTGACTGAAGAATTCAGAAACTTCGAACTGGACTTGTTAGGAGTTTCAGAAACTTATATCCCAGGGGTAGAAAAATGGAATAATGTGATATAGAAATCATTTAACGCATAGGTAGGGAGTAGGGCTCATGAGGAATAAGGAAGCTCCCAAGTCTCGTTTTAGCTGGGAAGGTATTAAAAATGGAATGGTATTCGCCATTTTACGACTAAAAAGGACCGAGCATCAATCATAGTGGTATATGTTGTTGTAGAACCAACTGAGGGAGATAGCAGCGAATCTGAGAAATTTACTTACGCTACGGAAAAAAAATAGACAGGATCCCAGGTAAAAATATGGTGTTTTTTAGGAGGTTTTAAGGCCCACGTTGGTAGAAATAGGGATAGACGGAATCCTAGTCTAAGTAAATTTGGTAGCCTATGGGAAAAAATTATAGTAACACTTATAGACGGCTTCAATTTTGTAGGTACGGCAATCTAGTTATAACCAATACGGTATTTAGTCATAAAGTGGCCCACAAGCTAAAATAGTATTTACATTATGGTGAGACGGTAAGATGGTAAGACGGCTAACCTTATTTACTGTTTTATTGTAAATCAAAAACTGACTGGATTGATACAAGATACTGGGGTATATAGGAGTGCTGGTACTGATTTTAAAAGTACAGATCATCTAGTAATCTGTAGGGTTAATCTAAAGCTGAAATCTAGGAAGGGTTATTATGTTCCAAAAAGTTATGACGTTGGTAGACTCAAGGTTGAGAATTTGAGAGAAACTTTCCAGGAACAGTTGAATACTAAACTGGAGAATCGTAAATTTGACAATTCTAGGAAAATAGCTTGTAAAAGTCGCAGATAGGAACATTAGGGAAAATACCAAGTTTAATAAAAAGGAGGAGGGGCTTGTACAATGCATATCTTTGTCATAGATCATATGGAAAATAAGTGGAATGTAAGGAAAGTCTAGAAAGCATTAAATAAGAATTGAGGAGGTGAGAAGTGGTTCGATCCCGTTTTCTAGGGCTATGATGAGAGAATGGTTGAGATGGCTTGGATATGTTCTGCGGATGAAGGATGACAGATTGCCGAAGATTACCCTTTTCCGTCTAGGGCTAAATGCAAAGCAGGTCGTTCCTGGTTGGTTTGGGAGGATGTCATAAAGAAAGATTTAAGGAAATGGGAACTTCCTGGGAGGTTGTAAAGAGGGAGGCTTTGAATAGATTAGGATGGAGGAGGAGCGTGTGTAGCTGTGTTGGCCTCAGGCGACTTGATGCTGCGGTGAGGTATTAGGAGTAGCAGTAGTAGTAGTAAAAGAGATGATGTTGGGTAAAGAGAAGATCGATCAAGTGAACCACTACCTTTCCTTAGGTAGTAGTATTAGTAAAGACGGTGAGCTCATCGATTTATGTGAACGTGTTTTTGAGGGTCTGGCTTATTCCTCTTCCCACCCCACCCCCCAAAAAAATCCCCGGTAAATTTTTCAAATCCATGGAAACTTTCTCCTGCGGAAAATGCCCCCCCCCCCCGTCTCCAAAAACGTTCCCCTGTGAAAAATTTCCCCATATTTGAAATTCTTGTACCTTGGAGAATTTCTCTCGAAAAATCCCCCCTGAAAAATTGAGCAGCCGAACAAATAAAAAGAACGAAGAAAGGCGTACTTTTTCGTGAACAGGGTTTAATGACTTTTTGAAAACTTTCTTAACTTAAACTGTTGCATTTTTAGAATCAGGAGTTGTGTATATTTAAGTTTGCTTGGTTTTGACTTAGTGTTCAACTCCTTGTTATTTGTATTTAAAAAAAAGTTTCTTTCGACTGAAAGTTGGGAGTAACATTACAACTCAAAACTAACAGAAATTGTTATGTATATGAGGCGGCTTGCCCCCTCCTCAATAGCTCGCTCTTCACGCTAAAGTTTTGTTTAGTACTTTTAAAAAACTTCCTATTGTTCTAATTATACGACCCTTGTGTTTCAGGGGTCGTTCTTAAAGAAATGGGACAAAAAGCCAAACTTTAATTCCTCCCACGGAAAGATCATCTAGACCAGTGGTTCTCAAACTGTGGGGGGGTACGCGACTGACCGACAAACCGACTAACAAATCCAAAAACCAACAACCCTTTAACTGTAGGACTGACAATTTCATTTATATTTTAGCTCTACTTTACCTAGTATTGGTAACTGAGATGGGGTACCTAAAAGGTTTTGTGGGGTAAAAGGGGTACATGTCTAAATAAGTTTGAGAACCACTACTCTAAACAATTCAATAATGGTGAAAATTCACCCCAGAATTTTCCATGAGCAAGAAATTTTTTGGGAGGAGAAGGGTCCACCGAGGGAGGGGGGATTTTCCAGGGAGAGTTTTTCAAATACTGTTATATTTAAAAATAACATTTTTATTAATGCAGCGGGGGTTTTGGGAAAGGCTGGGGGATTTTGCTGGTGGAATCATCCTTGGGAAATTATCCTTGAATATCCTTTCTTTTTAGATTGCAGCAATACGTGACGAGTAGGCCTAAGTCAGTTATAGATAAAACAATCGCTGTTGGTAGGGTTAAAAACTGAAGAAAAAATATAAAAAAAATTCTAGAGACGAAAAAAGACTGCATGAAGTTTTGAAAGTTACCTATATTGCCTATATTGCAAAGTCTGTTTTCACAAGCTTCAAGGTGGTTGTTCAGTATTTTAAAGTTGTGGCAATCAGGTAAATGGACAAAAACTAAAAATATATTGAAAAATACATTACCTAGCACGTTCCCAAACTTGATATCTATTGCTTTTACTACTGTTGACAGCTCATCGTTGCACAAAGCCACCTGAGGCCAACACAGCTGTGAACACTCATCCTCTCCCCACGCTCCCACTCTATTCAGAGCTTTTTACTCTTATTAAACACTTTATCCTGCTTTCATTCTTATGCAAATTCCTTTAGATGCCCTAACCTAATTCAAGGATGTCCTGCTTTTCGTATGGTTACAGTTGGGTTGCCAAAAGACGCGATTTTTGTAAACTAATCATGTCATCTATAAAGCGTGACATGAATATCTTAAACTTTTCTTCAGTATAGACTACACAGTGGGATTCAGTCACATTTTTTATTCAGCTTATTTTTTCTATATACCGTACACAAATTTGTATCTGAAACTATCGTTAGACAATTTTTATGGAAAACACCTAGCATATTTTCTTCAACCTCTTGAAGAGCTCACGTTCCAAAGTCATATTTGATCTCTGTCTTCACTCTGGCCTCTAGCATCCTAATGTTAGTTCTATTTGTTGTTTTATACATTATATTCCAATTTTCTTACAAGCATGTAACCCCCCCCCCCCTCACACACACGCCTGGGGTATTCCACTTTTTCATCGTCACTGGATCCACCTTTCTTACTAAAACTGCTCCCTTGTTAAATGAAGCCATTCATTTTAAAAATTTTCTTTCTACCTAAGATCATCTCTTGATCTTCATTTATTCCTAACTTTTGCGGGCTGATTTATTTAGCCATTTCTTGCACCTTGAAATTTCAAATATGTTAAATTTGAATATGTTAGATTTAAAACATGAAATTTTATAAGTAACATATATTTGAATATGTTAGATTTAAAACATGAAATTTTATAAATACTACATCTAACTAGGTAATATCATAAAAATATCCGTTGATTTTTCCTCCCTCGGTTCCCGGGCGTTCTTTAACGTATCGACTTCCTTCTGTTAATTCTGAAAAAAAAAACTATACTGAATGTCTGATTATGTTAATTTCAATGTAGGTTGAAGGGTAGACTTGTGATTGTACTGTCACGACACTCAGTTTAATTTAAAGAAGAAAATGCTAAAGTGGGACAATAATCTTAAAAACAATAAACGAGAAAAATGTGCCTGTAAAATTACAGAAAGTGTATTACCATTGCTATTTTTCTTCCCTACACCAAATAAACCTAAATTAGGTTTTTCGTATATGTTCCTATATTATTTGTTTAATATGCCTACTATGAGGTTTTTGACGTTCTCTCCTCCTCCCCTCTTCCCCGTCCACACACCATAAAAACTCCCGTGTATATGGATGATACAGTGGCTGGGAGAAACAGCACATCTATTGAGTAGGGCTCTGTTGCTATCCCATTATGTTTTTGATTCTCTTCAATCTTCATTATAGGAAATTGCATTAGTGGTTTGGCCGAAGGAAAGACGCATATCCCATTCTGAGACTCGAAGTTAACTTGAATTCTGAAAGATAGCATTGGTGGAAACTGCAACACCGTAATGATCGCTGCCGTATCGTCCCCGTCCAACCAGTTTGAAGACACGTATAACACGTTGAAATATGCCGACAGAGCGAAGAAGATAAAGGCAACTGTAATTATGCACAGCTAATTTTGATAGAACATTTATAGCAGAAATAATACATGAGCGTAGACGATATAAAATAACAAATAAAATTGGGTGGATGTACTTAAAAGCAGTGATTTAACTTCAACATCTGGAACGGACATTTTCTTAAAGACTTTTTCACAGCTCTTTGAAAATTGGGGAGTTTACTGAAATCATTAACGGTGTCTCCGTTACTGATTACGTCAACAGAAAGAAAAAGAAAATAGACCAACATTTTGGAACATGTGCACTGCGCTTTATCTCCATAGTCACAGTAGTGGATACTATCGTCAATACGTCATAGAGATTATTTTTAGGTTTTGCAAATACTAGAACCCGTGACCGCACCAGGGAAAGAGGGAGGGGTATTGAGCATAATTTCAAGAATAAAAAGTGAATCTGGCTAATGGAAAATTTTTTTATTTGTGTTTACAATTAAATCTATCTTGATATTTGAGCAATGTAAAGCCTTTTTTTCATAAACGGTCAAGATTCTAAAAATAACGCAACTTTTCCCTTTTATAAAACAAACTTTTTGAAGACTTTATGTTACTAGACTACAAGCGCTGATAAAATTACATTGGAAAACCCGAGAAGATTGTGATTTCACGAAGTCTGAATGTGCGTGTGTCTGATTCTTTTTTCTTCTAAGGTGTATTCTGGACACAAAGAAAAGACGAAGGAAGTTCGCTTAAAATTCCGCGGTTTACCATGCATAGTATTATAAATGCCCGTTTTTACCTAGAATTTATGATAGTAATTAGAACAAACATTAGTAACTAGAAAAGCTTTTAGAAAGTTAGAAAGTGCCTAAAGTACAACTGAAATAGCCAAACAAAATTATGATGTTTAAATAAAAAATCAAACGAATGTTCAACTGAACTGAAAGCTGCAAATTAAACAGACCAAAATAAACTTATGTTAGTGGGATTGCAATTAACGCAGGTCGAAAGTTTTTTTTCCCCAGTTGTATTGTAGCTCACGAGTGCCAACAGGTCGTTTTGTGGCACCGTTGAGTCAACATAATAGACTTGAAAATCTTTCAAAAAATTGGAAAATGATGGACATCCAAAGAAGGATCAATTAAATAAAAGAACCTAGTGACAGATCTTGGGACGCTCAGAAATCCTCAAGTTTCATGCAGTAAAACGGGCAAGGCAAACTTCAAAATTCAAAAAAAAAGAGCAAAAAATAAGAAATCGTGTCTAAGACCAGAGGAATTCACATAAGAAAAATATAATGTTGATATTTCATCTGTCCGACTAACTAATGTATTCTGTTAAAAAAAATGAAAACAATTATACATACAAATTTCGGCTCGTAAGATCTGGTTCGAAATCGAAGATATGGTAAATCAAGTTGTTTGTCCAAAATTCGGTATCTCAAAATAGCCTAATCCCTCAAAGATATCTTAGAGATAAATAAATTGAAGGAGTTATATGTTTCAAACATAGCTGAAGAAAATGTCTAATAACTCTTTTTTTTTTTCCATTTAGCTCGTAAAAAAACTTCTGTCACCAGCTGACATCAAAATATCTCAACTTGAGGAAAAAGTGGCATCTATGAGAGCCGTTAATGAAGAGCTCATTCTAAAGATTAAAAAGTATGAATCTGGTGAGGTGAATCCAACTAAAATTGTGCCAAAAGAGGAAAAAGAACTGATAACTAAAGAAGACATAGAAACGTGTAAAGTGAGTATAGTTTTTGTTTTCAGTTTTGTAGAAGTGCGTCTTTTTGTTGGTTGCATTTTCTACACCTGACAGACATGAAAGATGCTAACTGAGAGGAATTATGATATTTATTTTTAAGAATCGCTATCACAAGCCCTGGAGGACCGAGTTAAAATTTTGGATAGACCTTAGTTAGAATATGTCGATAGAGCAAAGAAGATAAAAGCAACTGTAATTATTAAGAAACAATTTTAATAGAAAATTTATAATAGAAATAATTCATGCGCATAAATGCTAGAAAAAACGAGTGTCTCTTCCACCCAGGTAGAATAGATATATAAAACCTTGAAATGTGCCGATAGAGCTAAGAAAATAAAGCCACGTGTAAGCATCCAAATAATGATCAATATAATAATAATAATAATCATAATAATCATTGTGCAAGTCTCAGTGTTAGCTGACCTTTTCAGTGACAAAGGGCCTTTTAGTGAATCTTCCCTGCAGCACGGGGAATAACCAAAGCAAATTTGGTATAAATTAATTTAAGCATCTTGAAATACGTCAACAGTTTGAAAAGCGAACGAGTGGCTATTTTAAAATAAATAAAACCTATAAACCCTTACTTATTCTTAAGCAAATCGATGTCTATGCAATGTATGTGTTACGGTGAAAGGCCGAAATCTGGTGAATATCCACATTCACCGGTGAAAGTCCAAAACAAGATATCTAACAAATATTTGGGACATACACCAAGCGACTATGTGTTTGTTGACATACACCAGGCACTAATAATGAATCTTGAGCATTTCTAAGGTCTATATTTCTGATATTCTAACCTAATTTCCTACCCATTTCTGAGATTTATAACCTAACCTGTCACCATCAAACCTTGAATAAGACTGACAGAGCTGACTGGTCAAAATCACACAGTCGCGTAGTGTATGTCCGAAATATATATTAAATATCCTTATTTTGGACTTTCACCTGTAAACGTCGACATTTACCATACTTTGGTCTTTCACGGTAATATATATACAGCATAATCAATATGTATCATGTATCAGAAAGATTTTCAAACAAGCCGGGTAGTACGACAGGAAACTCCCGAAGCTGTCAATTTACTAAAATGATACTTCCTTTGAGCTAATTTTTAATGTTACAAATTTCAAAAAATCTTTCCACAAAATAAGTTTTTCAAAGAGAAGTAAAGAGCTAAATTAAACCAAAAATGAGCATAAATAAAGTCAAATAACTTTTCAAGGGTAAAACTACCACAAATCCCCAACAATAAATAAATGAAACCCATAACAAACAGATATTACAATAAATAACCGATTCAAACTCAAAACGAGTAGAAACTAAGACGATTAGGGTTGATGCCCCCTCCCCTTATGCCTTCTGAAGACCAGAACAAAATTACACTTTACTGAAAACAATCCTTATTTCGAGCTAAATGTTTCTATTTCTCATAATATCGAAAAGAAAACATCATCATAAACAAGATTACCGAAAAAAAAACACAAATGAATGTGGAATGACAATTTAATTAAAGTCTTATAATAATTTTGGATTTATCAAAGTTAAAAAAGTGAAAATCTTTAAAATGTATTTTGTTTTTAGTAAAGAGAAAATTATGTTCTGGTCTTCAAAAGGCATGGGGTTGTCAGTAGTAGCAGTAGTGTGTTGTACTAGTAGTAGTTAGAACATTAGTAGCTGTAGTATTAAAATCTGTATTGCATATACGCCCTTTTGACAGGCTGTACACCTATAGTACGAGTATATTTTGATTTAGTTCAAATTTCCCTTCGACATCAATCAATCAATCAATCAATCAATTTATTAATACTAAAAAAAAACAATACAATTACAAACTTAAAAATTTAAACACGCCCAAGAAGCTAAGCTTGTACAGGGCCAACAAAACGAATAAGACACTATTATAAAGCACTAAAAAAAAAAAAAAAAAAAAAAAAAAAAAAAAAAAAAAAAAAAAAAAAAAAAATTAGATAAGAGACATTTATGAAAATAGGATAAAATAGGAGAATTATTTTAAATATATTTAATTAAAAAAAAAAAAAAAAAAAAAAAAAAAAGACATAAATGTGGATAGAATGCAAAAAAATAAGAAAAAAGGGGGAAAATACTATACTGGAAAGACCCAGCGAGAAAGTGCCTTAGCAGAAAGAGATAGAGAGACATCAGGAGGGACGGAGTTCCATAGTAAAATAGATTGATAAACAGGAGACCTCTGACCTGCTGTCGATGAACGCTTAGGTAAAATGAACCTGCGATGAGCTACGTAAAGAAGAAGAATACCTACCTGAGCCTGACAGAAAGAAAAACTGCTGCAGAGATGGTGGGAGTCTACCTAGAAAAGCAGAATGTGCTAAATAAAGGTAACTTTTACCCACAATACGATCCAGCGGAGCTATTCCAGTATCATTATAAAGATCAGAGGAAGGGTAAAAACGAGGAAGAAGAAAAGTAGCCTTCACTGCCCTATTTTGGGCTCTTTGAAGTGAGCAAAGAGATTTATTAGTACTACCCCAGACAGAACAGCAATAAGAAAGGTAAGGAAAAATAAAAGCATGATAAAGAGAAAGCATAATATCTGGGGGAAGAAATAAGTTAACCCTGTATAACATTGAAGATTGGCGGAGGACAAGGGAACGGGTATGAGTTATATGGGGTTTAAAAGAAAGAAAACAGTCAAGATACACACCAAGAAATTTCACGATAGTAGCTTGCGGTCTAATATCATTCCCATAAGTCAGGATGGTTGGACATCGCCACCAACTTTATCGTCAGCGTTGATAGTACTCGCTACAGAAGTAGTGGTAGTAGTAGTAGTAGTGGTATTTGCGTGAACATATTACGTTTTTGGTCAATTGATCAACCCCCTCATCATTACCTGAAAAATCCAAATTAATTCACTCAGTCATTCCTGAGTTACGAGCTTTGGACAACCCGTAAGCACATAACGCGCTTTGATATACTTCAACACTCCCCTGAACATTTTCTCAAAAAGGCTAACCTGAATGCTCCTCATCTTTTTGGACACTAGAGATCAAACCTGCCCTCCTTCCTCAATAGCAAAGTCTATATGTAAAAAATGGGTGAATCGCAAGTCTTACCGCCCTTGCCCCTAGGGCTGTATATGTGTTTAGGGGTGGGGGTTGACATTCCCAAAGACATAGTTACTGGATCTTTAAATTATACTGAAAAGGATGGCTATCTCAAAATTTTGATTGGACCTATTTGGGATTTTGATTATTTTGAACTTTCCATTTGTCATTAAACGAGCTCCTTTTGAAGTTTCTACAACCCCTTCTATACTTAGTGCCTTGGTGAAAAAAATAACACATTGTACCCACATACCTCTTTACATAGGCAGCGCTATTGCGCCACCTATGATCCAAACAGGTATACTAGAATATTATTAAGGGACAACTTTTTTCTGAACTTTAAAAAGAAGATTCTGCTCTATTCACTTGCAAAACCAAATTCACCTTTTTAACAATGCAAATTTCAATAAATCCGAATATTTCTATCTTGGGCACAATACAAGGCAACGTAAATGGTTTTTCTAATCAAACAGTTCGTGGTAACAAACTGTAAGTAAGGAGCGACCCGGCTCAATAGTAACCGAAACTCTAAAAAAAAGAATTTTGATACCAATAAGATACATTAGAAGAGACAGATTTTTATGCTGATTTCAAATATATGGGTTTCATCAAGTTTAGTCTTACTTATCAAAAGTTACGCAAGAAGATTTGCCTTCTTTTCGAAAAAATGGGGAAACAACCCCTAAAAGTCATAGAACTTTCATGAAAATCTCACCATTAGAGGTTTCAAGCTCCGGTCTGCAAAAATGTGGAATTTGAATTTTTTGCCATAAGAAAGATCACGGATGCATGTTTATTTTATTATTATTATTAATTTTTTTTTATTATTTTTTTTTTATTTTCCCAGGGGTGATCGTATCGATCCAGTAGTCCTAGAATATCGGGAGAGGGCTCATTAGAACGGAATTTAAAAGTTCTAGTGTCCTTTTTAACTTTTTAAGTGACCAAAAAAATTGGAGGGCAACTTGGCCCCCTCCCTCGCTCATTTTTTCCCGAAGTCCCCCAATCAAAATTTTGAGATGGCCATTTTGTTCAGCATACTCGAAAATCTAATTAAAATGTCTTTGAGGATGACTTAATCCCCCACACTTCCCGGGGGAAGGGCTGCAAGTTATAAACTTTGTCCATTGTTTACATATAGTGTTGGTTATTGGGAAGTATACAGGCGTTTTCAGGAGGAATTTTTTTCTAGTGGGGGTCGGAGTAGGGGTTACGGGGGAGGATCTTTCCATGGAGGATATTTTCTTGGGGGAAGGGACATTTCTATGAAGGGGGCGCCAGATTTCCCAGCATTATTTTAAAAACGATCAAAAATTAAATAAAAAAACAAGTTTATTTCAGCTGAAAATAAGGAGCAATATTAAAATTTGAAACGAACAGAAATTATCACGTATATGAGAGGGTTCACCCTCTAGTCAATGCCTCACTCTTTACGCATAAATTTTTTTTAGTACTTCCAAAAGAGCTATCTATTCTAATTAACCGGCCTTTCTTTCGAACAAAATTCGAACTTTAGTGCAAAGAGCGAGGTATTGACTAGGGAGCGAACTTCCTAATATACGTAATAAAAAACATACGAATATAGAAATTCGTTACGTAAGTTAATTCGTAAGTTTCATCAGAACACAATTTTGAGAAAGCCAATTAGCCAAAAAAGGGAAAATTAATATGCGAATTTCGTTTTAATTATTCGTGTACGGTGAGCCAAAATCAAAGCTTAATGAACTCAAAATCTTTCAGAAATTAAATAAAAAACACAAGTTTTTTTTTAACTGAAATTAAGGAGTGACATTAAAACTAAAAACAAACAGAAATCATTCCATATATGAAAGGGGCTGTCCCCTCCTCAACGCCTCGCTCTTTACGCTAAAGTCTGACTTTGTCTCACAACTTTGATTTTTAAAACAATAAAAAACAATAAAAACAATAGAAAAAAAAACCAATTTCTTAAATTTATAAAAGTATAAACATTTAAAAGAATTTTTTCAGTAAAGTGAAAATTATATTCTGGCGTTTAGAAAGCATAGGGAGATTACCTCTGTTATTTATTTTAATTTCTGTCTGTTTTGGGTTGCATTTATTTATTGATACTGGTTTGTGGTAGTTGTATGCTTGGTAGATTATTTGATTATATTTTTGTTTATTTTTGGTTTAATGGAGTTCTTTACTTTTTTAAACTTATTTTGTTGAAAAAGATTTTTTTAAATTAATTTCTGTTCGTTTTATAGTGACATAGTCTTTTTCAGGGAGAAAGAAAATAGTAGTTTGGCCTGCTATTTATATGCTGGAGAAACCTTTTCAGCAATTTTTAACAACATAAACTCTTTTGCAAATCACGACACAAATAGTGGTGTTTAATTTAGTCATATACATCCTCTAGTAGACCTGATAAATAAAAGTTAATACCATTCCCAAGCGATTATATCTATGCTCTTTCATAGCCTGGATACACTTACACTCTTTTGTTTTAGTAAAATTTGAAGAGCAGAAATAGTAATAGAAGCAATGTGTTCTGATTTAATTTTAAAGCAACATTTAGTTTTTAAGCATAATGGGCAAATTACATAACTCTGGGGGGTTGATCTACCCAATAAGCCTAAGGATATAGTTACTAAACCATTCAACTATGCTGAACAAAATGGCTGTCTTAAAATGTTGATTGGAAGTGTCTGGAAAATTATGAGCTAAAAGAGAGGGCTGATCGCCCACCAATCACTTTTGACTCTTAAGAGGGCACTAGAACTTTAAATTTTCAACCAAATTAGCTCCTTTAAAATATCCATGATACTACGAGCTATGATAGAGCATCGCTGCCTATGTCCTTATGTGCCCTATAGTGCTTATACGCCTTTTTAATACCTGCATGCATATAGGTTATTCGTTTAATAGAAACTCCTCCTAAACGTTTCAACTTAATGCCAATAATGTCGCTATTTACAGCAACTGTAGAAGCAGCATCAAGTGAATACGCACAGTGTCTTCTGTCTAGCTCAAAATCCACAACCAATGAAGGTATGATGGTAAAATTTTCAGAGAATATTTCTGTTGTACGGATGATAACCTGCCATTCGTATGCCGGTTGTCAAAAGGGCATATCAGCAATATCTTAGGAACAGTTTCGTGGGTAAAATTGTTGTGGGGGATGATGAACTAACCAAAACACAATATTTGCATCATAATACTAATGTTTCTACTATTTGCTATTACTGCTACTACTACTACTGCTACTGAAGTTAAGACTGCTACTATTAACTGTACTCCTACTGCTACTACTATATTTACTGGTGCTACTGCTACAACTGATAAATCTAAGGGTATTAAGGCGAAAGTTTTGGGCAATGGTGTAACTATATTGAAATATTTCGAAACACACTTTGCCGATATAGGTTGTTAAGAGGACGTATCAGCAATTGTTCAGGACCGATTGATGGTATTCAGTGAAAAATTTTCATCGTGTGCTGAAGGGGATGTTGAAAAAAATGTGCTATTTGCATGCTGCTACTAGTGCTGCTATTGCTACTACAACTATCGCTACGCATAATTACTAAACCTTTCAACAATGCTGAAAAAAATGATGTCTCAAAACTTAGTTTGGATATTTGTTATGGTAAATGATGGGCGTGGGGGAGGGAGGTTTCTCTCAAATGCCTTTGACTCTTAAAAAGAGCACTATAACTTCCAATTTAAAATCAAATGAGACCCTTGTGAATTTAATATGACCACCCATTCCATAAGAACATTATATACTCTCAGGGCAATAAACCCCTTGCCCCGGGGCTCTGGGGGTTGTGCCAATCCTGGAGGTATTGTTATATGTTCTTTGGACTATTTTAAACAAAATTGCCGTCGCACAGTTTCAATCGGATACATTTCGTGTTAAGAGGGGTAGTTGGCGGGAGGGGGTGCTGCTTGACCCCATCACTGTTGACTCTTAAAAGGGAACTAGAACTTCCAATTTCAACCAAATGAGCCAGCTCTAAAGCTTATACAAACATCCCTTTCATAAGAACCTTAACATAAAGAAAGAAAAACGAGCAAAAATGGGGCATAACTTACAAGCCTCGCCCTCTGGCTCTGGTGGTTTTTATCAACCTCAAAAACCTTGTTATATGATATTTGGACTATTTTGAATAAAAGTACTGTCTCAAAATATCTATTGGATACATCATAGGCAGCGCGATAGCGCTGCCTAAGTAAAGAACGATGTGGGCACAATGTATGATTTATTTTTTCTTCTCCATACCCGGGCACTTCGTATCAAAGGAGTTGTCGTAGAAACTTCGAAAAGAGCTTATTCGAATGGAAATTGGAGTGGTCAGTGCCCTTTTTAATAGTCGAAAGTCATTGGAGGGCAACTAGCCCTCCTCCCCCACGCCCATCATTCCCCCAAACACCTCCAATCAAAATTTTGTTATAACCATTTTGTTCAGCGTAGTTGATTTCCAGGTAGAAAATATCTTTTTGAGGAAGACACTCCACCCCAACCCTCGGGGCAAGGGTTTTAAGTTATGCCCTGGGGGCATATAAGGTTTTTATAGAAGGCCTTGTCGTAGAAACCTCAAAATAAGCTCATTCGATTGGAAATTCAAAGGGCTATTGCCCTTTTTAATAGTCGAAAGTGATTGGAGGGCAACTAGCCCCCCCACCCTACGCCCATAATTACCCCAAACATATCCAATCAAAATTTTGCGATAACCATTTTGTCCAGCGTATTTGATTTCCAGATAGAAAATATCTTTTTGAGGACGATACTCCCCCATAACCCTCGAGGCAAGGGTTTTAAGTTATGCCCTGGGGGCATATAAGGATTTTATAGAAGGCCTTGTCGTAGAAACTTCAAAAAAGGCTCATTCGATTGGAAATTCAAAGGGCTACTGCCCTTTTTAATAGTCGAAAGCGATTGGAGGGCACCTAACTTCCCCCCCACCCCACAGCCCACATTCCCCCACACACATCCAATCAAAATTTTGAGACAGCCAATTTGTTCAGCGTAGTTGATTTCCAGAAAGAAAATATGTTTTTTGAGGAAGACACTCCCCTACTTCCTCGGGGCAATGGTTTTAAGTTATGCCCTGGGGGCATATAAAGTTTTATAGAAGGCGTTGTCGTAGAAACTTCAAAAAAGGCTCATTCGATTGGAAATTCAAAGGGCTAGTGCACTTTTTAATAGTCGAAAGTGATTGGAGGGTAACTAATCCCCTTCTCACGCCCACCTTTTCCCCAAATATATCCAGTAAAATTTTTGAGATAGCCATTTTAATCAACGTAGTTTAAACTTCTGTAAATTAGGTTTTTGAGGATGACAACGCCCTCAAAGCCCTCAGCGCTGCCTAAGTAAAGAACGATGTGGACACAATGTATTATTTTTTTTTCTTTCTTTCTTCTCCATACCCGGGCACTTCGTATCGAAGAAGTTGTCGTAGAAACTTCAAAAAGGGCTCATTCGATTGGAAATTAGAGTGGCTAGTGCCATTTAAATAGTCAAAAGTGATTAAAGGGCTACTATCCCCCCCCCCGCGCCCATCATTCCCCCAAACACATCCAATCAAAATTTTGAGATAGCCATTTTGTTCAGCGTAGTTGATTTCGTGATATAAAATATGTTTTTGAGGAGGACACTCACCTACAACTTTCGGAGAAAGGGTTTTAAGTTATGCCCTGGGAGCATATAAGAACGATGTTGGCACAATGTATCATTTAAAATTCGTTTCCTTCAGAGCAGGGCCCTTCGTATCGAAGAAGTTGTCGTAGAAACTTCGAAAAGGGTTCATTCAATTGGAAATTGGAGTGGCTTGTACCCTTTTTAATAGTCTAAAGTGATTGGAAGGCAATTAACACCCCTTCCTCGCCCACCATTTCCCGAAACACATCCAATCAAAATTTTGAGAAAGCTATTTCTTTCAGCGTAGTTGATCTCCAAAGACGAATTATGTTTTTGAGGATGACACTCCCCCCAGCCTTCAGGGAAAGGGTTGTAAGTTATGCCGTGGGGGCATATAAGGTTATTATAGACGGCGTTGTGGTAAAAACTTCAAAAAAGGCTCATTCGATTGGACATTCAACGGGCTAGTGCCTTTTTTAATACTCTAACTTAATTGGCGGTTAAGTAGCCCCCCCAAGCCCATCATTCCCCCAGACACATCTAATCAAAATTTTGAGATAGCCATTTTGTTCAGCGTAGTTGTTTTCCACATAGAAATTATTTTTTCGAGGAGGACACTCACCGAGAGCCTTCAGGGCAAGGGTTGTAAGTTATGCCCTGGGGGCATATAAGGTTTTTATAGAAGGCATTGTTGTAGAAACTTCAAAAAAGGCTCATTCGATTGGAAATTAAAAGGGCCAGTTGCCCTTTTAATAGTCAAAAGTGATTGGAGGGCAACTAACCCTTCTCTCACGCCCAGCATTTCCCCAAACACATCCAATCAAAATTTTTAGATAGCCATTTTATTCAACGTAGTTTTAAATTCTGTAAAATTGGTCATTGAGGATGGCAGCCCCCTCACAGCCCTCAGAACAAGGGTGGTAATTCGTGTCCTGGGGGCATATAAAGTTTTTATCGAATGCGTTGTCGTAGAAACTTCAAAAAGGGCTCACTCAATTAGAAATTGAAATGACTAGTGCCCTTTTTAAAAGTCGAAAGTAATTGGAAGGCAACTAACACCCCTTCCACGCCCACCTTTTCCCCAAACACATCCAATCGAAATTTTGAGATAGCTATTTTGTTCCACGCAGTTAAAGTTCAGGAAATCATAACTTTGAGCCGGACTCTCCCCCCCCCCACAGTCTTCAGGGCAAGGGGTATACGTTATGCCCTGGGGGCATATAAGTTTTTATTGAAATCTTTTTCGTAGAAAATTGAAAAAGGGCTCATTGAATTGAAAATTAAAAGATCTAGTGCCCGTTTTAATAGTCGAAAGGAATTTGAAGGCAACTAGCCCTCCTCTCTCGCCTACCTTTTCACCAAACACATCCAATCAAAATTTTTAGATAGCTTTTTTGTTCAGTGTTGTGGATTTCCAGATAGAAATTATATTTTTGAGGAGGACACTCCCCCACTGCCTTCAGGGCAAGGGTTGTAAGTTATGCCCTGGGGGTATATAAGGTTTTTAATGATAGAGTTGTCGTAAAAACTTCAAAAAGGGCTCACTCAATTGGAAATTGAGAGGGCTAGTGCCCTTTTAATAGTTGAAAGTTATTGGAGGGTAACTAACCCCCTCTCACGCCCACTAATCCCCCAAACACATCCAATCAAAATTTTCAGATAGTCATTTTGTTCAACGTAATAGAAAGTTCTGGAAATTAGGTCTTTGAGAATGACAACCCCCCAGCCCTCAGGGCGAGGGTTGTAAGTTATCCCCTGGGGGCATATAAGGTTTTTATTGAAAGCGTTGTCGTAGAAACTTCAAAAGGGCTCATTTGATTGGAAATTGAAAGGGCTAGTGCCTTTTTTAATAGTTGAAAGTGATTGGAGAAAGACTAACGCCCCTCTCAAGCCCATCATCTTCCCAGACACATCCAATCAAAATTTTGAGATCGCCAATTTGTTTAACGTAGTTGAAAGTTCTGGAAATTATGTCTTAGAGGATGACAACCACCCTCACAGCCCTTAGGGTAAGGGTTGTAATTTATATCCTGGGGCATATAAGGGGTTGATAGGAAGTGTTGTCTTAAAAACTCAAAAAGGGCCCATTCGATTAGAAATTGAAAAGCATAGTGCCCTTTTTAATAGTCAAATGTGATTAGAAGGCTTGACATTTTTATAGTAAAGATCGATATGGGTATAATGTATTAGTTTTTTGTTGTTGTTTGGACCAGGGCACTTTGTATCGAAGGAGTTGTTGTAGGGACTTCGAAAAGGGCTCATTCGATTGAAAATAGAAAGGGCTGATGCCCTTTTTAATAGTCGAAAGTGATTGGAGGGAAACTAATCCCCCTACCATGCCCACCCTCCCAATTGACTTTATGTTTGAAAACTAAATGTTGCCATAAAATTAAATTAAAATGCACTGTGTTAATGCTAATTCCCAATACGGCATCTCAGCAGTATCCCAAGAACGACTGAGGGTATTTAGTTCAAATTTTCGGGGCTGCTTCTGCTCTTAAAATTTAACCAAATCAAAACAGCGTAAGTGTATCCAAGCTATCAATGTAAGTAAACTGATTTTTTGCGAATGGTATCAAGTTTTCCATTTCAGGTCCACTAAAGGAGGTATGAAACTAAATTAAACACTGCTATTTGTGTCCAGATTTTTAAGAGGGTGTATGTTGTTGAAAATTTTTCTCCAGCATACAAATAGCAGGCCAAACTATAAATTCTTAAAAAAACGAAAAAGTTTAAAGTACTATTTTTTTTCTCTGAAAAGACTATGTCAATATAAACGAATATAAATTAATTAAAAAAAACTTTTTCCACAAAATAAGTTTTTCAAAGAAAAGTAAAGAACTCCATTAAACAAAAAATGAGCAAAAATAAAATCAAATAAAACATAGAAAACATCCCTCGCCGATCGCCCAATCTTTCAAATTGATTACCGTGTTGCCAAATTTAGTCTCCTTTAACCTAAAGTACTATTAAAAATACTTTAACACAATTGACTCACAGCAGAGGAGATTCTAAGGGGTCAGACACTACTATTTGGGACTAACCCTTATCTGCTTAACTAGTAGCTCATTATAAAGCCCATTTTTCGCTGATTCATAATATATACGTCTTACCGCGTCTAAAATTCTTGAATTTAATATAATTCCCAAATAAAGTTTTTTTTATGATATTCAAAATTCTTTTCCTACTAAAAAGCGGGCGAAGGCGTTGATTTGCCTTGCTTTGGATTATTATCTCATATACAGTATTCTCAGGGTGTGAAAACAAATTCACCACAAAATTACCATAATATTCAAAATCTCCTTTATTGCTACAAGTCTTTTTGATTTTTTGATTTGACGAGGGCCGTTTTCTTATCACCCTAGTCTGGAAATTCCAGCTATAAGATCAAAGAATGAGAAAAAGTATCCTATTCTTCTCAAAACATGAAGTACTATCATCAGACGGGCTAGACGTTTCAAATGAGCTGTCAATCACAAAAAATCAGAGCGCAGTCAGAAATGACTCGAAGCAGAGGAGATTCTAAGGGGTCAGACACTACTTTTTGGGACTAAACCTTATCTGCTTGACTAGTAGCTCATTTTAAAACCCATTTTTCGCTGATTCATATTATATACGTCTTACCGCGTTTAAAAGTCTTGAATTCAATTTAGTTCCCAAATAAAGTTTTTTTTATGAAATTCAAAATCCTTGTCTTACAAAAAAGCGGGCGATGGCGTTGCTTTGCCTTGGCCTATTATGTCCTATACAGTATTTTTATGAAATGAAAAACAACTTACCATAACATTACCATAAAATTCAATATTTCCTTCATTGCTACAACTCTTTGTGACTTTTTTATTTAACCAGGGCGATTTTCTTATCGCCCTAGTCTTAAACAAATCGGAGTCACTCACAAAAGGTCACTCGCCACAAATCGGAGCGCAGTCACAATTGACTCAAAGCAGAGGAAATTCTAAGGGGTCAGACACTACTTTTTGGGACTAAACCTTATCTGCTTGACCAGTAGCTCATTTTAAAGCCCATTTTTCGCTGATTCATAATATATACGTCTTACCGCGTTTAAAAGTCTTGAATTCAATTTAGTTTAATTATTATTCAATTTAATTAAATTATTCAATTTAGCACAATCACAATTGACTCAAAGCAGAGGAGATTCTAAGGGGTCAGACACTACTTTTTGGGACTAAACCTTATCTGCTTGACTAGTAGCTCATTTTAAAGCCCATTTTTCGTTGATTCAAAATATATACGTCTTACCGCGTTTAAGAGTCTTGAATTCAATTTAGTTCCCAAATAAAGTTGTTTTTATGAAATTCAAAATCCTTGTCATACAAAAAAGCGGGCGATGGCGTTGCTTTGCCTTGCTTTGGCTTATTAAGTCCTATACAGTGTTTTTATGAAGTGAAAAACAATTTACCATAACATTACCATAAAATTCAATATTTCCTTCATTGCTACAACTCTTTGTGACTTTTTCATTTAACCAGGGCGATTTTCTTATCGTCTTAGTCTTAAAATTCCAGCCATAAGGTCAAAGAATGAGAAAAAGGTTCCTATTATTATGAAAACACGGAGCGCTATCATCAAAACGATGAGACAATTCAAATGACCTGTCACTTGCCACAAGTCGGAGCACAACCACAAGTAGCTCATGATTATTGGACTTCTCAAAAATGCTCAATTAAAAGATTGACTGGCTTTGCGCTATATACCGTTTTAATTTAGCAAAGAATTATAGAAAAGACTTAAATAAAAATAATTTTTTGATGTGAAAGTTGGGAACAAAATTAAACCTTAAAATAGTGAGTATGGGGTCTACCCCCCCCCCCAACTCTCGCTCTTTACGCCAAAGTCTTCAAGATTTATAAAATTACTTCGCATTCAAAATCAACGACCCTATCTCCAGGTTGAAATAACCATTATTTTTCGAGAGAATCGTTGCGTAATTATGACTCTAGCCCTTTTCTCTTAGACGCATACAAAAAAAAGAAGTAAGATCGCATAAAAAAACGCATACAAAATTTGTTTATATCCATTTTTGTTACGTTTCTACGAGTCAGACAAACATGCCTGAAAAAATATGCCTGAAAGTAGGAAAATAAAGGAAGTAAAAATTCGTCAAAACAAAAGATTTGTTGACATGAAAGTCAGGAAAATGATTATACATAAAATAAGTCAATTTAACCTGAAGTATGATTACTGTCACCCTTTCACTAGAATGCTAGGCTTTTGCATATACCTCTACTTCAGCCGACATTAAGTTGTATTGAAAATTAATACTTACTAGTGTTTTATGCTTTTTCAGCATTTAATTTTAAGTCTGATTATGAAAAACTGTGATTTTATGGAATTATTTGACTAGTTTCTGGAGAAGTGTGTAAGCCTTCCACGTTGTTTCAAGCATAATCATTTCCAGCATTGGTAGTACCCGGGGAAAGACAATTTCATTGTCCCCTCCCAACTCAATTATAATAAAAAAAAAGCCGAATGAGGGTACTACTGTCATTTTAGCTTTTTACTTTTCCCGCGTAGCATCTTTTTTTTATTATATCCTCTTACAGATTCAACTGCAGAGAGTGGCTACGGCACCTCCTCCACTCAACGACGTTATAATTTAGAAATTTCTAAACTTAAGGTCGCTTAAACTATCTTCCATTATTCACTTATTTGTGAAAAAAAAAACATAAACGAGGAATATAAAATACAAAATGACACAAAAATGAAAATATACCAGTTTCGAACACAGACTTGTATATACAAATTTTAATTTGACTTGCTTATTTTTAATTGTAACGACCAATGAAATATTACTTTTTTCAAGACTTCCGAGCTCCATATAATTCAATTTATTTTATTATCTTGCTTTTATTCTGTGATAAGATGTACCAATCATTTTCTATTTACACTCTTTTTGGGTGAAACTACGAAGTAGCCTACATGAAACATAGAAAAAAAAATAAACTTCATTAAGAAAAACAGATTGGCCTCTAGCACTAATTTGTTTTTTTTAATTTTTAGTTGACACGAATGTTTTAATATACAATAGGTAATGAATTTTAGCTAATATCAAGATTTTTTTGTTTTTCGTCTTGGTCACAATTTAGTTTGTCCCACAACCATTCAATTTACATTAAAAAGGACTATTTGGTTTACCCCTGAATTTTAGATATACGAAACTTTTGCAACAGTTGAGCACCCAAAACTTCCCTTTAATGAGCCTTTTTTTTAGATTTTTTTGGTAATTAACTTTTATAGTTAAGTTTTTAAGTATAGAATAAATAACTCAGTGTAAACAAATGAAGAGACCGATTTTCTTGAGCCAAAGTAATCAATTATTCTAATTTCAGTATGTAGTTGTTTTTAAACCCAAACTAATTTATCAATTCAACATTTAGCCCTATCTACTTCAGCAAAATTGAGTCTAGGGCCAAATTGGCACTATTATGCGCACATTTATAAGCTATGCAAAACTATGAATGTCGTTTCATTCAACTGTTTTATCTGACTCAGTTCTTGTTTTGGATTCAAGTCATCCATTATTTTTCATTTGGAAAGATATAATTGAATATTATTTACGTGACTGTTGAATTTGTCTCTTTCAAAAGCTATAATATTTTACAAATTAGACAGTTTAATTTTCCCTCTTGTACGGTTTTAAACGTTTTAAAGAAACGATCCCTGTGGAACCAATGGTCTTCATTTGTATTACACCCAATCCAATTTGCTGCATCATCTGAATCCGAAGAGTCAGAATTCGACTGATATATTACAGGTGACATTCTGCAAATATTAGTCAATGATACGTCCATGGCTTTTACAATTTCTGCAAAGATTTGGGCTCGCATTGTATTGCTACTTTTCTCGTCATCTTCCAAATTGTCAATTAAATATTTTCTTCGTCTCTGAAATTAAAGTAGAGATCGTTGAGTGGATCTTCATACTCCAAATCTATCGAGTTGCAAAGAAAATCTATAAATTGAAGGCACATCGGCCTGCAATTGTTTTTTGAATATAAAGGGCAAAATTTTAAATAAGAGCGCTTATCAAGAAAAACGTTTGAAAATTTGCCCAAATATTTGTCTTCACCCTATAAAGGATCAAAAAAATGTAACTCCTGCTCAGACTATCAATGAAATTAAGCGTCCATTGCACACCAAACTTGTCAACCAAAAAAATCGAAAATTTGGCAGGAATCAAATAACCTGGATCCTTGAGTTGTAATCAGATCTTGTTTACAAGTGGTGTACCTTGAAGAGCGACACCATGGCCTAGATTTCTTTCCTTTATTCTATTCATTATATAGGCCGCCATAATCTGATCACTTAGCCAAGCCTGTCCTATTATTGACGCCAGTTCACCTATTGGAATGATTGCCAAATTGTTTCCCTTCCCCCCTCCCCCACTGACACTCTTCCTAAAACAATTGAATAAATGTGACCCTAAGAATACTTTGAATACGCGCTGCAAATGTCTTGGAAGTTGTCCAACTGTTCATTTTTCGAAAGTACTTTTTTAGCTAATTTTATGTTTCTTCTATTCAATTTTTCAGCAGGTATGATGTATTCCGGTGGAAGACAAAGATTAGGGGACGGATCATAATATTTGGGGCCATTTATATTTTTTTTATTGCTTTTTTTCTTCCAGACCTCTTTTACAGTATCCATTTTTGGGAATTGCTTTTCCTTTTCTTCCTCTTTTTGTTGCTCCATATCAATATCCACTCGTTTTCTTGAGCTAGTAATTTTAGAGGTAGGGGGATAGTTATTCAGGAAAGCAATCCTGTTTGAAACCATGGGTATAGCATTTATATAACTCGTATCCACAAATTCACCAGGATCCATGGGACTTAGCCCAACTTTGTAAACCTCTCTTTTCATTATTTTGAAATAATTTTCTACTTATGCATTTGTATGCCTAGTAAATCTACCATTTAGCATTATTGCAGTCGTTAAGGGACAGAGTTTAATAATTATTTGTTCTAGCCTATGACAAACTTTCAAACTATAATAACAGTTTAATTCCTTGTCCCTACTATTATCCTCTGAGCACTCATCATGAAAAGCAAAGAAAGATATAAAAGGATTTTCATCATCAGCGTCGCAATTACCAGTAAACTCACAACCGTCTATAGTCTTGTCTTCAGAGACAGAAGGTTCGGAACCTTAGGCTAGAAGGTTCACTTACAGATTTTAATAGATCAAGTGCTCTTGATTTTACCTTATCTGTAATATATTTTTCGGTTAAAAGTGCTCTTAAGCATGTCCAATATTCTTTTATCGACTCCAACGATTCTTGTTGCATTATCATAGCTACTGAACGAACTATGAAGTCAGCTGTCTTAGAATCTTTGTGCTCAAGAGCGCAGGACCTATAAATAAAAATTTGATCATGTATCGCACACATGATTAGCTAAGTTTTTTTATTTATGTTGACACCTTTTTTTACCAGATCCTAATACCAGTTCCAATACTGTATTAATGTATCTTTATTTAGTGTCTGAAGAACTGCGCACATCATTGCCCTAGAAAAATCTATTACTATAAAAGAAACAATTTTTTTTTGTTCTACGGTATAGCAGACAGATAAAATCTTCTAAAATTACCGTAATGGCTCGCGTATCATGTGTATCACTTACCGCATCAAAGTAGGAAATTGGAGACCCGGTCCTCCAAAGAAGGCCCGGTCCTCCATCTCCTGATACTAACGAATACAAGAATTTTTTTTATTGCTAGACCCTATTTTACGTATTATCCCCCCGTTACATCCAAGTGAAGCACAAGGTCCTGGTTAATTCTTAATTACTATATGGGCAGTTCCATCTGCTTTTCCGAAAAAAGTATTATGGAAAATGGATGCCATGACAGTCTTTGGACGTACCCATTTACGCTGTTTTTTTTTGGTTGATTCATCTATACTTGTTGCCGCTTGAAATGTTTTAATCTTGATCTCCAATTCCAATAAGGGATGTAGTTGAGTTTTGAGGGATTTCGAAAGGTCTGACAGAGCCTTATGATGGACATTTAAGCTAAAGGGCAGCATGAACATTTTGTTTTCGTCATTGGATTCTAAAAATCTTTGCTGGTTTTATTGGAATTGACCATAATCATATCCTTTGTTTTGTAGTTCCTCCTGTTTCTTCTTTCTTGCAACACCCGAGAGTTCCATTTTGACCCTCTTGGATTTATCATGACACGCTATTCTCACTTGATCTGCATTAACAGTTATTTTCATGTCCATTGTAGTTATAATCTCGTCAATAGTGCATCTACTGTAGAACTAAACCTGTATTTTGTGTTACATTTTGCGCTAGAATTTATCGTATTCTTCGTATGATTATTGATAAAAATTATTTAACACTCTTTTGTTAAGTAATTTCTGATTAAAGAGGTACAACCTTTTTTCCTTATACTTATCTTTTCAAGTTCCTTTCATTCAAAAGTGGCCCTTCGTTCTTCTGACAGCCGTTCTTGGATGAAATTGTTTTTTGCAATCAGTTTTGCGCATCTGGCTTCTTCATGCTGGTTTCGATTTGTTTTTGGGGTTTCCGGCACCTCAAAATTTAACTTGAATAGTTACTTTCGTCACTTTTAGCATTTACAACATTTAAATTGTAATTCCAAAATTTTATTAAACGTGAAAGCGAATGTATTTCTTCTCAAACTTGACCCCTCCAACTTTAATGCAGCTTAGAAAACTGTTAATAGTAGTTATTAATAAAAAAACAATCTTAAAGAAGTAGAGTTAAATTGAAACTTTAAACAAACATTTATAATTTCTCGTCAAATCGCAATTATGACTTCTGTTAGTAGAACAATGCAAATGTTACAAAGTTGCAATATTTTAGCTTTTAGTTAAATTGCTGGCATATCCAAACCCAATTGAATTTTTAACCCAATTTAATAATGGGAGGTCGTCTATCCTTTGTGTAAACATGTGTGAGAAATTTATTTTTCAATACATTTTTGAAAACAGTTATCAATTAAAACAAAATTCTGAATGAAGTAAAGAGCAACATTGAAACTTTAAACAAACATTTATAATTTCTATCCTCAGTGAAAACCTATATGAGAAAATCGTATAAATGCAACAGAATAACAGTTTTTGATTACATCCAATTTATTACAATATTTAATTACAATTTAATAGTTTTGATTTCTCTAATACAAAAATTCACAAATATATATATAAGTTAGGGTATCGCTATCGCTAATTTATGTTTGTTTATAAAAGAAAACAAGTTTTTTCAACTGAAAGTAAGGAGCAACATTAAAAATTAAAACGAACAGAAATTATTACGTATATGATGGGTATTGCCGCTCCTCAACGCCCTGCTCCTTCCGCTAAAGTTTTTTAGTACTTTGAAAAGAGCTTCTTATTCTTCTAATTAAACTACAGTTGTGTTTCAGGAGTCGCTCTTAAAGAATTGGGACAAAATTCAAACTATAGCGTAAAGAGCGAGGTGTTGAGGAGGGGTAATACCACTCAAATACGTAATAATTTCTGTTCGTTTTAATTTTTGATGTTGCTCCTTACTTTCCGTTGAAAAAACTTGTTTTTTTTTAAATTTCTGATCGTTTTTTAAATAATACCAGGAAATATGGCTCCACCTCCCCGGAAAAAATCACCCTCCCCACAGAAATATCCTCTGGACAATTCAATCCTGGTGAAAATTTACCCTGTAAAATTAAGCTTAACACTTCGACGCGTAAAATTGAGTCAGTAAAAAGAAAGTAAGACGTAAAGAAATTTCGCATAGGAATTCTGCCAAATTTCCTCTGAAAATTTCATCCTCTGGAAAATTCCTTCTCCATAGAAAATTCTCCCCGCGCAAAGTCCCCCCAGGAAAAAAATCATCCTCCCCTCACCACCCAAAAATGTATGCATACGTTCCAAAACTTTAATACTATATAAATATTACACATAAACATTGGGCTAATTTTATAACTAAAAGACCTTACCTCAGGGACTGTGGGGGTTCAAGTTATCTCCAAAAACATAGTTATTAGGCCTTCCCACTATGCTGAACAAAATAGCAATATCAAGATTTTGATTTTATAATTTTACGAAAAAAAGTGGCTTGGGATTGGGTCTAGTTGCCCTCCAATTTTTTTGGTCACTTAAAAAGAGCACTTGAACTTCTTATTACCGTTAGAATAAGAACTCTCCCAATGTTCTAGGCCCACTAGATCGATATGATTACCCCTGGGTAAAACAAACAAGAACAAACAAACACGCATCCGTGATCTTTCTTCTGGCATAAAGTACAAAATTCCAAATTTTTGTAGATAGGAGCTCGAAAACTCTACACTTAGGTTCTCTAATAAACTGAATCTGATGGTGTGTTTTCGTTAAGATTGTGTGAATTTTAGAGGGTCTTTCTTTCTTTTTTCAAATATCAGGAAAATTTTCTCAGGCTCGTAACCTTTAATTGTTATTACTAAACTTAATAAAGCTTATATATTTAAAATCAACATAAAAATCCAATTCTTTTGAAATATCTATTGATATCAAAATTCTGTTTCTTAGAGTTTTGGTTACTTGTGAGCAGGGTCGCTCCTTGCTTACAGTTTGTTACCACAAACTGTTTGAAAAAAAAATCGCATAATTTTGTCGTCTGCGACTTCAAACACTTTGTTATGGACCTTAGGTGGCGGTGACCTGGGAAAGCTCGTCTCTACTTGTGTTTGGACGCTCTGCCACTCAGTCTGCATTGATCCCTACCTCTTTCTAAATCCCTATCTCTTTCTAACGCACTACCGTAGATTTATAATCTTCATTTCGGCATTACTAAACTATTAAATAGTAATGCAATTTAGTATCTATTATTCTAAGATCAGAAATGTGGGCTTAAAAAACATAGCTTGCAGCCCTTTGTTCATTGAGCACAGCGTAAAGTTAACGCTGATTCACTTTGAAGCACGGTTATTTTGGTTTCGTGAATAACATTGTCCAATGTTTTATGTTACCTCCTCATCCTTCTTTTCTTCGAAGAGCATCAAATAAGGCTCATCGTGTTCACCATCGAATCTAGTCACTTAAGTAATAAAGAAAATGTAAATATAGGTATTACATCTAGAACAATAACTTGCTCACCTATCCTTAAAAGAAAGGCATATATTAAAAAATAAACTAAGCGAACTTTGATCAGCGATCATCATAAAATACTTAAATGAAAAAGTATATTAACCTAATAATAGTACTTAATACTTGGAAAAAAGGTCATTGAAAAAAAAAAACTTAACACTTGGAAAAGACGCTTAAATGAAACAGTAGAGGTGACCCTATTGATCCGACGAGAACACCCTGCTGCCACCTACAACTTTTTTTACATAGTTTATGGATGGTTATGTGTGTTGGTTGATTTATTTGATGTTTTTATGGATTTTGTTAGTGAGAATGAAAAAACAGGAACTTTGTCACATTTATGTCTGTTTTCATGGATGGTTATATGTGGTGGTCGATTTATTTGATGTTTTTCATGGGGGGTTATATGTGTTGGTCAATTTATTTGATTTTTTTATTGATTTTGTCAGTGAGAATGGAAAAACAGGAACTTTCTCACTCCCTTCTTGTTGTTGTTCGATGCAGGTGTTATGAGTTCCCGGGAAACAGTATTTGTTATTGTTATTCAAGCCAAATGTTATGAGTTTCCATGGTAACAGTTAGATCACGTGTTTCCTTCTCAGCCAATCAGAGGGCTTTGTTTACATAACAATTTGACCTTGAGATTTCGTATATAACGGGCATGCAATGTGATTCAATTATCAGAAAGTATTGTGACACAATGGATAGAACAATAGACATAATTGATGAGCTTGAGGCCTTGGCAGCCACAATTTACCATGTAAGTACATTTTTTATTTTCAAAATAAAATTGTTTTCCTTGGACACCCTCCAGTATATTTAAGTAAGTACCCCCCCCCCAACAAACCTAACCACCATACAATCTTTATACTCAATGGAAAACGTAAAATATATTCTTTTACCCTAACCCCCTCCCACACTGTTTTACAATCCCAAATTCTTACCAATAGAAATACCTTTTCGTTAAATTCCACTTTTTATTTTCCTTGGTCACCCTCCAGTATATTCAGCTAAAGTATCTGCTGACTTCTGTCAATTTTTAATGAAAATCCCGTTCTGTTTTGACACAATCTCCAGCACGAGGCCTATTATTATCTGACACCCTTTCTGGTTTACAAACGTGATCAACGGAACTATTCTTCCGTCAAAATTAAACCACAATGATGCAATACTTAAGCTAGGGCTACACACCCTGGATGGAAGTAGAGAAACAAGTTATTTTAGATTTCGGGTCTAAAAATAGCCCCCCCCTCCCCCATTGTCTTACAATCCCAAATTCTCGCAAAAAGAAATACCTTTTCGATAAATTCCTTCCCTCTATATTTCCAGCTAAATCCCCCCCCCCACTCTAATACAAACCATACAATCTTTATACTCGATGGAAAACGTAAATATATTCTTTTACACTCAAATACCTAACCACCGCAAAAAGAAATACCTTTTCGATAAATTTAGCCTTTCTCTGTGACATCCGTCGCTATTGTTATTAAGCCGCTAACTTGACGATACATTTCCGCAAGGTTATAATTACCTTGTCACCCCTCTTCCTGTGCGTTCACGATAGTGCTCTAGCCCAAAGGGTTTGTTTTGGTTGTCAAATTAAAACGATTTTAGGCAAAAAGAGATTGTTTATTAAGCTTGTGGATTCTTAACCTTGTATTTGCCGGAGAACCGATGAAATGGATTATTTTCAAATTAAGTCTAACAATATATTTAGGACATTATGTAAAAGGGGGGAGGGGGCAATACATCGCTTCTAACAGCTTCGTTGTAAGTAAATTATGTAACAGGGGGAGGGCAATGCCTTCAATTCTACCGCCATCAGTGTAAACTGAGAACAAACTATTTCTTCGCATTAAAAGTAAGGGGGGATTCGGTATGTAGACATGTACGCCCATTGACAAGAAAACTAATGTGTGCGAAATATATATATGCGTTGAAATATATGCGTTGCGTCTCTAGGCATGTTTTTAATTTTTTTCAAGCTTTCAATAAAGTTTCTTTTATATTCCCGGGCGTGAATCCAGGATTTTTGTTGTGGGGAGGGGGTTAGCACTTTTAATATTGAAAAAATATAAAAGATAATTGTTTCTTACCTTAATTGCTTCTTCGTCATTTAGTGATTTTAGCTATAACATTTGAATAAAAGGTAGTAAGATATGCCTTTCGCTTGAATAAAACACATGATTAACTCAATGAGAGGGTAGACATAGGGTGGGTTAATTTTCCTAAATTTAGGGGGGAGAGATTGTTGGTCTTTTGCTTTACTAAAATGCGATAAATACTTTTCTAATCAAAATTATGGTTAATAATTTTCTTTCTTTAAAAAGGGAGAAATTATTTTGATTTGATTTTTTTTTCTCTTCTTTAAGGCAAATTATGAAGAATTTGCAGCCCCTACATTAATGAGTCCTATGACAGGCGCATATAGCGAAGAATGCTCGTCGCCACCACCCACTAAGAAATCAAGGGCTAATAATGTGCCCCGTGCGAAACCTACTGTCATGCAATATGATTGATGGCCAAAGCCCCCCAGCTCCACGCTGCCTGCCCAAGTGCAGCCGTCTGTACCAGCCCCTGACCCGACTGCACAGGTCACAGCTCCTGTACAAGAAATTAATGACATCGCTTGCGAATCCGATCTCCTTGGACCTCTAATAGCTGCCCCATCGACGCTAGGTCAGGAGGTTACCCTCCAACACGCACTACCCGGACCTTTGGGCGCCCAAGCCCAGACGGATTATGCAAATGTAATCATTTTTTTCCTACCTCTCTATGTCTTCCAATGTTTTTTCTTTTTCCCTATTTTTCCATATAAACTTGTCTCAGCGAGTTATTAACCCCTCACCCCCCCCCCACTATTACATATCTAAATGTAATTTTTTTTACAATGAAACCACTCTTTTCTCTGTTGCTATCGCTTCGATGTCTCATATAGTTTAGATACCCTTGAAACTCAAAATTCTATTTTTTCTAATCTTTACTATTTTCTCTGTTGCTATCACATATATTTTTAGGTACCTTTGAAACTGAATGCTCTTTTTCACGTAATTTTAAGAGAGAGATTATCCCATTTGTCACATATTGGCGTTCTAATTTACACTGAATATTTCTATCGTACCAAAGATTTCAGTGAGGGGAAAGCAACTTAACAGTTCTCGACATTTTGAAATTCAAACTTGTTCATCTAACCTCCATAATTAAACTCTTGTGTTTACTGAACCTGTATGGAATTAGAAATATTTCAACTTTTGACGGGCATTATGAGAAGGGGGACTGGGAAGAGCTGTGGGAAGCGCTGCGGGGGTACGCCGCGGGCCCGAGAAGCGCCGCAGGGATGCGCCGCGGGCCAGGAAAGTGCCGCATGGGGATGCGCTGCATGAAACGCCGCGGGCCAGGAAAGCGCCGCAGGATGCGCCGCGGGCCCGAAAAGTGCCACAGGATGCACCGCAGGGATGCGCCGCAAAAAAAAATTTGAACACTGAAAATAAACGAACAAATTGCCGCCTTCTATGTCATATCTTAGATTATCTTAAGTTGGAACTTTCAGTTGTATTAACCAAATTTTATTAAGCAATAATAATCCAAATTTTAAAAACAGTAGGGCTGATTTGAACACTCTGAAAATAAGCTATTTTTCATTTATAGGTTGGTGCATTGGTCCCCTACTCACCGCCCAGTGAAGAAGAGGATGAACCACCAGTGGAGTTTCAAGACAATGACTGGCACAGTATCATTGAAACACCTTTTAATATCGACGAGTATTTAAATGATTTTCTTTTTAATGTAGAACCTAGCACAGTTGAGCTGGTAGACTTGAGCCCGAACATTTTGCAGCTTTTAAATGATTTCACTGGGAACCCTTCTCCAGCCTCCGATACCCTAACGAGTCCACTTCAAACAACTGAAGTGGAACATAGCCCAAATATTGTTGAACAACTTGGGGGAGGGGGTACATCTTTTCCCGATTTTCAATTATCTAATAAAATTTTAAATAATATAGTTGTTTTCACTGCAACGTTTGGGGATCCCTTTACTACACTTATGGGCGGAAATTTTGTGTTTGATCCTGTAGAGATTGTGCATGCATATGTAGATAAAATTCGTGCACTACTGGAGAACCAAATTCAATTGTGGGGGGTAGGGATTCAATTAAGGTTTCTATTGTTTTAAAAGTTTTTTATTTGAATGAGGGGAAAAGCGAGGTTTACTATCATTTTATACATTCTGAGATGCGCGTAATTTATACAAATTTAGAAAATTTTGAGGGAGTTTTTAGTGAGTGGGTAGGACAAATTATTGCGCATCTCGAGAACTATAACTAAAATGGGAGCGGCTCAGTAGTTTTATTTATTGAAAATGTAAGTGTAAATATTTGTAAATTTAAGAAAGATTTTATTTTAAGAGGGGGGGCAGGGTCTGAGAGGTCAGTAGTTTTAAATTACAATCAAGATCTAGAAGGTTGTAAAGGTGTCCAGAAGATCTGTTTTGAAACAGATCAAAAGTGTTTCAAGTATGCTTTCCTCATATCAGCATTTCAGCCTCTAGAAGATGACGCTACTAAGGAAAATTTACGTTATTTGGGTGGATATGGGAAGAACGGGGTCGATGAAACAATAGAAAATTCTCATGTTTGGTAGGGAAATATCCAGAAAAGATACAATCTAGTTTTATGTTTGAAAGGGCCGGTTCTTACTTAAATATCGGTATTAAAGTGGTTCAATATGAACCTGAACATAAAGATGGAGCTTGCTCTAAGTATAAGGGGTTGATATTCCCAGGCAGGGGCCTGTCCGTTGATGTGGTCAGAAACTGGGTGTGTTTGTTAGTTACGCCACCGAGTCAACCAAACGCAATTGGTAAATTTACTCCGATTACAGCAAGGAGGCGCGTTCGGGGGGCGGGGCCACGGAGTGGGTAGCGTGTTTACTTTCTAACATGCCTGTCTCGATTTTGGACTGAGCTAAAGCTCCGAAATCATATGAAACATTGTAGACGGCATGGATATCAGACAGTGGAAACAGTTTCAGGGGATAGGGCAATTCTATGTTTTAAAATTTTTCAGAATACTCTTCTCCAATGCAAAAAAATATCTTTAGACTGTGAAGCCAAGTTGGTGGAGGTGAATGACCCACAATATCCAAACCGTATCAAAGAACATCAGGTTATTGCAGTGTTCTAAGCTCCTGCGCAAAGAGACAATTCTAACCCCATGCGGTTGTTAGAAATAGTTGAAACATTGGATGAGGACGAGTGCATGGACAAGGCATTGACTAAACTAATTGGCACGGCTAATGGCGCTATTTCTCGTTTGAGAAATACGCTTTATCCAATGGTGTTGTCTGCAGAGGATTTTATCGCGATTAAAAATCAAAAAATATGTTGGGTATGTAAGGGGGAGTTTGTAGAGGAGGATAAGGGGACTAAAGGGAAAAGAGGGGGGCGGGGGAAAGTCAGAGACCATGATCACTTGCTGCAGGAAATATCATCTGGGGGTAGTAATTTTAGGGGGCTAGCGCATCAATCGTGTAATTTAAACGTTAGCCAACAGTTTTTTATCCCTGTTTTTATTCATAATTCCAATTATGACTTAAAATTTATTTTACCGGCACTGGCACGTATGCACAGGGAGGGAGGGGGAGTAGACAGTCCATGGGTGAATAATTCATTTACCTACAACATCATTCCCAAATTGGTCGAGAAGTTATTGCTTCTCGAACTGAAATGGCAGGTAGTGGATAATGGGCGTACGTGCTGGAATAAAAATATGTTTTTATATTATTTTAGTTTTTTCCCAAGATCCATAAGTCAACTAATTCAAGTGCAGAAAAGCGACAATTCTGATAGCTTTCACTTGCTTAAATAGCACTTTCCAGACAGTGAAATGTATGACTTATTAACCGGCAAAGGTGTATATGCATATGATTATTACTGCTCTGGCGCTCGCTTAAGCGAGGAGAAACTACCTCCAATTGAAGCTTTTCACAATTCACTGACCAACAGTGAATGCACAGCCGAGGATTATGAGTTTGCCTAGAAGGGGTGGGCTAAGGGGGATTGTAAAAATGGGTGGGATTATTGTAGACTGTACTTGGCCAGTGACGTTCTAACTCTGTTGGATATAGTCTGCAAGAATACAGACCAGATCTATTCAGAGTTCGGGCAAGATATAGGATATAATTTTTCTACACCACATTTAGTAATGGATTTAATTTTAAAAATTAGTAGGGAGAAAATAGGCCTAATCACCGATGTAGATCAGCATCTTTTTGTAGAGCGTTCAATGAGGGGTGGGTATGTTTTTCATGGGAACCGTGTCTTATCAACCGATCCAAGCGGACAAAGCACCGGTGTAAAGTCAAATGCAGTGTTCTTGGACATGAACTCGTTATACCCCTCGGCAATGTCTCAATACTCTTTGCCGTGTGGGAACTATCAATGGCTTTAGAATCCTTGTGAGTACCTTGACATTAACATAATCGAGGACAACGGGCCGCAAGAAGGGTTTTTTGAAATTGACGGTCACATTCTGCTGGCACTGCACGACTCAGTCAAAGATTTTGTTTTTTCCTGTATCAATCGACCAGTGACCAGGGACTCAATGAGCCCCTACAATCGATCATTGGTTGAGGATATAGGGATGCATTGGACCCCCTCTAAACAAAAGCTGATTGCTGATTTGGACCCTAAAGAGAATATCATTGTTCACCATATGCTTTTGCACTGGATGGTGAACAATGGCTTCAAAATCACCAAAATACATAGGGTCCTGCAGTTCAATCAGAAACCTTATTTGAAAACGTTTATCGATACATTTGTCGATAAAAGCTCTAGGGCAAATTCAAAGGTGGAGAAGGAAATGTACAAGCTCATTCTAAATTCAGCGTTTGGCAAAATGTGTGAAAGCGTACGTAACAGATCTCGCTGTGACGTCGTGACTGACCCTCTAGAGTGTGCACGAATTATTGCCGACCCCAATTTTACATCATTCACGAGCATAGAGGCCGGCATGGTTCTTCTACATGGGAAATAGCGAAATGTAGTACTGAACAAGAATATAGCAGGAGGTAGTTCAGTACTAGAAATTTCAAAGAAGCTCATGTTGTCGTTCTTTTACACTATCTGCAAGGTGCAATGCCCACGGTATGGGGAAGTTCAAGTTTACTATGGTGACACAGACACTCTGTTGTTAAAGGTAAATGGGACTAAAGATTTATTTAGTGATGTGCAAAATGGGGTGCACATCAGCTCGCGGATGGATTTCACCAACTGGAATCCATCCCTCTACCCCGAGCTGGTGAATCGTCAAGCCCCCAACCAACTATTAAAATTAAAATCAGAGACGGGGAGTGATTTGATATCCAGGGGGGTGTTCCCGGGTCCCAAAGTTTATTGCGTGGAAACACATAGTGGGGATGAAAAGAAGACATGTAAAGGGGTGCCTACACACTTTGTAAAGAGCAATTTTAACATGAGCGTGTACAGAGACTGTGTAGAATGTAGCCTAGTGCCAAGAGCACAAGTGCTTGCAATTCGCTCTCTACAGTATAGAAATTATACTGTGAGAGTAGAAAAAAATGCAATGTCGTGTATATCCAACAAGGTCTATGTGCTCTAGAAAGATGTGAGGGTCCTACCTATGGTCACTATCGTACTTCAGACCGAGTTGAATGCATAAACTATCGTAATCAATTTGGTCTTGATAAACTAATCTAACCCAAGCACTAACCATCATCACTCAATCTTTCACAAATTAACCTAACCAACTAATCTAACCCAAGCACTATCCACCACCACTAACCCATCCACTAACCCGTAGCAGTGACGACAACTATTGTTTTTCTATCGCGGCTCCCGGGGGACCCTTCCCGCGACCGGCTCCCGGGGGGTGGGGGGGCCACCATTCACTGTAATGTTCAACTGTGCTAGTTCCAAGTGTATTTTGTTGTTGTACAAAAAGTGTTGTACAGAAAGGTGCTGTGGATGGACAAAGGTGTTGTACAGAAAAGTGTTATACAAAAGTGTTTAAAGACAAAAAGTGTTATCATTGTTCATGTTGAACAAATAGAGTTTTCATGTTGACCAAGTGTCATGTTGAGCAAGTGTTATCATATTGCTGTAATAAATGTTGCCATGAAATATTGTTTTTGTTGTTCTTGAATAGATAGATCTATGGGAAAATTACTACTTATTCATTGAGCACATATGATTTACAGTTAGTTATAGTCCGACTGTTGTCAGCAGCATGTATCAATTTAAAACGCCCTTCAGATCGTTTCTGTTTGGACCCTCAATGTCAGGGAAAACAACACTATTAACTAAAATAATTCAAAATTGCGATAAAATGTTTTTGGAAAAACCGAAAAAAAATCTACTATTGCTATAGTATTTGGCAAGAGTCCTATGATAAAATAAAAGCTATTGCCACAACCATACCAATACAATTCATAAGAGGACTTGATGGTTTCAATGGTATTGAACAGAACTAATGGCTGATTATTGATGATTCGGCTGAATCCATTGAACACTTCTCACAGGAAATGTTGCAACTGTTCACTGTTCAATCTCATCATGAACACATTTCCGTAACGCTAGTTCAACACAATCTGTTTCATCAGAGCAAATGCGTGCAAACCCTTTCTTTGAATTGTTCTATATACTATACAGGTCGAGTCGTTTGGGTTTATATCTAACGATTAAAACGCCAAAAGACGTTAAACCCCCGCGCCCCAACAAATATTGTTTAATAGGAAAAAACAATTCCAAGCAAGCCCTACGGTTACATTTTATTGGATCTTAATCAGAGCACGCCCGAGGATCTTCGTGTAGTCACCGACATTTTTGACAATGAAATTACAGTATATCTTCCGGTGAATAGTAGAAAAGGCTATTAGTTACCATTATGACACTGAAGAAACTACATGAACAACGGCATTTATTTTCAGTTCTAAGCACTTCAAAACCCTTGCTTAGGAAGGCTATACTTAAACATGGTGTCGACAATGATTTCATTAATCTAATATCTGAACTTTGTTTAAATTTAACTGAGGGCAATGTTCAACTGCCAGAAGGTGTTAGACACCAGAAAAAGCAACATTGTTCCACTGTACGTGCCTTGGATTGTAAAAACACGGTAAAAAAATTTAAAACAACACAACTCCTTCAAGCAGGCGGTAGCTTTTTCACACTTTTACTGCCAATAATCGCAGGACTTGTAAACAGTTTTCTCTAGAGAATGGCAAAACCCTATAAATTGACACCATTAGAACTTATCCTCTCGCCCGTGGAACATTTTGAAGACAATCTAAGCAAATTCATTAATGATGAGAATATTGCCGATGACAAAAAACTGCTTTTACTTCAAGATGCATTGCGACGTATGGACAAACATAAACCTTATCGTGAGAGACCCTCCGCCGATCCCTCTAAAAAAGAAACATCTCCTCAAGATTCTACACAATCAAAGGAGAAGGACTTGAATTCAATTTTATTGAAAATTGGAAACCTATTGCCACTCATATCGAGAACAGAGTAAAAGAGTATTATCTTATCTCGTGTTGGAAACTGGTGATCAAGTTCAAGTCGACAGCACAGGGAAACGAATTATAATTCAGGGAAAAAGTTATAATCTAGTTGATTTAATTTGTGATATGGTGACGAATCGTAAAGGACTCTTATCCTTTGACGATAGTCTATAAACCTTTCTAAGTGTGTCAAACTTTCCCAAAAGTCTTATTGGCAATAAGCAAATTCTAAAGAAACTAAGAGAATATAGTCCTCCAACAACGCCATTTAAAAAAGAAGAAGATTCAATATTTGAAAATACTAGCACCACTGATTCTACAACACCTTTGGCTGCTAGTCAAAAGCGAAGACGGATAGATTCACCCACCAGTGTGCAAAAGGGGAGTGGACATTACACTGCGTGTTAACGATCAAAATGGATGAAGTTTTGAAAGGTGTCTATGAAAATGTTGGTGAAGCGGGAAGTTTAAGTTCTCCCAAAACGCTTTCTAGAGTTGTCTCCGGCACCACATTGAAAAAAGCAAAAGAGAATCTAGAAAATGAACCGAGTTACACACTACATCGGAATCATAGACTTCGCTGTAAACAATATCGACAAACTAAAGCCTTTTTCCCTCTGCATATAATGCAAATGGATCTTTTAACTTTAGACGCAGTTCAACGGCGTCACAATGCACCCTACAAATATATTCTAGTGGCAATCAGTATCTTTAGTCGCTATGCCTATGCCATTCCGCTGCGATCAAAGAGAGGTGTTGAAGATGCTCGGGCCATTGAAAGTATTCTTGAACGGGATTCGTATAGAAAAATTCAATCGGATCGTGGCAGTGAATTTGTTGATCCCCATGTGCAAAAGGTTCTTTTGAAATAAAATACAATACTTTATCATTGTCACAGTCCGATAAAGGCTGCATTGGCTGAACGATTAATAAGAACGATTCGTCTATTAATTTCAAGATATTGTACATTGAAAAATACACCGGCTTTTATTCATGATTTAGATAAAATCATGCAGATATACAACCATCGACCACATCGATCTCTATCCAACTCTAGCCCTCGGGATGTTCATTACAGTGAAAATACATTGGATGCTGTTATAAAGCAATACTCCAATTGCAATTACAAGAAAAAGAAAAAATGCAATGTTGATGATACTGTTTGAATTAATAGAGCCACCAATATTTTTAAAAAGGGGGATTATTTATGGAGTATCAAACTTTTTAAAGTGTCCAAAATTCTAGACACTAAACCCACAACTTATCGACTACGAGACACCAAAGATGATGAGATTCTCGGTGGTTTTTATGAATATGAACTGCAAAAAGTTAGAAACACTAGTGAAACTTATCGAATTGAAAAGATATTAAAGAGACGTACTCGTAGGGGCAAGAAACAGTTACTTGTTCGCTGGCTGGGATACAACTCGGATTTTGATTCTTGGGTCAGTGCTGAAGATATTAACTATGCCCAATGATTTCTATGTGACTTTCATGTCCAATGTTTCTGATCCTCTGTACAATGACTTGAATAAAACAAGTGATTTTTGGACAAAACTCTCCCCCACCATCAAATTCGACGGAAAGTATGAAGTGGCTCTTGTCGACTGTATTCTCAAAAATACTTACGACATCCTGAGAAAGGAACGTGAATATGAAATAAAAATTAGACCCTATGATTGGCTGCCACCACCAGGTGATCAAGAACAAATTCAAAAAATCAATTGGTTGGATTATCCATATATTGAATTATCCTACGAGGAACTCACCTGTATGAATGATTTATGATGTCGTACTATTAATAAAAGAATTTCCGCTCGTAAAAAAGGAGCTTTTCATTTCAACTATTCAAAGGAGGAGGGCAAGATCTACATTAGTTCACCCATTGCCAGCGAAAAGGTTATTCTCAATGATAACCTAAAGGATGTTCTTGGCTTTAAGCTCAATATAATCAATGGTAAAAGTGCCGGAAACACTAATTTCATTTTTGATGACTACCCGCCTGCCTTCTCCACAGACACTTGTATATTTCTCTACGCGTCGTTTGTGGAAACATCTCGTGTTGGTAATTCAAATGTCCCCCTCCTAAGAGTTCTTGAACGAAAAAACAATCAAAATCATATTCATCACTACAATATAAAGCATCTTCAGTATATTCCCGTAAACACTTCCTATTTGGAACTCTGTCAGTTAAAACTAAGAACTGAATTAGGTGATCCCATAGCAATTTCAAAAAGTTTGGCTGTGATTACATGTCAGTTTCGACCCATTGTTCAACAAGATGTCTAATAGAAAATCGGTATTCACTTGTCCTGATATTGACTGCTATGTTAATACTCTTGGCCCAAGACAACAGGGCAATGGAATGGACTATTACAAGGGTCGCTCGTCAATGTCTGGCTATGGTCTTGGTAGCTGGTTTGCTAAGCTGTTTCGCTCTTCACTAGCAATGTCTAGAAAATATCTTGTACCTGCTGCGACAGATTTTGCATCGTCTACACTATACGATTGGGGCTCTGGCAAGGATTTTAAAAAAATTTCTGCGTAAAATCTTAGGTCCAGTGCGCGAACCCTTGGCGAGAAATTAAAACAAAATAGTAAAGGTTTAAAAAGGTCAAGAAACAACGCATCACTCATCAGTCTCTACTCAGGTCAGAAACGAAAGACATCCCTTTTGTCAAAGAAAAGAAGGATAAAGCCGACACGTAGTGTAACCAGAAGTCCCAGGAAGAAAATTGTTAGATCGAAACTTGATTTCTTCTCTTAACGTGTCCTACCTGCCGCATAAGGATTCTCAACCTTTAATCACCGCCTCATTGAATCTGTTCAATGCTGAAAATGTTGATGTCAGTTTCAAGCATGGATACTATGAACAATTTTATCCACTACAACCCCTCTCTGATGATATCCACATTCAAATTTATTCCAATGAAGACTACTTCATATATTTATCAACCACATTTATAGATTTGCAAATGAAAGTCCGGAAATCCGATAATACAATCCAAATTCGAGCCGAGGAGATATCCTAAGAAAAGTATATGTTACATAATTTATTTCGTCAAATTAGCGTCTACATCAATGGCACGCTGGTGAGCACAAGCACCACTCTCTCAAACTATGCAGGCTATATCCAATTCATGTTGATGACGCCCAAATCATACAAGGAATTGAGAGGCGCCTCCAATGGATATGAATATATTACTAGTACTGATAGTACAGATGCACTTAAAAATGCTACAACTAGTGAATTACATCTAGTTGGAAAATTATATCATGAAATATTTAATATACCCCAATGGCTGCCACCCAATGTTAAAGTTGATATAAAATTGACGCTTGCACCATCCAATTTCATATTGAGAAAGGAACTTGCTGCCAACCCCGATGTAAGTCTCTCCCTCACCTCGGCAATACTACATGTACGCAAACAGCAGGTTATGAGTTCTGTTGCTTTGGCCGTGGAAAAACTGAGAGCCAATGGAAATAATATTAAACTAGTTGGTCCTCATACAATCACCAATCAGCGTCATATTGCCATGGGCTCACGTACCTACATTGATTCAACATTACTCACTTGTAAAATCCTATTAAACCTTGCATTGGTATTATTGCAAAGTTCTAATGCAATATGATCCTGGACCGAATGCCCACATAAATTCGAAGTGTTTGAAATTTCCTCTCTTTTTTACACAGTAAACGTCATCCCAATCTACAATCTATTTTTTGATAAATCCTATAGAACATTGTATGAGTTGACCATGCAAACCCTAGATCATGATTCGCAACTATTTGAAATGGTATAACCGAAAATATGTTTGCTAAAACACATGGTATCATTGTATTGGATTTGTCTGGTACACAGGATATGAGTATAGTACGTACAGGGAGTGTGCGCTTAGAGTGTACATTTGCCGACCCATTGGATGAGAGTGTTGCCCTAATCTCACTAAATCAATATGAAACCTATTGGGAAATCACCCCCGAAGGCAGGGTTCTACTAGACTTGGCGCCATGAACACCAGTCAAATAATCAGTGTATTTAATATGGACCCCTACATATCCCAGTACGAATCCTATTGTCTGCCCTCGGACTATCTTGGAAAAATTCAAAGCGCAAACAGTACCTTATTTATTGTGAATAGCAGTCCATCGACTGTGCTGACGGGTCATTGGCTGTGCAACTATCAAACAATGAAGAATATTGAATTTTTTGATCCTATTGGTCTACCCTTTACATTCTACACACCTCACATCAGCAACTATATTGAGAGAAGTGGGAAAACTATTATTCAAAATCGAAAGAAGGTGCAGGATCTAACGACTAAGAGCTGTGGCTTCCATGCACTACAATATTGTGTGTTCCGATGTCGTGGCTATACTTACAAGCAGTTTCTCCACATTTATGGTGACAATCCGCGTCTGAACGACTTTCTAGTGGAAAATATACTTAAAAGTTTATTTAATATTTATTTCAGTGCCCTAAGAATAAAGTGCTTAAAAAATGTTTGTGAATTTGTTTATTAATAAAATGTATATATACAACAATGTCTTTAAATCTTCACTTTTAGATTTCTTCATCGGTGTATAGGTAACTGTTGTGAACCACTAATGCTGGTAAATCATTTGGATTCACTGTATATTGATCTTGATTGACTGCAAAGTCGGGGTCACATTTTCTGCAGTACAATGTAACTTCACTCTTGTCATATCTCTTTCTATAGTCAATGATACTATTTGCATTCATATTATGAAATTCACGAGTTTCAATCTGTCTATTTGAAGCAATATCACATACTGTGTTTTCAAGTGGTGAATCACATTCGGTAACTGCCAAATAAAAATCGCTTGGTTTTTAGTCATAGTAGGCAGTGTCGTCACAGCGATGACGTAGAAACCAGATTGTCTTGCTACCCCAACAGTTGAATCGTAGACCAGATTCCTCTTCCCAGAATAATTTAAATCCACGACGATACAAATCTCGTAGAAATAAACTGAAATTACGTTTAGGATTCTTTCCAATCATAGCGGGGTAAGTATTCTCCCGCTGACCACATTTATCATAGTGACAATTGTAGCAGAGGTACCCGCTAGGGTGGGAGTCACACACCTCCTCAAGACATGAATTACATCCTTTAATTTGTACAGCATAGCCTCTATGTAATTTGCAAGGATTACATAATTTACACTTTTCATTATAGTCATCAATAATTGTACAATTCTCGCATTGAGTCCAACTGCCAAGAGTGTACATGCACAATGGGCATATAGAACATTTTTTGGTTTCCAATGTCAACTCTCTCACAGCTAAAACGAAACTGATTCTCTTCGTTCGATAAATTCAAAGTGTAGGAAGGGGGGAGGGGTAACTTTGTGACGTTACCTCTTTCGAAGGAGGAGCCATCTACATTGACAATGAAAGTATATTCACAATATGATTCCGCCTTGTGCCAATTAATATATCAATAAATTGAGTATATGCATTTGAATCACATTTTAAAAGTTTCATACAATAGTCTAATGGGGATTATTCCAAATGGCGAGAAAATCATCATCCAAAATCAAATGTTTTTCCATAAACACTAGATTTGATCTAATTCTCTCTTTCTCAAATTTATTCATTTTTCAATCCTTTCACTCTGACTGTTGACTCTAGACTGAGCAGAAAAGAAAGTTGGCTCGGAAACAACAACAACATTGACCTTGGCATTCGCTGAGAGCGTGCCCAAAACAACAACAATAACATTGACCCCATTAACCACGTGCTCCCCCTAATGACTCTATCGCGTGCACAAAACAACAAAAACAACATTGACCCCATTAACCACGTGTTCACCCTTATGACTCGATCGCGTGCCCAAAACAACAACAACAACATTGACCCCATTAACCACGTGTTCTCCCTAATGACTCTATCGCGTGCCCAAAACAACAACAACAACATTGACCCCATTAACCACGTGTTCTCCCTAATGACTCTATAGTCCATGAAAGTGACAAAGTTCCTGTTTTTCCAATTCTCACTGACAAAGACCATAAAAACATCAAATAAATTGGCCAACAAACATAACCATCCATGAAAAACATCAAATAAATCGACCATCACACATAACCATCCATGAAAACAGACATAAATGTGACAAAGTTCCTGTTTTTTCATTCTCACTAACAAAATCCATAAAAACATCAAATAAATCAACCAACACACATAACCATCCATAAACTATGTAAAAAAAGTTGTAGGTGGCAGCAGGGTGTTCTCGTCGGATCAATAGGGTCACCTCTACTTGAAACATCACATATACTTTATACTGGGATTTTTTTTTCATTTTTATTTTTTAGTTAACCAAATTTCTAGATACCTCGCTATTCTTCTGTAATTTTTATGCGGCCATACCTAGAAAGAATTGTTTTCTTAAATCAAACTTTCCAAATACTTTACCACCCCCCCCCCCTTATGTGCAAATATATAGCACAAAATATATATTTTCCGTATATTTTGTCATTCCTCTTTGTGTTTTCTCATGTTAAGCTGAAAAAAACTAACGAAAAAACAGGTTTGTTCTTGAGTTTTGCACAGCATAAACTTTTGCGAGTGGTGCATAATACACAAATACCAAAATTCCTTCCCCCTACGGAAAAAAAACTTAAATAAAATTCTCAAATTTGGAAAGCCTTATTTTCCACGGGGGGTTTTCTGCAGAGGGGGAGGTATTGCCTGGGGGTATTTTCCGGGGGGGGGCGAGGGGGTATTCGCCGGGGGGGGAATGCCGACCACAATTTTGAAGTACCTACCTCCACTCCTTCTCCGTCTCGAGGATCCTGAAATTTGCCTACATGACGGATCAGTTTCTTTTTATCTGGCGTTAGTTCCGAAAATACAATTCTTGTTATTTGAGTAGAATTTTAAGCCTTAAAATGTTTTTTTTTCAAATTTATGATATGTTTTTGCATATCTTTAAAACCTTATAAATTGGGATTGATTAAAGTTGTAAAGGTGAAAACAATTTTGTTTTACCTCATTTAAGCAGAAGATCTATTTCGCAAGGTTTCAGTTTTATAACACGCAGATTTTTAAAGGTCATCAAACGTCAGGATCCTCTAGAAGGAGAAGGAGTGGAGGCAGGTACTTCAAAATCTCTTCCAGGGGCACACTTTAGCCTGTAGACCCAACCTTGACAGTTTCTGTTTCCTAGCCTAACCCCTTTCTAAGATAGCAAAAAGTAGCTTAAGCATAATTTTACTATTTTTTATTATAATTTAATATAGAAAAAACAATCCCATGATCTTTTTTGTATATATAGAATAATATTTTTTCGTTTTAAGTTTTAATGCTACTCCTTACTTTCAGTTTAAAACTAATTTTTTTATATAATTTCTAATCTCTTCCAATTTATGGGAGATAAGACAACTCAAGCCTTATTAAGGAGCTGAACGATGAAGCGGTACAAGAATTGAAGGAAAAAATAAGCTTAGAGTGGAAAAAAATTAAAACACAGAGTCATTTCTTTTGGTAAACAAAAATTAAAAAAGAAAAATAGATATTTAATTATTTGTTTAAGAAATTTAAATTTAGTAGCACTTCAGAAAGTAGCTCCAGGCGAGTAGCTTCGAGACAAAATGCTAACTAAGTGGACAGGTTTGCATATCGATATGCTAGTGAAAAATTTTGCTAGTTCGACATAAATGTGCCTACAGACTTAGAGAGTTACTTAAAAAATTGAAAAGACACTCATTGCTTAGAAATGAATCGAAATTTCCAAAAAAGATCATTTCTCGAGTAGGTACGATAGATGGTATTATAAACTGAGTTTATTTTCATTTCCAAAATTTTGGGTATAATTACCTGAATTCGCCTAGAGAAATGTTTTCATACTTTGGGTGCCATTTCTGGACTAGAAAGGCTGGGAATAATGAAATGGGGGTAAAATTCCAAAACGGCTAATATTTTAATGAAATGAATATTTTACCCGTAAAGCAGCGTTTATGTAGCATGAAATTCCGAAATTCTTCAGTCTTGCATTTGGTAGAACACATTCCATGTTGTTGTTCTTTATATTAGTCACAAAGTCGTTATGGTAGAGATTCGTTTTAGTCAATAGTCTATATTTTCAAAAATTTGAAAATAAATAGATTTAATAATGTTGTCAGTAGATTATCGAGTCATTCAGCAATAGCTTAGATTAATATTTAGAATATATAAAATAATGCCAGGTCAATTTTGGTAGGAAAAAATACCAATAAATGAGAAATAGGTAAATAATTTTATTCGATTTCAATTATTGTCAAATCTCGACTAAACGACAAATTCATATAAAGCTGTTTTTTTCAACTGAAAGAGGTCTTGCCTTATGATCAAGCGAAATCTTCACAAGGTCGTTCTTAAACTATTCAAAATTTAAATTATTCAAAATTTATCGTCAAAATGCCGTTTCCTTGTTCAACCTTGGCGGCTTCCTTGTCCTCGTCCCTGTGGAATTGATAATTATTGTCACAGCTCTATGGCGTGGCAATTCAGCTATCATATCTATTTACAATTATGAAATTTGACATTTGTAGGAAACACATTTTGGGTTTTGGGCATTGTGTCAACTGATAATTTCTTAAAAGACGCAAAATTGAGCAGACGTAAAATCGAGCAATAAAAAAGAAAGTACAAAATGGGTAGGACCGGCGTTTACCCTCTACCCCTCACCAAAAATACTCCCTGCGTCTGGTTGGTCTTCAATCGCTTTCCACTTATAATAAAAGGACTCTCATTTTCTGATCGAATGAGCACCCTCCAAAGTTTCTGTGACCTTGAAGTTGAGATGGGGATAAAGAAGGGGCAGTTTTCTTCCTATATGATGAATCTCACATTATGGCTTGCAGTATTACGACTGAAAAATCGCAATAACAAAAACAGGAGTCGTGGTTGCAGCGGTAGCTGCAACAAAGTAAAAAGCGAACCACAGCCCAAAGTAACCAAAAGTTAATAAACACATTTTGAAAAAACAACTTAAGCAAAAGAAAATTGCTATGTAACACTGATTCAAGATCGAATGAGCACCCTCCAAAATTTCTATGACCTTGAGGTGGAGACGGGGACAAGGAAGGGGTAGTTTTCCTCCTATACGATAAATCTCACATTATCTATGGCCTATTGTTTTTCACTTCATAAAAACACTGTATAGGACATAACAAGCCAAAGCATGGCCATCGCCCGGTTTTTTGTAAGACAAGGATTTTGAATTTCTTAAAAAAACTTTATTTGGGAAATGAATTGATTTCAAGACTTTTAAACGCTGTAAGACGTATATATTATGATTCAGAGAAAAATGGGCTTTAAAATGCGCTATAGCAAAGCAGATAAGGTTTAGTCCCAAAAAGTAGTGTCTGACCCCTTAGAATCTCCTCTGCTGTGAGTCAATTGTGATTGTGCTCCGATTCGTGGCGAGTAACAGCTCATTTGAAACGTCTCATCCGTATGATGATAGCACTACACGTTTTGAGAAGAATAGGAACATTTTTCTCATTCTTTGACCTTATGGCTGGAATTTTAAGACTAGCGCGAAAAGAAAATCGCCCTGGTTAAATGAAAAAGTCACAAAGAGTTGTAGCAATGAACGAAATACTAAAGGTTATGGTAATGTTATGGTACATTGTTTTTCACTTCATAAAAATACCGTATAGGACATAATAAGCCAAAGTCAGGCCATCACCCGCTTTTTTGTAATTTTTTTGTAAAATAATGGTTTCCTATTCCATAAGAAAAACTTAATATGTGAAGTAAATTAAAATCAAAATCTTTAAACGCGGTACAACGTATAAATTATGAATCAGCGAAAAATTGAATCTAAAATGAATAACTAGTTAAGTAGAACAGGTTTACTCCCTAAAAGTAGTGCCTGACCCCCTAGAATCTCCCCTGCTGTGAGTCAATTGTCATTGTGCTCCGATTTGTGGCGAGTGACTGCTCATTTGAAACGTTTCATCTTTCTGATGATAGCACTCCACGTCTTAAGAAGAATAGGAACCTTTTTCTCATTCTTTGACCTTATGGCTGAAATTTTAAGACTAGGGCGATAAGAAAATCGCCCTGGTTAAATAAAAAAGTCAGAAAGAGTTGTAGCAATGAAGGAAATACTAAATTTTATGGTAATGTTATGGTAAATTGTTTTTCACTTCATAAAAACACTGATAGGACATAATAAGTCAAAGCAAGGCCATCGCCCGCTTTTTTGTAATTTTTGTAAGACAAGGATTTTGAATTTCTTAAAAAAAACTTTATTTGGGAACTAAATTGAATTCAAAACTTTTAAACGCGGTAAGACGTATACATTATGAATCAGAGAAAAATGGCCTTTGAAATGAGCTACTAGTCAAGCAGATAAGGGTTAGCCCAAAAAGTAGTGTCTGACCCCTTAGAATCTCCTCTGCTGTGAGTCAATTGTGGTTGTGCTCCGATTTGTGGCGTGTGACAGCTCATTTGAAACTTCTCTTCCGTCTGATGATAGCACTCCACGTTTTGAGAAGACTAGGAACCTTTTTCTCATTCTTTGACCTTATGGCTGGAATTTTAAGACTAAGGCAAGGATTTTGAATTTCTTAAAAAAACTTTATTTGGGAACTAAATTGAATTCAAGACTTTTAAACGTGGTAAGACGTATATATTATTAATCAGAGAAAAATGGCCTTTGAAATGAGCTACTAGTCAAGCAGATATGGATTAGTCCTAAAAGTAGTGTAGAAATGTTAATGTAATGTTATGATAAATTGTTTTTCACTTCATGTAAACACTGTATAGGACATAATAAGCCAAAGCAAGGCCATTGCCTCCTTTTTTGTAATTTTTTGTAAGACAAGGATTTTGAATTTCTTAAAAAAACTTTATTTGGGAACTAAATTGAATTCAAGACTTTTAAACACGGTAAGACGTATATATTATGAATCAGAGAAAAATAGACTTTGAAATGGGCTACTAGTCAAGCAGATACGGTTTAGTCCTAAAAAGTAGTGTCTGACCCCTTTGAATCTCCTCTGCTGTGAGTCAATTGTGATTGTGCTCCAATTTGTGGTGAGTGACAGCTCATTTGAAACGTCTCATCCGTCTGATGATAGCACCACACGTTTTGAGAAGAATAGGAACCTTTTTCTCATTCTTTGACCTTATGGCTAGAATTTTAAGACTAGGGCGATAAGAAGATCGCCCTGGTTCAATAAAAAGTCACAAAGAGTTGTAGCAATGAAGGAAATATTGAATGGTATGGTAATATTATGTTAAATTGTAACTCACTTCATGAACACACTGTATATGACATAATAAGCCAAAGCAAGGCCATCATCCGCTTTTTTGTAATTTTTTGTAAGACAAAGATTTTAAATTTCTTAGTAAAACTTTATTTGGGAACTAAATTTCATTCAAGACTTTTAAACGCGGTAAGACGTATAAATTATGAATCAGAGAAAAATGGCCTTTAAAATGAGCTACTAGTTAAGCAGATAAGGTTTAGTCCCAAAAAGTAGAGTCTAACCACTTAGAATCTTCGCTGTTGTGAGTCAGTTCCGATTTTGCTTCAACTTGCGCCGCATGACAGCTCATTTGAAATCACTCATCTACCTAATGATCGCATTCCACGTTTTGAGAAGATTAAGAGACTTTTTCTCATTCTTTAAAATTTTGGCTAGATTCTCAAGAATAGGACGATAGGAAAAATCGCCCTGTTTAAATGAAAAAGTCACAAAGAGTTGTAGCAATGAAAGAAATGCTAAATATTATGGTAATGTTATGGTAAATTGTTTTTCACTTCATAAAAACACTGTATACGACATAATAAGCCAAAGCAAGGCCATCGCCCACTTTTTGTAAGACAAGGATTTTGAATTTCTTAGAAAAAAATTTATTTGGGAACTAAATTGAATTCAAGAATTTTAAACGCGGTAAGACTTATATATTATGAATCAGCGAAAAATGGGCTTTAAAATGAGCTACTAGTCAAGCAGATAAGATTTAGTCCCAAAAAGTAGTGTCTGACCCCTTAGAATCTTCTCTGCTGTGAGTCAATTGTGTTAAAGTACTTTTTATAGTCCTTTGGGTTAAAGGAGACTAAATTTGGCAACACTGTAATCAATTTGAAAGATTGGGCGATCGGCGAGGGATGTTTTCTTCAAAGTTTGGCAACACTGAACATAGGGCGATGGCAAGGGCGATGGGCGATGGGCTATTACTTCAGGCTGGTCAGAAATTAACATAGGTTGGGCTCAAAACCCATCTTTCTTCCCAAGGCTAGAACATAGTTTGTACTTTACAGAAAAAAATACAAATGAATGTGCATTGTCAGTTTAATATACGTATACTGATATTTAGTAATCAAAATGTTAATATTATTTGATTTATTAAAGCTATAAAAATAAAAAAATTAAATTCTTAAGTGCAAATTATGTTCTGGCCTTGGGAAGGCGTAGGGGTTTTGAGGCCTACTCATGTTAATTTCTGCTCGTTTTGAGTTTGACTCGGTTATTTATTGTAATGTCTGCTCGTTTTGGGTTTCATTTATTTATCGATGCTGATTTGTGGTAGTTTCACGCTTGGTAGATTATTTGATTTTATGTTTGCTCATTTTTTGTTTAATGAAGTTCTTCACTTTTCTTTGAAAAACTTATTTTGTGGAAAAAGTTTTTTAAATTAATCTCAGGAAAACACGACGTGTTTGTGTGTGCGCTGTGGTCACTTTGACTCTTAAAAAGAGCACTTAAACTTAGGATTACCAATCCAATGAGTCCCCTCCAAAGCATATACGACCACCCTTTTTATAAGAAGCTTATATGCTTCAAGGGCATGACATACAAAACTTTCTCTGAGAGCTGTAGGGGGAGGGGGTGCCTTCCTCACAGAAATAATTTCAAAAAACCTTAAACTACGATGAATTAAATTGTTATCTCTAAATTTTGATTGGAGGTGTAAGGCAAATGATGAGCGTGGAGGGGGGGGATAAAAGAAAGTAAAAGAAAGTAAACGAGCAGAAATGAACATAAGTTGGGCGCAAAACAACTATGCCTTCCCAAGGCCAGAACAAAATTTGCACTTTGCTGAAAAAAATACAAATGAATGTGCATTGTCAGTTTAATATACATATACTGATATTTAGTAATCAAAAGATTAATACTATTTGATTTATTAATGTTCTAAAAGCAAAAAAAAAATATATTTTTTTCAGTAGAATGCAAATTTTGTTCTGGCCTGGAGAATGCATAGGGGTTTTGAGCCCAACTTATGTTAATTTCTGCTCGTTTTGAGTTTGACTCGGTTATGTATTGTAATTTCAGTTCGTTTTGGGTTTCATTTATTTATCGATGCTGATTTGTGGTAATTTCACGTTTGGTAGATTATTTGATTTTGTCTTTGCTCTTTTGTTTTGTCTAATGGAGTTCTTTACTTTTCTTTGAAAAACTTATTTTGTGGAAAAAGTTTTTTTAATTAACAGTACTTAATAGGCATGTCCTTTATCAAGCTTTCAAGCTAAGCGTTATTTTAAACCGAAGAAATCTTAGATTGCAGTTGCTGCTCTGTCTTCTATTTACACAAAAAATAACCTCTTCAGGAAATTCATGGCAGATCCTACACATGAAAATCAGGCCAAATTTCGGTAGTATAGATATTGTCTTACAAAGGTACTGCGACAAGCAAAGCAGTCATACTATCTTCATGAATTTCAAAATAGTCAAAAGCGATCGGAGGGTAAATGCCCCCCCCACGCCCATCATTTCCCCAAACACTTCCGATCAACATTTTGATATAGCCATTTTGTCCAACACAGTTTTTATTTCATAAGAAATTATGTCTTTGGGTATGACAACCAACCCCCCCCCTCATAGCCCTCAGAGCTAACGTTGTAAGTTATGCTCTGGCGGTACATAAGGTTTTTATTGAAAGAGTTGTCGTAAAAACTTCAAAAAGGGCTCATTCCATTGGAAATTGAGAAGGCTATTGCCCTTTAATAGTCGAAAGTGATTGGGGGGGGGGGAGAATCAACCTCACGCCTATCATTTCCCCCAACACTTTCGATCAACATTTTGATGTAGCTATTTTTCAACGTAGTTGAAAGGTCTGGAAAATATGTCTTTGAGGATGACTACCCCCCCCCCCCCCCCTTAGCCCTCAGGACAAGGATTGTAAGTTATGCCCTTGGGGGACATAAGGTTTGCATAGAAAGTGTTGTCGTAGAAGCTTCAAAAAGGGCGTGTGCCTTTTTTTATTCGTCAAAAGTGATCAGAGGGCAAATGACCCCCCCCCCCACGCCAATCATTTCCCTGAACACTTCCAATATAAAGTTCGAGATGGCCGTTTTGTTCAAGGTATTTGAAAGTTCCCTAAATTATGTCTTTTAGGATAACAAATCCCCCTGCCCTCCGGGCAAGGCTTGTAAGTTATGCCCTGGGGGCATATAAGATTTTTATAGAAACTGTGGTCATATAAACTTCGGAGGGGCCACATTGGATTGGTAATCAGACGCTCTAGTGCTCTTTTTGACTCTTAAAATAAGAGTTGGGCAAGGTTTTTATGGAAGGGATGGTTTTTTAGCTTTAGAAGAGGCTCTTTTGGATGGAATTGAAAGCTCTAGTTCCTTTTTAAGCGTCAAAAGTGACGTAGGGTCTTTAGCCTCCCCCCTCCCTAAGACCCTTGCTTTCACCAAACGAAACGCATCTGATTGAAATTATGAGAGATATTTTTTTAATAATCCAAGAAACATATAATAATTTCTCTAGGGATGACACAACCCCCCAGAGCCCTGGGGATAGGGTTGTAAGTTATTTAATGAGGGCAGATAAGATTTATATGGAATGGGCGGTCGTATAAACTTTATATGAGGCTCATTTGATTTTAAATTGAAAGTTATAGTGCCCTTTTTAAGAGCCAAAGGGATTTTAGAGCAAACAGCCCCCCTCCCCGCTCATCATTTGCCTTAACACCTCCAATCAAAATATAGAGATGACAATTTTATTCATCGTAGTTTAAGATTTTGGAAATTATTTATGTGAGGAAGGCACCCCCCCCCCCCCTACAGCTCTCAGAGAAAGGTTTGTATTTTATGCCCTTGAAGCATATAAGCTTCTTATAAAAAGGGTGGTCGTATATGCTTTGGAGGGGACTCATTGGATTGCTAATCCTAAGTTTAAGTGCTCTTTTTAAGAGTCAAAGTGACCACAGCGCACACACAAACACGTCGTGTTTTCCTGAGATTAATTTAAAAAACTTTTTCCACAAAATAAGTTTTTCAAAGAGAAGTGAAGAACTCCATTTAACAAAAAATGAGCAAATAAAATCCAATAATCTACCAAGCGTGAAACTACCACAAATCAGCATCGATAAATGAATGAAACCCAAAACGAGCAGACATTACAATAAATAACCGAGTAAAACTCAAAACGAGCAGAAACTAACACAAGTTGGCCTCAAAACCCCTACGCCTTCCCAAGGCCAGAACATAAATTGCGCTTTACTGAAAAAAAAATAAATGTTTTTGCTTTTAGAACATTAATAAGTCAAATAATATGAACATTTTGATTACTAAATATCAGTATATGTATATTAAACACAATGCACATTCATTTGTATTTTTTTCAGCAAAGTGCAAATTCGGGCCTTGTTCGGGCCTTGGGAAGGCATATTGGTTTTGAGCCCTACTCATGTTCATTTCTGCTCGTTTACTTTCTTTTACTTTCTCTGTATAAAAGAAAGTAAAATCTGTTTACTTTCTTTGATAGCTTGGATACGCTTACGCTATTTTGATTTGATTAAATTTTAAGAGCAGAAGTAGCCCCGAAAGTTTGAACATAATACCCTCAGTCGTTCTTGGGATACTGCTGAGATGCCTTATTGGGAGTTAACTTTAACACAAGGTATTTTCACTTAATCTTAAGGCAACATTTAATTTTGAAACATAATGGGCAAATGGGAGGTTGGGCGGGAGAGGAGGACTATTTGCCCTCCAATCACTTTCGACAATTAAAAACGGCATCAGCCCTTTCTATTTTTAATCGAATGAGCCCTTTTCGAAGTTCCCACGACAACTCCTTCGATACGAACTTCCCTGGTGTAAAAAACAACAACAACAAAAAATACATTATACCCACATCGATCTGTACTATAAAAATGTCAAGCCTTCCAATCACTTTGGTCCATTAAAAATTGAACTAGGCCTTTCGATTTCCAATCGAATGAGTCCTTTTTGAAACGATAACGATTTCTAGAAACACCTTATATGCCCCCAGGGCATAACTTACAACCCTTGCCCTGAGAAATGTAGGGGGGTTGTCATCCTCAAAGACCTAATTTCCAGAACTTTCAACTACGTTAAACAAAATAGCTATCTCAAAATTTTGATTGGATGTGTTTGGAGAAATGGTAAGCGTAATAGGGGCGATAGTCGCTCTCCAATCACGCTCAACTAATAAAATTGGCACTAGCCCTTCAATTTCCAATAAAATGAGCCCTTTTGAAGTTTCTACGACAACACTTTCAATAAAAACCTCATATGCCCCCAGGCCATAGCTTACAACCTTTTCCCTGAGGGCTGGGAGGAGGGTCATAATCAAAGACCTAATTTCCAGAACTTTCTACTACGTTGAACAAAATGGCTATCTAAAAATTTTGATTGGATGTTTTTGTAGAAATTATGTGGCGTGAGAGGGGGGTTAGTTACCCTTCAATCACTTTCGACTATTAAAAAGGGCACTAGCCCTCTCAACTTCCAATTGAATAAGCCCCTTTTGAAGTTTTACGACACCTCTATCTATAAAAACCTTATATGCTCTCAAGACATAACTTACAACCCTTCCCCGGGGGGCTCTGGGGGGTTTGTCATCCTTAAATACATAATTTCCAGAACTTTTAACTACGTTGAAAAAAATGGCTATCTCTAAACTTTGATTGAAGGTTTTAGGGGAAATGGTGGGCTTGAGAGGGGGGTTAATTACTATCCACTCACTTTCGACTATTCAAAAGGGCAATTTCAATTTCCAATCAAATGAGCCCTTTTTGAAATGTCTACACCAGCTTTCTACATAAACCTAATATGCCTCCAGGGCATAACCTACACCTCTTGCCATGTGAAATCTAAGGGGGCGGCTACCCTAAAAGGCTTAATTTCCAGAACTTTCGACAAAGTTGAACAAAATGAATATCTCAAAATTTTGATTGGATATGTTTGGGAAAATGGTAAGCGTGAGAGGGGCGTTAGTCACTCTCCAATCACTTTCAACTATTGAAAAAGGCATTAGCCCTTTCAATTTCCAATTGAATGGGCCTTTTTGAAGTTTCTACGACAACGCTATCAATAAAAATGTTGTTTATACAAATCCTTATATGCCCCCAGGGCATAACTTACAAACCTTGCCCTGAGAGCTGTAGGGGAGTTGTTATCCTCATAGGCCTAACTTCCAGAACTTAATACTACGTTTAATAAAATGGCTACCTCAAAATTTTGATTGGATGTCTTTGGGGAAAAGGTGGGTGTGAGAGGGGGGTTAGTTGCCCTCCAATCACTTTCGACTATTAAAAGGGCACTAGCCCTTTCAATTTCCAATCGAATGAGCCCTTTTTGAAGTTTCTACGACAACGCGTTCTATTAAAACCTTATATGCCCCTAGGGCATAACTTACACCCCTTGCCCTGAAGGCTCTGGGGGGTTTTTATCCTCAATGACCTAATTTCCAGAACTTAAAACTACGTTGAATAAAATGGCTATCCTAAAATGTTGATTGAATGTGTTTGGGGAAAAGTTGGACGTGAGCTGAGGGTTTGCTTCCCTCCGATCACTTTCGACTATTAAAAAGAGCACTAGCCCTTTAAATTTCCAATCGAATGAGCCCCTTTCTTAAGTTTCTACGACAACGCCTTCTATAAAAACCTTATATGTCCCCAGGGCATAACTTACAAGCCTTGTCTAAGGATTGTAGGCGACTGTCCTCCTCAAAAACATAATTTTTAG